>NC_054374.1:46264186-46595852 GCF_017654675.1 Xenopus laevis | reverse complement strand
CAATGTCCGTGTGGATGGCATTTCTGGCGAATTGTCACTAGTGACGGCCAATTCGCCCTTTAGTAAATCTGCCCCCTTGTGTTTCCAAAATCAAAGAGAATTATCGTTCTCATTAATTCTGGCACCAGCAATGTTAGCTGGACTTCTGGGTGGCAAATAAAAAAAATAGTTTATGTCCAACCAGCACTCATGCTAATGAGCATTATGGTTTTGGCCTGGATTTTCACATATTATAAAACACTTATTATAAAAGTATAAACCTTAAGTTGTAAAGCAAAAGTTGAGAAATAGACCCAAAAAAACTGGCTTAAAACATGTATGTAGGCCCATGGCACACCAGACAGAGAAACACCTTTCCCCACCTTGAGTGCTATAGGCCTTATTGTATAAAATGCAAAGGAGACCTCTATATTTTAGAATGAATGTAAATAAGACAGAATCAAATGCCAGAAGAACTTATGGATGAAAAATATACTTAAATACTTGTTATAAATATACAGTAAAAATTGAAGCAGCAGGGGAACAATTCTCTTTTTATAGCAAGTAGGAGACATTCTAGGATTTGGCATTTAAAGGAAAACTATACCCTAAAAATGAATATGGTTAAAAATGCCATTTTATATACTGAACTTATTGCACCAGCCTAAAGTTTCAGCTTCTCAGTAGCAGCAATGATCCTGAACTTCAAATTTGTCACAGGGAGTCACCATCTTGGAAAGTGTTTGCAACACTCACATGCTTATTGGGCTCTGAGAAGCTAAGCTTAGGGATAGTTGCAAATTTACAAGAAGAAAATGAGGTTTTTCTATAATATAAACTGAAACTACAATGATTATTACATTCTGATGCTAATTGCACTGGTTTATGTGCTGCAAAGTAGTCATTATCTCTTAATCAGTCTTATATTGTGAGATTTCTATTCTGTATATACAGTATTTTGTGAGTTGTCCCTAAGCTCAGTAAGTGACAGCAGCACAGAGCATGTGCAGTGAATCAGCAGAAAAGAAGATGGGGAGCTACTGAGGCATAGATTTTCCCTGCTAAAGGGCTGTGGTTGCCTTGGGCTTGTAAAGAAGCCCAAAACATAATGTGAAACATTTCTAGCCTACTTCTTCAGTTATACTTTAGTTCTCATTTAAAGGTCTATATTCACAAACAGCTAAATATTTCTTGGAAGCAGGTTTATGTTTTGTAGAAGGCCATGACTTGATAACAAATTTACCCCCTCTGCAGTAGTAAAAAGTGACCCTTTCTTTATAGGAGAACTCTGGCTTCCAAACCAAAAGTTGATAAAGAGGCACACATAACATAGAAACCCCTAATATATCCATCACAGTTACCTGTTTCTTCCAAAAGTTTGAATAAATGCCATTTTCTATGCTGAAATCTAGCTGGTTAACAGTTCTTCTGTACCAACTTCTCCACAGCTTACAGGCAGCATGCAGGAACTACTTACCCCACAATGCATTGCATTGTGATGTTCTGTTCCTTATTGAAATCAGATGTGCAGGGAATTGTGGGGTTTGGAGGATGCAGGCTGAGGACAGCTGGCTGTTGATACAAAGTAACAGTAGTCAGCCAGCTCAGCAAAGTAGTCAGAGAGATTAGCAGGAGAGCAGGGGCTAGGCTTATGGAACTGTCAGAAAGCATTAAAAATCATGAAAAGTCTGCATATTTTTTAAATGATGTATATTGCAAAGTTGCTTGAAGTTATGTTTACTTTTTAAAAAGCTTACGTTATGGTTTTGTGGAGTTACCCTTTAAGCTGTGAATATATTAACTCTTTTTGTGTTGTATTTTTCTCATTATTACATTATATTGTTCTTTACTTTTTTTTTTATCTTTGCCCCTTTCCTTTTCCTATACTACATATACATAGTTACATAGTAGCTGAAGTGACTATGTTAAAGGGGTTGTTGGCCTTTAAATCAAGTTTTTGTATGATGTAGAAAGTGCTATTTGCCCTTTTCCTTTTCCTATACAACATAAACATAGTTACATAGTAGCTGAAGTGACTATGTTAAAGGGGTTGTTGGCCTTTAAATCAAGTTTTTATATGATGTAGTGCTATTGTGAGACAATTTGCAACTGGTCTTTATTTTTTATTTGTGGCTTTTCAATGTACCTACCTTTTTGTTTAACAACCTTCCACTTTTGTATTTCAGAAGCTTTCTGGTTACTAGGGAACAAATTATCCGAGCAAAGTAAAAAGTAACAGCAATAGATTTGTAGCTTCACAGAGCCATTGCTTTTTTGGATGCAGGGGTCAGTTACCCACATTTGAAAGTTGGAAAGAATCAGAAGAAGGCAAATACTTAAGAAACTATAAAAAAAATTAAAAATGAAGACCATCTGAAACGTTGCAAAGAACTGACCCTACTATAACATACTCAAAGTTAACTTAAAGGTAAACAACCTCTTTACTGCAACCTAACTTTTAGGGAATATGAGAAAATCCATCTATAGGTTTCTCCAGTTTGCTTCAAAAAAGTTGGAAAAACCTTCAAAACAGAAGTTGATCCTTGAATCAATATTGTGCTTGTAGTTGTAAGACGTAACGGGATATCTCTTCATTCCCTTACCTCCCGGCATGTCTCCGATCGAGTCCTTGTGCACAGGCACGCGCTTCCGGGTCGCGCGCATTAGGACTCCCTTGACACTGGCCGTCATGACGTCGTCCGAAGGTGCAGAATTAAAACTTGGCGCCAAATCCTCTTTAAAGAGCCCGATCTCCATTTTGTAAGTGCCCAAGCAAGGCTTCAGTTTACCTGTACCTGCTCAAGCATTTATTCTACTTCGTGATATCCTGGTTTTGACATCTGCCTGATTTTGGCTACGATTATTGCCGCCTGCCTTGAACTCTTCGCCTGACTCGGATTACGCCTTCTCTTCATCCCTCCCTGTACCTCATTTACGTTCCTGCTACGCACTTCCTTGTTGGCTTCCACAGCAGAAAGCCCGGGGCCCGAAAAGGGCATCGGTGAACACTGTGCGCCCGCGGGTACTTTCGCTAACATGTTTCCTGATAACGTGGTCATTACAGTGGTATTAGCAACATAAAGGCCTTATCTAATAGGGAATAGACTGTTTCTCCCAGGACCATAAGTAGGGGTAGGCAGAAGAAACATGTGCATAGAGTGCCACTGATGGGGGGGATCTTCCTACCCCAAATTCAGGACCTTCTGTAGCTCATCAATGTCTCCAGTTGTCACAGTTTCCATTTCTATAGTGCTGGTAACAGCACAGTAGAGGTTAACCGAGGGTCCAGGCTTTGGCACATTCACCTTTGGCCCGGCAATGATTTCTCCTTTTGACAAAGTAAAGGACCTGGAATTGTTAAAGCCGAAAATTCATTAGTATATATTGAAAAAAAAACCAAGACAAATTAAACATTAAAATTGCAAAGCGTTTATTAAGAAATAACTTGCCAAACTCCGCTTCCGCTCCTCTTCAGAAAAGGCGATCGGGCAACCCATTGTGCGGCGCTTGACTTTTCCTCCCTGCCTTCCTTATAGGAGATAGCCAGGGAGGAGAAATTGAGTGCCGCACGATGGATCATTGCCTTTTCTGAAGAGGAGCAGAACGGAGTTTCGGTAAGTTATTTCTTAATATAGGCTTTGCGATTTTAAAGTTTAATTTGTCTTGTTTTTTTTTCGTTGTATACTAACAAATTTTTTTAAAATTTTTTTAAAATTTTTTTGATGTTACTGGCCCTTTATGGGCTTGCTAATACAGGTACATTATCTGGAAAGCTCCAAATTATGGAAAGGCCTTTTCCCATAGACACCATTTTATACAAATAATCCAAATGTTTTCAAATATTTTCTTTGTAATAATAAAACAGTACCCTGTACTTGATCCAGACAAAGATATAATTAATCCTTATTGGAAGCAAAACCAGCATATTGGGTTTATTAAATTTTTACATGATTTTCTAGTAGACATGTAGACAAAACACTACATGTTTCGGGTACAACCCTTTTTCAAGTGTAGTGTTTTGCACTGCTAATAAAAGAAACACATGCAGTTTGAAAATACTGCTTTGAAGCTGTTTGTTCCAACTTTATTACAGTATCATACTTTTTGGGAGTGTGACACATACTCCTAGGAATTCACAGCGATACACTTTTTGAACTTATACGCTGGGACCAGCAATTTGTCTTACTTTAATGTATGAAGATTCAAATTATGCAAAAGATCCATTATCCAGAAAACCCCAGGTCCAGAGTATTCTGGATAACCGGTCCCATACCTGTGTAAATAGCATCTTTTTCTTAGTGCAGCTCTAATGTATCAAATAGTTAACAGGAATTCTTAAAAACAGACTCAAATATGTATCAATAAAATATCCCCTTATGGTTCATCACCAGTAGAATATGTTGTATTATCTTTTTTTTTTCCACTTTTATTGGAGAGGGGTATCGGGGGCTCACTGAAGCTGCTGCCTGGGGGCCCCTTACCTCAGTCACAAACCCATTTCCTTTAAATATCGCCCCCTTGTGGGGGGAACACCGGTCCCCACAGTTCCTGGCAGGGGTAGTGGTACTAGGTGCCACTGGGCATATAGGTTGTACCTAAATTATAATTGGCAGTGGGATATTCCAAATTATGTCACCCTTTGTTATAACAAACGTACAGTATGATGTCACTAGTTGGACATGGGAAGGTCAAGAATCTGTACATTATTTGCTTATTTACTTGATGATGAATAAGGAAACACTATTACTGCTTTACTGCTTCTATGAAATATATGCAGTGCAAGTGAAATGAATCCTACTCAAGGCAGTGTTTTCTCTCTCTGTGTGGTTGTATTTATAATGGCATCATTTCATGAAAATAGCTGGATATGGCCCTGAACTACAAATTCTGTTGATTTTGGCCCAAAGTGCTGAGGAATCCAATGTGTCCTATCAAGTAGGTTAAAAGCAATATGAAAAGACTGATTACAGAGTTAAGAAGTTTTGTCAGTGCTGACTCTCTGTGTGGCATTTGATAAAGGACTTATCACAGAGTAATGGGGTCAGGTACCTATTACAAAATCATCAGGACTTGATCCAATAATCCTATATGAAAGCCATGTCAAACTACGTGACTACATGCCTGAAACAAAACAGGTTTGCAGGATATACTTTCATGTATACCGATGTTGCAATCACTTGCTTTATAAGCCAATTTCAATTTAGTGCTGAGCAAGACCATAAGCAATAAAAGCTTAATACTCCTCATTTATAACAAACTCCATGATCAGCTCTATCAAGTTTGTGAGATCTTCCAGATGCATAGACGTTTCATAAAAATGTGTAAGGAACATTTGCTTCATAACTGAAAGAGCCCAGTAGATGTTAATGTTATGGCAGGTTCAAACGTCATTACTAAAAATGCATTTTGAATTAACATTTTATGTCTGATTTTTTTTCTGTCTGTTAAAAGAAAAAAACATGTTAACATAAGGAGACTTATTTATTGACACAGAACAGTGTGAAAAATTCAAAAAAACTTGTTTTTTTACCAGAATTCCAGTGTATAGCCCTTGTGCACATGATTCAGCAAAATGGATGCAAATTAGTGTTTGATTTGGCATATTGCTTGCCACTTGCCCCACATGTTTTTTTATTGCTGTTTTGTGCAAATGGCGACACTACTGGCATCGATGACTTGTGCTAAGTGAATCAATTATTGACGCCTTGTTTCAGTCATGGCATTATTGACATAAGGTGTCAATAACCGATTCTCTTAGCACAAGTCATTTCAATGCAAGACAAAAAAGCAAACCCTGGAATTAGTGTTAAGTCTAAGCTGCTGGCATTTCCAGGGTTCTATGATGTCTATGTGTGCAGTTTATCAGAGCAGGCTAGACAGGTGCATTGATCACTTCAAATTGCTAAGAAGACTTTATAGAACAAGTATTTAAATTTTAGTCATTTTAGCATTATGCATTTGCACTTGCTTTTTAAATGAGCCCTGGAATTGGGAGAATTTCCCATTTGGAGGGTGGTATTACCCATTGCTTAAGAAGTGTATCCCATATGCCTTATATACAAATGGGCAAAATGCTAATGCAAAACTTGAAATCTCCAAATTTTTACCCACAATTAGGGTCAGACTGAGCTGGTGGGACATCAGGAAAAAAACCCAGTGAGCCCCAGGTCTGCTTCTTCTTCTGCGCTGATTGGGGACAGTGGTGTAGGAGTAAATTATGGCTCCCTTGTACCACAATCACATTAAGGGGGTTATTTACTAACTCTTTCTTCTGGTCAGAGTTTTAAAGGGGAAACCCAAGCATTTTTTCTCCATGTTAAACCTGCCAAGGTCATGTAGAAGTCAATGGCAGATCTCCTTTACAATTGGAAAAGATCATGATCTGTGCTGGTTTTCATACAATAATCCAATTAATTTGTTTTCGTGCGATAATCTGAAAAAGTCTGAATTTTCGGCCATCAAATCTGAAAAAATCATACGATTCAGATTTTTCCACGATTTTATTGAATCTTTTCCCGCACCAGATTTTTTCGAGTAAATGTATTGATAAATGGTAAAAATACCCTAGCCTCTCTTAACTGATGGGCTCAAAATGATCACCTACCCAATCAATTTCTGGTGGGGCATTCACCATATATTGGATTGGCTAGACAGAAAATCCGATTGACCATGGGATGGATCAGGCCATGGCCAAAAGCTCTGCTTAATTGTTTATCAAGGGTCAAACGCTCAATGCATGAGAGTTGTCAGAAAAGATCCATTTGTTTGAAGACCTGGCTGCAAAAAGGGATATTTCTATGTAGTGCTAGTTTAGCTATCGATGGAGTCATTTTAAAAAATATAACTATTTTTATGGTGTAAAGAGTGACTTTAAAGGAGAAGGAAAGGTTAAAACTAAGTAAGCCTTATCAGAAAGGTCCACCTAAATATACCAGTAAACCCTCAAAGTAATGCTGCTCTGAGTCCTCTGTCAAAAGAAACACCACATTTCTTTACTGCTATTGTGTACTCATGGGCTTCTGTATCAGACTTCCTGTTTTCAGCTTAAACCTCATTGCCCTGGGCAAGAGCGTGCTCAGTTTGCTCCTCTTCCCCCCTCCTCCCTTCTCTACTGTAATCTGAGCCCAGAGCAGGGAGAGACTCAGGCAGGAAGTGATGTCACACCACATTAATACTGCAGCTCCTATCCTAAACAAACAGAGAGTTTCTAGAGCTTTTTACTCAGGTATGGTAAAACATTCTACAGAATAAATATAGCATTCTAGCTTGCACTATTGCAGCTAATCTATTGGCAATAAAATGCCTCTGCAGCTTTCCTTCTCCTTTAAGGAAAGGACAGGCCAAATCTATTGATGGCATCATTGTGTTTGTAGCTCACTTATTGAAACGGGAACAATTGGTCAGCACTCACCCAAACCACAGTTTTATAAACAGGTGCACGTGCAGAGTTGTCCACTACAACCGGCTGAATGAATCAGTAGCGAAATCAGAGCACCATCCAAATCTTGTATAATCATAAAAAGCCTTTATTGTATTACTGGCTGGGATCTCGAACAAACGACGTTTCAGGCCTACATGGCCTTTTTTCATGTAGCACCCTTATTGAAAACAGAATGTTTTCCTTACTAAAAAAAACTGTGTGTTGACTCCTCTCCAGTAATTCCGCACTGGAATGCAATTTTAAATTAGGTAAAATATTAACGTTATTTAAATTCACAACTTTTCCTCTTTGCCTCTTTAGACTAAGAGTGATATTAACTCAGTAATAATTCCATAGCCACTGGCACTTGAGGATATCAAAGAGAATTGATATAGCTGCTAGAAAAGACACCCTTGTTAGTAAGTCAAAGTCATTACTGCACTAAACAGGGATCTTTGTGTTGCCGAAATTTGCTGCAAGTCAGTGCCTGATATTCATATTAATATTTTAGCAATTTCTGCCTTAGTATGGCAGTACTGTTGTACCATGGTTAATAAATGTTGCAGTATCTAATTTCTATTCCTTCTGCTTTCCAGTTACAGGAGCGTTGTTACAGCAAGAAGAGCAGGGATCGCAATCACGGGATGCTGGGTCCTCTCCTTCCTCGTTGGCTTGGTCCCCATGTTCGGATGGAACAATATGAACAACCTGAGAAACGAACAGAACTCCACCGAGAATGGACTGATTATCACATGTCAGTTTGAGACAGTGATTAGCATGGAATACATGGTCTATTTCAATTTCTTTGTCTGGGTCTTGCCTCCACTCTTCCTAATGCTAATTATTTATTTGGAAGTCTTCAATCTGATTCAGAAACAACTCAACAAGAAAGTATGTGCGAATTCCAAAGACCCACACAAGTATTATGGGAAAGAACTTAAAATTGCCAAATCTCTGGCATTAATCTTGTTGCTGTTTGCTTTAAGTTGGCTCCCGCTCCACACATTGAACTGCATCACTTTATTCTGCAGGACTTGTAAGACACCAATGATTATTACTTATGTTGCAATTTTCCTGACACATGGAAATTCCGCAATGAATCCTATTGTCTATGCTTTCAGGATTGAAAAATTCCAATCTACATTTTTGTACATCTGGAAAAAATATTTCTGCTGCAAACCTAGTAGGTTCAGAAATGGCAGGCATACCATTGGTGAGAGTTCGAAAAATGTCCTTTGAGATGTGAAATACACATGGCTTGTTTTTGTACACTATACTATTCCCAATAATCATAATAACCGGTATATGAACATATGTCCACCAGTTCCAATAAACAGCCGTCGTTAAATGAGAGAAGTATGTGCTGGTATCCATATTAAATAAACTGTGTTTACTTTACTCATGAGTTTATGAACAAGTACAATATAATGTTTATTTGCTTGCTACAGAAATTCTGATATCTTATGTCTAAACAGTTAGTGCCACCATGTGTTCATAATATGTATATACATCTTTTTTGGATTTGTAACCTGTATGATTTTTAGATTACTTTACTGAGTAAGAAAATTTTTTGTTTTTTTAATTGTCTTTAAAATTTGATATATAATTTAAAATACTAATAAAATTGGAAGAGATAGAAAGTAGGGCAGATCTATTAAAATTTGACTTGAGAATCCTGATGGATTCACGCACCATTTAACTCCTAAAGGGAGCTTATCTATATATTCAAACCACAACTGAACTATGATGCTACTTTGAGCAGCCAAATCCAGCAGCAAATATTTGTTCTAGTCTGTGCTTCTAAGGTGTTATGGGGAATCGTGGTCTGTCATATAAACTACTATGTTAATTACAAATGCTATTTTATGACAATGGAAATGATAATCTACTCAATGCAATGGGAATCTACTTCAGCACCATCTCTTAGTTTTTTAGAAAACTAGTTTATGATGTTTTACCTAAACAGAATCTGGTCTATAAGACTAGTGGTTGTCTGGCTACATTTCTGGGACTCATAGTTAAATGCAGAACACTCATAAAAAACTTGGTTTCCATTAGGCTCTCTTTTCTTTTCCTTTTCTAATCTTCTTTCTGTTGTTGTAAACTTAAAAAAGAGTTTTTAGTTTTGGTTCTAATTTAAAATATCAATGAACACTGTTTATAAGGGTATATTTTCAAAATTAAATGACAAAGTTACAATAAATACAATGTCAGCAGCAATGCACAGCTTTTCAATGTCCCCAGACTCTACAGTCAATTTAGATCCCTTCAGGAAAGTGCAAGAAGGATGACATTAGCTAATTTCCTGTGTATTATAAAACAGTTCCCCCAGCCAGGGCATAAGCATGTGCAGAGCCATCATCTTGAGTCCTGTGTATGCTCCCGCATTCATTGATTTTTTTCCCATAACATTGATGCAAATTGCTGCGATTGCTGTTCTAAGAAAATATTTTAAAGTGAGGAGGTGAAATATGATGAAATTGGAGAGCAATGGACGAATGTGGCATTTTAGAAGAGTAACATGAGAATAATCAATAGGCAGCTAGTTGTTTCTCCTTTCATCAGGCTTTTCTGTGTAGATATACAGTATATCTCTGATCAAAACAAATTCATCATTAAGGACATGAAACCTGCAAATACATCTTGTACAAAGATCAAGTTGCTATACCAAATACACAAAAAGTCTACACCATTCTGGACTACTATTCCTGTGCTTCATCCAATGTGGTATACATGATTACATGTACTAGATGCTCGCCAGGAGGCACATACATTGGCCAAACAGGACAAAAATTGCACACAAGGATGAACCATCACAGACATAAAATCAACACCAAATCATGTGATACACCAATGGGGCAACACTTCTGCAGTCAAAATCATAGTCTTCAGGACATGCAGGTCTTAATTTTAAAAGGGAACTTTAAAACTGAATGGACAAGGAAGATTTATGAATTCAAATGTAGGGAGTTATTTAACACATTAAGACAGGGCCTAAATTTAGGGTCAGGTTGCATGTCACACTATGTGACCTGACTGAATCCAGACTCCTGGATTATTTACAACCCAGCCTAATTACTTTTGTTTTTTTATTTGTTATTTTTGCTACTGGCTAACACGGTACCACAGTTTTTGTTTTGTGCTTATCATTAAGGAAAGAAATACTGATGGAAAATATAATCATACCAAACAAGACAATTATCTGAATTCACTATGCACATGGTTGCACTTTACAAGCAAGTTGAAAGCAAGGAGTGAAGGCGTGAAGATCAGGAGTGCAGCAAACAAGGCGAGGCATTAGTAAGTTAGTTCAATATGAAAGCACTCTATACTGTATTTCAGATAAACTTACTGAGCTGTTTCAGTTCAGCCAGTGTCTCACGTATTCTTGCTTTGTACTCATTTACCTTAGCATGTCCATGTAACTCCTTATAGAGTTAAAGATAACATCAAAGCTACTTTTGATGGCTACAATAGTTGTGAGACTTTTATTCTTCCTATTGGACACAAACCTTTCTGGTGCTTTGAATGCAGCATTTTTAAGCAGGCTCAAAATATGGAAAAGCACATCGGCTTATTACTATATGGGGGTTATTTACTAAACTCCGAATGCCAAAACCCCCCCAAAAAAGTGTTTTTGTAGTATAAAATCCAAATATTTAGTGGAAAAAAAACATTATACCTCGAGGATGGAAAAAGTCTGAATCCGAAAATACGGCATCTCAGACCTGCCGAGGTTATAAATCAATGTGAGAAGTCTCAAAGATTTTTTGATCTGTGTTGGGTTTCGTGCAATAATCCAAAGTTTTCAGGGTTTTCTGGCAAAAATCAGAGTTTTCGGTGGAAATTCCGAAAAAGTTGTGAAAGCTACCGAAGCAGTTTATTGCCAATAGATTAGTCACAATAGTGCAAGCTATAAAACTATATTTATTCTGTAGAATGCTTTACCATACCCCAGTAAACCGCTCTAGAAGCTCTCTCTGTTTGTTTAGATAGCAGCTGCCATATTAGCTTGGTGTGACATCACTTCCACATGACTTACGTGTTTGTAAACACGAAACGTGTAAGGCTGAGGATGCAATAAACATTTTCTACCCTTTTTCGAACAACCTGGTGGAAGATTGCCTGCTCCATTGATATTTTCGGTTTGTCTGCTCCCCATGCTGAGGGCTCAGGGTGGTGCACCTGGGCCACTTCCAAAATGTGGTGAGTGAAAACTATACTTTAATTGGGGACCCTCATCCCAGTTCATCTGACATCACTTTGTGTCTGGTTCTCTCCCTGCTAACTAATAGCTCTGGCCCCAGATTACAGCAGGGAGGGGGGAAGGGAGAGGGGAAAAGGTAGGGGAGTGGGAGAGTAGCAAACTGGGCATGCCCAAGCCCTGGAGGTAAAGCTGAAAATAGGAAGTCTGATATAGAAGCCCATGGGTACACAATAAAAGGATAGAAATGCTGTGTTTCATTTCACAGAGGACTCAGAGCAGCATTACTTTAAGGGTTTACTGGTGTATTTATATAGACCATTCTGATAAAGCTTACTTAGTTTTAGCCTTTCCTTCTCCTTTAAAGGGACAGTAACACCAAAAAATAAAATAGTTGTTAAAAAAAAAAGATAATATGACGTACTTGTGCCCAAAACTGAAAAAACTGCTGTGTTTGCTTCAGACAACTATAGTTGATATACCGGTAAACAAGCAATCATGTAGCCATGGGGGCAGCCAGTCAAGCACAGGATACACAGTAGGTAACAGATAAGTTCTAAAGAATCCCATTTTATACTACAGAGCTTATCTGTTATCTGCTGTGTATCCTGTGCCTTTTTCCGCTCTTTGGATGTCTGCCTGATGGCTACACAGCAGTTTGTTTATATAAACTATAGTTGTTTTTCGGATACAAACACACCAGTTTTACCAGTGCAGCACAACATTATTTTATGGGAGTTATTTATTAAGCTTCAAATTTTTATGGCCAGACTTTTAAAGGGGAATACAATTTTTTCTGAGAAAAAAAAAACTAGATTTTTTCCGGGATTTATTAAAGTCTAATGGTGTTAAAAGTCAGATGAAAAAAGTACTCCAACTCAGACCTTCCTAGAACATGTAAAAGTCAATTTTAAATGTCCCGTTAACAATTGGAAGATTTTACTGGGTTCCTGGAAAAATCATGGATTTTGGGCAATTTTAAAAGTGGCGAACATTAGATCCAAAAAAAGTATCAATTGTATTTTCTTACGATTTTATTGTGACTTTTTACACACAATAAAAAAATTTGAAGATGTATTGATAAATATGGGGGGAAAGTCATTGCTGATTTTGTTGGAGTAGTTTCCAGGAAATAGTCAGAACTTTTCAGATTTTGATAAATAACCCCCTAAATGTCCCTTACTTTAGGACACTTTCATTTTGTGGTGTTACTGTTCCTTTAACACCTTGCAGCAAGGGCCAATGTGCCAGTTGAGCTGGGATGCAAGGTAACCCAGGAATTTGCACTGCTGGTAAATCCAGGGTTCCTCCAGAGTGTTGTACCGACACACGCAACAGTGAACTTTATGTACATAAGTTTAGTTACAAAATGTATACAGGGAGTACTTGAGTTACATACACCCAACATACATACAACTCATACTTACAAACAGAGGCTATAACAGTAATATACTGTGGTTTGCTTGGCCTGTATTAGCATTTAGCTTTAATAAACCACCTGCCCCAATCCCCTCTGGCATGTGTTGTCTATTGCAGAGCACAGAAAGGTAAAAATAAATACTATATTTAAACAAACATCTGACTTGTTGCATTTAATTAGTAAATGTACATGTTTCAACTTACATACAAATTCAACTTAAGACACTGTGATTATGTAAAAAAAAATTGCATTGTGGTGATTTGTTTCCAAATTTTCCACACTGCACTTAGCAGCATAACTACATAGCGCAAAGCCCCCCTGCAAGAAAATCTTCAGAGGGGCTCAGTACTAACTGCAACCTGTAAGCAACACCCACATTCACTCTCACTATTGCCCCTTGCCTCTTCTGCCCACCCAATTGTGTATGATTTGCCAAAATTGGGTGCAATTATGAGGAATATTTATGAACATAATTGCTGAAGTTCGCTGGCACCAGTATTTGATGCACAAGTGATGTGTGCACGCTATTCTTTCGGCAAAACTGCATTGCAGCAACTGATGTAGGCTGCTGAGGGCCCTGGCCTTACCTCCTGGTCTGAAGGCATTAGTAGCTCCAGGGTTCCTCGGAATCAAAAGTACCTTTAATAAAAGTGGTGTTACGAGAAACTGTCTGCTTGGTAAGTGCAGGGGCCACGACATCGCTTGAGGACATACACGTACCCTATATTGTTTCTATACATTGCCATAATCAGGGCCGGGTTTCTATAATTGCCATATCAGGGCCGGGTCAAGCCAGGCCAGAGGCCCTAGTGTCTACCCCACCCCTCCTGCATGCATGCTCAACCGCATGTGTGCATACACATACTCGACCGCACTTGTGTGTACATGAGAGCGCATCGAGACAGAGGGTGCAACAAAAAGAGTGGCCAGTGAGAGGACTAGAGATAATTGATGGAAGAGGTACGTGTCTCCTCCCCCCACCACCACTGCACCCTAGGCATGTGCCTCTTCTGCCTACCCCTTATTCCCGCTCAGGGCTGGACTGGCAATCTGTGGGTTCTGGCAAATGCCAGAGGGGCTTCTATAAGGTGCCATAGAAAGTCAGTATTTAGTGGGCTGGTAGGAGCTGTTTGGGCCTCTCTGTGGGCTGATTGGGCCTCTGTGTACATGAAATGCCAGGGCCTATTTTAATTCTCAGTCCGGACCTGTTCCTGCCCTGATAAAAATCACTTTGGTATAGTTCCACAAGCAGCCAAGACAGCAAAATTAATTTCATGTTATGCACTGCCACCTAGTGGAACGGAGACACAGATGGAGCACAAGACAGCCCATTCTCCTGACTGCTTGGCATCAAAAGTAAATTAAAATTAAACTGAATTTGAATGGTTTTCATACTGAATTAAATGTGTAGTTCACCTTCAAATTACACAATTGAGTATCTCTCCAGTTTTGTATTTTACCAGCTATCTGGTTGCTATGGTTTTACCTTAACCAGGCAGTGGTTTGAATGAGAGACTAGAATATGAATAGGTGAGGGACTGGATAGAAAGATAAACAATAACAAGCATAAAAAATCGTTTTTTGCATGCTGGGGTCAGTGACCCTTAACTGAATACTTAAAGGGGCAGAAGACAAAGGCAAATAAAGATGAATAAAAAAAATAATGAAGACCAATTGTAAAGCTGCCAATAATAAGAAATTCTATAACATACTAAATGTTAACTTAAAAATTAAATAACCCTTTAAGCAGTAGGCATGTCCTATGAGTATCCATAAGAGCACTGGTAAAGCTTCCAAGCGACCCTCTTGTGGCTGCAGTTATAACAATCCGTGGGGCTCATTTATAAACACTGGGCAAATTTACTCCTGGGCAGTAACCCTTAGCAACCAATCAGATGACTGCTTTCAGTGTTCATCCTGCAGCTGACTGTAAAAAGCTAATCACTGATTGGTTGCTATGGGTTACTGCATACCTCCCAACTGTCCCTTTTTCGGAGGGACAGTCCTTTTTTTGACAGCTCAACCTGCAGTCCCTCATTTGTACTGGAAAGTCCCTATTTTCTCTGCACTGAACAGCGTGAGAAAGAAACAAAGTTTCTCACTTAATTGGCTTTTAGCAGAGAGCACAGAACAGCTAACAGGTGCAAATAAGATACTTTGTAACAAATTTGAGACACAAAAAAACTGTTTAGATAAGGAGAAATATTTTCAAAATTTCATAACCTGCCAAATTTTGTAAAATGAACATGGTAATTAGGGGGTGTGGCCACATAAAGGGGCATTGCCCAAACAATTTTGCTGCGCTATGTGCGAAAAAAAATGTTGTCCCTCTTTTTACTTCCAAAATGTTGGGAGGTATGTTACTGCCCAGGTGCAAATTTGCCCAGTGTTTAAAAATGAGCCCCCCTGTCTATTCAGTGATTTTGCTCATTGCCCATATGCCCTTTACTGAACTTTTGCTACACATGGTTATTAGCTGTGTTGATAAGGAATGATGACTGAGCATCAGTTTACTAAGGTGCGATAAGCAGCGATAATAGCCTGCACCAGAAAAAACTACAGAAAATCCGCAACAGCAATTAAGAGAATTTTACTTACCTATTTGACGTAAATTCCTTTTCTTCTAGTCCCGACATGTCAGTACACATGGGCATTGCCCCTCCCAGACCTGGAGGTAGGACCTATAACATAGCCAATCAAAATGAATCATGACCTATAAGACCACATGACTTCCTCCTCACCACAGTTATACTTTTGCCATAGCAGTAGAGTAACCAAAATAAATACCTTGGGATGGGAAACCCTGTGCTGACATGTCGGGACTATAAAAAAAGGAATTTACGTTAAGTAGGTAAGTAAAATCTCTCTTCCCCAAAAAGCACTAGATTGAATCTTGTGCCTCGTTGGGCATATAGCAGGGGGGCTATTTTAGCACAGGGCTAGGACCATGGGTATGCCAACACCTGCATTGCTTCCCAATAAGCGATAATTTACAGATTATGCGTCTTGGGGCATCAAGTAAATTCTTCTCCATTACCTGGGAATCATCCCTCTGTGTCCACACAGAGGTAAAAAATAAACAAAAAATACAATAGAAAAACCAAAAACTGTTTGATTTCTATCAAAATTCACCAAAAAATACAAAAAAAGAGTGAGGAGGGAGATCCTACCTCCCTGTCCAGTAGGACAAAAAATAACTGTGGTGAGGAGGAAGTCACGTGGTCTTATAGGTCATGATTAATTTTGATTGGCTATGTTATAGGTCCTACCTCCAGGTCTGGGAGGGGCAATGCCCATGTATACTGACATGGAGGGACGTAGAAGAAATTACTAATTGCGTTCATTTTGTCGCAAGAATATTCTCAGCGATAATGGCCAATGGGTTATAGACAATTTTTATTAACTTTAGTAAACAGACCCCTAAGGGTAAGGTCACACTGGGAGATTTGGGAAGATTTAGTCGCCACTATCTTCCGCCTGCTAAAATGAAAAATCGCCTGCGGCATGGCACTTGCTGCGCTTCGTTTTCGCTTCAAATCGCATAAGTGCCATGCTGCAGGCGATTTTTCATTCTAGCAGGCAGAAGACAGTAGGAAGCAGTTCTGGGAGATTAGTCGGCCCAAAGAAGAGGCTATTAGTTGCCTGGTGACTAAATCTCCCTGAATCTCCCATTGTGACCTTACCCTTAAACATCAAAAGATAGTGTAAATTTAATTCAAATCACAAGATGCCGTTGTGTATTCAGATCACAATTTAGAGGAAATTCCATAAAGATGAAATATCCACTTTAAGTACTTATTCGTTGGCTATAAAAATGCACATTTCTTAGCTATATTGCTGTTCCTTTTGATAAGTCTTCCACTGCACTGTTGTACATAATTAATCTTGCTTGTATGTTGCACATTTGTGTACAAGAATGTCATATCCAAAGAAGCAAGGAGCCAATAAGTAACACAGTAGCTATGTAAGAGATAGCTTCCACAGTAACAGATGATTATATCTGTTGGTGGGACATAAGGGACAAGTTTTTCAGGATATAGTATCACCTACTGTATTTCCTCTTTACTTGATCAATAGCTATTTATATTTTAACATTTCTTGTAATCTGGCCAGATACTAGAACTGTCAGTTTGCATTTAGCAGGATTAATCTATAGCAGTGCTGTCCAACTGGCGGCCCGCAGGCCGGACCCCCCCTCATGTGGCCCTCCACATCAAAGTCTGCCTGCTGTGTCTTTTTACAATATGTAAGATTAAAAAGGTATCACTACAGAGATTTACTGGCCCCTGCATTGTCTAAACCTCAAATTCAGACTAATCCCATGCATTGTTCACACCTCTGATCCCCCTGCATTGTTCACATTTGTGACACCTCTATTGTTCACTCCCCTAAAGCCCTCTACTGTTCCACCTGAGACCCAGACTGAAACTGCCCACATTGTTCACCTGTTGACACTTTATTCAAAATGCTAATGGGGAACCAGCACTGTGTCACTGTATGTAGTAAATATTAGACTGGTCCTGATTCCTGTCTCCTGCTCTGTTCTGCCTTCCATATGCTCCCTGTGTGTGTCATACTTGGGTATTTGTTCTGGGGGTTTCTTAGCATTTGAAAATTATTGTTAGTGGCCCCTAAGGTGATTAATCATATGCTGGGGTACTGTATTATACACAGGGGAGGAGGAGGCTTATGGATTTAAGGGTATGCCTTAATATGACTTAACTGTTTTAACATATGAGTGACATCCTTGCCAGGGCAGGCACAAGGTAGTTCAGCACCCTAGACAAGAGCTTCACTCAGTGCCCCCTGTCCTGCATTACAATTTCCCTTCTTACCATGATGGTTTTTAAATAAAGAGAGCAAGAAAGTGTACAACACTTTTTCATTTATATTACTGCCCCTTGTACCTGTGCAAGCAAGCTCAGCAGCCATCCATCATACAGCCCTCCTGCAGCCATCATATTGCCCAGAATCTTTACCTGTGTCAGCAGCAGCCAAAAATAAATCTAATCACATCATATTGCCCCCAAGTATTTATATACCTGTGCCAGCACCCAGCCCAGCAGCAACAGCAAACATATGGGCCCCAAATCTGTACCTGGCTGTGCCAGCAGGAAGCTTCACACTTTACAGTAATAGAAAGAATGTCTTCAGTTCAGTGCAACTGTGCAAGGCTGAGAGCAGCAAGAGCGAGCCACACCAAGCAGGCCGCCAGCTCTCTGCCATCCAACACATCAGTGATGTCATTGACACGTGTATGCACGTCGCACCGCACAGAAGGAGCTATTACTTGCCGACAAGAGGGAGAAGGGGAAGGAGATGGATTCCACCCATGATTACTGAAACAAATTATTAAATAAACGCTTGAAAAGTGTGCCCCTCAATGATGGCGTTCTAGACAGCCGCCTACTCTGTCTACCCCTAGTTCCGGCCCTGATCCCTGCAGTGAGCACCAACCATTTGGTTTTTTGGTGTGCTATTAATGTGGACATGGTCTTGCGGTAACATGGGTGTGGTTTAGAGTGGGTGCGGTCTAAAAACAGGGAGTGGCTAACACTGGCTTCTGTTATCGGCCCTCCACCATGTAGATTGGAAAAATTCCGGCCCTCTGTACCATAGAAGTTGGACAGCACTGATCTATAGATTTACAGTCATTACAATTTGTGTGAACATTACACCAGTCTTTTCCCTTTATTTGCCTTACTGCTTGTAAAGAGCGGCTTGGTTTAATGTAGATTTTGCCTTAGCCAAGTTCTCACCAAATTGTAAATTGGTATCATCCTAATGGGCAGTTACAAGAGATGGAGTCATTTTATAATTCTTGACAACTTTCTCTGCAATCTCTGGTGTTCCTTTCAATTAGCTAAGAATGTAAACCATATTTTTTTATGGCAGATGCTGTCTATCCATTTTTGTGGATGCTGCTATAACACTCATGAGAGTGCGTACATTCAATGAGATGTTTTCACTAAATGGCACCAATATTTTTCCTGATATACATTCAGTGCATTCAGTGAACACTGTTGCACTATAAACATACAGTAAAAGTCTTGAGTTTTTGCATAATTATTTTGCCCAGTACAAGTATTTGGCAAAAAAAGGGTATATTTTGGGCTTTATAATTCTGTACTGGAGCAGTACATCCCTATGTACTTACAGTATAAGCAGAAACATATTCTACTCCAAATGGTATCACACTCTGCCATTTCATTATATAGCATCTATCTGGGCAGTGTCATTCTGTGGCTACTAAAGCAAATAAAGTTCTGTCTTGCATAAAAAAGGGCATTGACTCAAGGGATGAAAACATAATTATGCCTCTTTATAGGTCTTTGGTAAGGCGTCATCTGGAGTAGGAAGTGCAGTTTTGGACTCCAGTCCTTAAGAGGGATATAAATGAGCTGGAGAGAGTGCAGAGACGTGCAACTAAATTGGTTAGAGGGATGGTAGACTTAAATTATGAGGGTAGACTGTCAAGGTTGGGGTTGTTTTCTCTGGAAAAAAGGCGCTTGCGAGGGGACATGATTACACTTTACAAGTACATTAGAGGACATTATAGACAAATGGCAAGGGACCTTTTTACCCATAAAGTGGATCTCCGTACCAGAGGCCTCCCCTTTAGACTAGAAGAAAAGAACTTTCATTTGAAGCAACGTAGGGGGTTCTTCACAGTCAGGACAGTGAGGTTGTGGAATGCACTGCCGGGTGATGTTGTGATGGCTCATTCAGTTAATGCTAAGAATGGCTTGGATGATTTTTTGGACAGACATAATATCAAAGGCTATTGTGATACTAAACTCTATAGTTAGTATAGGTATGGGTATATAGAATTTAATTAAATGTAGAGAGGGGTGTGTGTATGGATGCTGGATTTTCATTTGGAGGGGTTGAACTTGATGGACTTTGTCTTTTTTCCACCCAATTTAACTATGTAACTATGTAACTATCCTTAAAGAACTATAGCTTAAAAAAAAGTTAGGATAGAAATGCTGCACATTATGTTTTGGGCTTCTGTACCAGCCCACAGCAACATCTTTAGCAGTGAAGATCTGTGCCTCTGAAGGCGTCCCAAGTAGCTCCCCATCTTCTCTTCTGCTTAATCATAGCATGTGATCTGGGCTGCTTCCAGCCCACAAAAAATCCTTTTATTCACACAACATGTTTCGAGCAAAAATGCCCTTTGTCAAGTGTACAGTGGGCATTTTTGCTCGAAACATGTTGTGTGAATAAAAGGATTTTTTGCAGCAAAGTTCTGCGTCTACCTTGGTCTGTTCCACCAACTACATTTTCAATTGAACGCCAGTTCAAGGACGAGGTACAGAAACGGACCATACAGGTTAGAAAAATTGAGGGGAGAAACACCACAGCCAGTGGAAACAAAAGAAGTTTTCAATGCTTCCAGCCCACAAGCTCACAATATACTGTATATATAGAATATAAAAGTCACAGTACACACTGATTAGCAGCTCATATCCACATAACATGGCATACAAACCAGTACATCCTATATAAGAAACTAATGATTAGCCCTGTATCATCAGCTTATATGAAACCTCAATTCTTCTTGATGATTTGCGATGACCCCTAAGATTAGCTTCTCATCAGTTGCTCGGAGCACTCTGAACATGCGCAGTGTCACTGACACTCCTAACAAAATCCAAGATGGTGTCCCACAGTACACAACCTAGCAGGCCTGGATCACTGCTTCTGAACCTTTAGGATGTTGTATTAAATTCAGTACATAAAATAAAGCATTTAAACCCATATCCATTTGTAGGGTTTGATTTTTCTTTAACGTGTTCTTGGTAAATGATTTTCTGTAAATGCAGCAGATATATGTATAAAATTAAAGCGGCAGTAATACAAAATCCCTTCATTTGTAACAACAGAAGTTTACATTAGCACAGTTCTAACTAATCTATGCCGTCTAACTTGTGGCCCTCCAGTTACAGAAATAGCATGCCTCAACAGGGTACCATTGAAAGGCTGCTGGCTCAACATCCCTGCTAAGGCCAGATGTAGTCCTTCAAGGGAGTTTTATGGCCCCTTGTCTGCACAAGGGCTCCTTAGACTTATTTGTATGACATCATTTTAATATAATCTGCTGTAAAACAAATAATCAGCTCAGTAGTAATTGATCTAAATAGTTCTGAATATGAACCTAAAAACTAAAAGGCTATTTCTTTGCACACAAACCCCTTTAGAGTACCAAAATGTTGCTAAACGACTTAACCCAAATCTTTTGAATCATTTAAAAACATATCACATATTGGATAAAAGGGGCCTATCTAATTTATCAGCGTAGTCAGGGTGATGTACAAGAGGTTACACAAATGAAGAACATTACAAGCTTCTTCAGCCTTCCATTTTTAGATGCCACATTCACATACTCAATTGCTCACACAAGCAGAGCTGGCGGATAAGTGAAGATAACGCCGCTGATTGTTTTCATATCAAGAGCATTTGGATGCACAAGCTAAAAGTTCAGAGATAATTTAGAGAGATGTTTCAGACTTAACTTTAGCTAATAATTACAAGAAGCCAATCTGGTAACTAGGATGATGTGAATTGTTTGACTGAGCTTGTACATATCCTAGAAACCAAATCAAGCTTCTTCTGCACAAGTGTTTGCTTCTATATATATATATATATATATCCAGAACACAGTCAAGGCAATGATCAATTAGCAAAGTTAATTTGCCATTTTAATGAGTGAGGGGATTGGTTTGGATAGTTATTTTGGTGAGAACAATTAACTGAAAGGAAATGTATTTGCTTTGCATTTAATAACCTTAATAATCTGTGCGGTGTTCAAACCTGCAATCTTCCAGGGTCATGAGATGCACAGTAAACCATGTATTCAAAATTGCCCAGGCAACCGTACCACAAAAACACTGAATAATCAACCATGTATACCAAATACTGAATTATGTACCATGAGTTCCAATTTGGCATAGCAGCTATTCCACACAGAACACTCAGTCATGTACCGTCTATTCCAAACTGCCCTGGCAGCTACAGCAGAAAACACTGAATAATGTACCCTGTATTTAAAATAGTGAATTACGTACCATGTATTCCACATTGACCAAGCATATATACCACACAAAACATGGTAACTTGTGGGGCGCTAATTTCCCTGCTGTATGCTGCCTGAAAAATCTTACTCATTAAAAGGCACTTGCATCAGCATGTGCTACTTAAACTTCCATATACAGTAGTTGGCTTCAGCACCACTGCCTTTCTCCTGCCTACTGTTCCCAATTGAAAGTTCCCAAGTACTCCTAATGAAACAGGGAAGCTTGAAGCTACCCCCACCTATGAAGCAGGTAGTAGCTCCAGGGTTCCCACAGTATCTTGAGTTAGTAGTCACAGAGCACTTGCATAAAAGAATCTGATTCACATGTCATTTTGACGGTGAGCACCAGGAATTTCATCAGTGGGGCTTAATAAACTCTCATTGCAATTGTGTCTGATTCACAACAAAGTGCAACAGATTTGATGTATCAGCTGCAATTCTGTCAGATTTACATAGCAGGCATCCCTAGATCCGCTGACGTTCGTCGCCCCCATCCCCAAATGTGATTTGGGCACATTTTAATTGTCTAGACAAGAGCAATGGGGATTGGCGCACGGGAAATTTAAAAAACAATTTTATCTCCTGCACATCCACAGTGTTTCTGAACGTGGGTGTGGTTGGGCAGCATGCCGCCTTTTAAAATCCTGCCAACCTAGGCCCAGGCCTTGGTGGCCTCTGCATGAATCCTGGTCTGCCTTCCTGCAACCCCCCCCCTGGCAGATTGTGTCCGAAATTGCACTTTACATGCTGTAGTGTAAGTAAATGAGCCCTTCTGTATTCCAAATTGCCAAGGCATTCACAGGACAAAATCCTGAATAGTGTAACATATATTCCACATTACCCAGGCAGCCACAGCACAAAACACTGAATCATACAGTGCATACAACATTGCCAAGGAAAATAAAACTGTGTACTAAGTATTCCACAGTGTCTAAGAATAAAAAATGGAGTTCAGTGTTATAGGGAAATGACTGAGCTTGTAGGAAATGCAGTAAAATAAGACTAGAAATGTTTTTGAATTTCCAGAAGTTTTCAATTGTGCTTGTGAGGGAATGGGTGAAATGCAGGTGGCACATATACTGTACATTCACTTATAGACAATTATATTTTGTGTCTGATTCAGCTGATGCAACAGCAAGTGCCTACATATGCACCATGCAAGGGGTACCATGTACTTATCACCTGGTGCAGCAGAGTCTGCTGCATGTTGCACATCATGCATCAACATTTGGCAGAAGTAGCAATTTGCAGACACCACTTTTATACATGAAAATGAGTAGGCAAATCTTCATTGAGTATAGCATTTTAATGGATATAATTCTACTAGCAATCATATATGAGTCCTTTAATTTCTTGCTAGATTTAGTGTAAAAGAGAATATGCTCTTTAACATAGAAGGAATTGATCATTGTTTTTAAGTTGTCATGGAGTTAGTTAAACTTGCTTATCTTTTGTTTTCTCTCCAAGATGCACTTGCATAGTGCAATGGCCTAGTAAGGGAGTCTTGAATGTCTTGTGTCATAATGACTTTACGCAGGTGACATGTAATGACATGACATGATTAAAAACTTACCCTAGGGTCAAAAAAAAACTTGAATTAGTGTTCAGCAACAATAAACTACAGCAGGAGTGCCCATACTTTAGTAATGTGGGGTCTACTTTTAGTGATGTTGTCCCATTATGATCTACACCCATAATATCACTGTTAGCATTCTGTTCCATGGAAAATATTACTTAAATATTATATTAATTTATAAGAGCATTTACATTACTATATTTAAAAAATATATTTCTTATGAAGATTTAACAGAATAAATATCTGAATAAAAATAATACAGCAGAAGGGTAATTTAGTCAAGCTGTTAGATGACAGTGTCTTGAGATCTACTGATCACCAACTGAAGGTCTACTGGTAGATCCCGATCTACCTTTTGGGCACCCTTTGACTACAGCAACAGACCAAGGTGGTGGTACAAGCAACTATCAGTTTCATATAAATTAAATTATATTATAGTCACAGTATCAGAGACAAGCAAGTCTAAAATGCATGAAAAATGAAAGGTTTAGAGCACACTAGGAAGCCACATGTAGATCAGACCAAAAGTTGTTGGTTAAAAAGTACAAAAATCTTTATTTAAACAATCATACTAAAGGTAGTATGCTCATACTAAGGCTAAGGCAGAAGAGGGCGTTTCATATCCCTCAGACACTTAGGGGCATATTTATCAATGGTCGAATTTCTAATTGAAAAAACTTCGAAATTCGAATTCAAAAAGACCAACTGAATTTAAGCCTAAGTTTTTTTTGGTCGAATAGGTCCGTTTTAGATCGAATAGGTCCGAATTCGGCCAAATTTGAATTGTACAAATCGAAGGAATAGGGCATTCGATCAAATTCGATTCAAAGTTTTTCCCAAAAAAAAACTTTGATTGCCTCCAATCCTAGGAGAAGTTCTAGGAGGTCCCCCACAGGCTAAAACAGCAATTTGGCAGGATTTAGATGTCGCACAAGCTTTCGGGGTCCTGAGGAAGGGGTTGGACCCTGAAAGCTTGTGCGTTCTATACTTCTGCAAATAAATGTGCTAAAGGCATTGCCTAGCTGAATTGGTGTGCTTTTTCCCTACTTTGGATTGGATTATCTCCTCCTCCCTCTGCATTACAACAACAATGAGGGTGTCTTGGCTCAGGCAGAAATATTTGGCAGATTAGCTATGTTTGCTCAAGTCTGGGCTAAATACATGCAAGATTGCAAGGTCGTACAACACAGTTCAAAGAGGTTTTCAATTATAGTCTTCAGCTTTCTCAAGAAGGGATTATTTTCTAGTTTCTTCTTTTCAGAATTCAGAGGAGAGACAAGATCTGGTTTAGGAGTATATGAACCAGTTGTTCTTTTCAGAAGCAATAGAAACAGTTCCTCTTAACGAAAGAACAAAAGAAGGTTCCTGATAACAAAAAAAAAAGCTACAGGCAATTAAAGGTGTTGAATATGAGAAGATTGAACAAGTTTCTGAAGAAAAGAAGGTTCAAGATGGAATATTTAGCCAGGCTGTGTCAGTCAGAGGCTTACAAACATTTTTTCAGGACTTTTCCAGGACAAAGTATCTACGCTTTGCAGTAGGGGAGGTTCATGTCCAGTTCAGATGTCTGTTTTAGGTTGTCTCAGTTACTGAGAGACTTCACCAAGATTCTGGTCAATCTCATAGCCCAGCTGAGGAAGAGGGGTAAAACTGTTTTTCATTATCTGGACAACATAATGGAGTAAGAAAGATCAGGAGGAAGCAGGGTGTCACACGAAAAGGGTGCTAGATTTTCTACAAGATCACAGATGGATAATGAATGTAGAAAAGAGCAATTTATGTCCATCGAGGTCCTTTTTCTTTCTGGGTACATATTTCCAGACATAATAAAACGTAGTGAGTCTTCCAGTCCAGAAACATCAGAAGATTATACAGGCAATGGAAGACTTCAAGAGTCAGTCAATAGTGAAAGTGTGCCACTGTCTCAAGACTCTAGGACCAATGTTCTCTACAATACAGACCTTTTTTCAAGGTACCAATGCAGAGAAGCTTTGGCCGTATAAAGTCTGAGGTAAGATTAAACAACAGGTCTGATTTACATTTTACCCCCAATTCAACTGATCTGGAAGCATCTAATGTAATAGTAGTGGTTTTGGCTGAGGAGACCTTGGTTTCCATTGCTTCACAGGTTAACTTTGGGGAGACCCAATAGGATTCTGAGATTTCCAGGGTGGCTATCGCAGGGTAAAGTCCTGCATCCGGCTGGGTACGGAATACCCACAAGATGGTCGAGTTTTGGGTGGAAAGACCCCAGTATCCTGACCATGGGTGCTGTCTGGCTGCATTCCCCCCACTATCTGCAGTTAAATATAAGGATTTCCCCCGAACCTGGTTGATATGTGCTCCATGGGTTCTCCCTTTTTTATTGGACACTAACAAAACCTCCCTTTGAACCACTTCCTTGTGGAATCTCAAGTGGTTTCATTGGTTGAGGTTACTTGAGCCTGTAAAATGGGAGAATTGGCTGCCTTATGTTCTTCAGAACCTTTTACAGCAATCTTTAAAGGTGTGGTTTCAGGACCAAGCTCCTTTAAAGAAGACATTGAGCTCTTGGGTTGTTTCTGCAATTGCATAAGCGGACAGGAAGGTTCCTCAGGGGTTAAAAGCCCATTTCACCAGGACATTAGCAAGTTCCTGGGCCAAAGCATCACCAGAAGCATATTTTGCTTTCACTGCAATTTTCTTTCTGTGGTCCCTCCCCTGTGTGAGCTTTGGTAGTTCCAATTGGTGAATACATGCCATGGAAATCAGGAAATTGTTTTTAATCAACATAATTTTTTTTCCTGGTCACCGTCTAAGACAGAATTCACCAAGGAATTCCCATCCTATATGGTCAGGCTGTCAAACTAAGACAAGTGAGTGGGGGAGGTTCTGACTTTTTAACTTGTTGGTGGGAAGTCCTGTCCATTAGCCTCGAGGGAGGTTAACCAATTGGTGAATGCTGCTATAGAAGATGACCAGGAAACAGAAATTACGGTGAGTAAAAACTATTTCCTGTTATCTAGCACAAAATATATTCTGATGTGTTTTTTGGTCTTCAAATTAGCAGTTTGCAAAACTTAGAACTGTGCAATGCCCTTTGGGAAACTAAATACAGTTCCACCTATTCAGCACAATCACTTGAACATTCTTGGAATATAGGACATGCTAATGAAATAGAAGATTAGTTATGATGCAGGTAAGCAAAAAAAAATGAACGTGCAACTACTACTAATATATATATATATATATATATATATATATATATATAGATATATATATATATATATATATATCAGCCAAGCAGATCCGCACTCACTTAGTTAACCCTTTCGTGGTCCGCCCGGGTGCCGCTCCTGGGATCCAGATAAACATAGAGAAGAACGGTAGCGCACTCCAGGGACTTGAATAGAAATATAATTTATTTAAACATGGTATACAATCAATTGTATACCATGTTTAAATAAATTATATTTCTATTCAAGTCCCTGGAGTGCGCTACCGTTCTACTCTATGTTTATATATATATATATATTTAAAAAATAGTGGTGAGCACAACTTTCCCTTGTTTGTTATAGTTTATACAGGAGCAGTGACCAGCTCCATGTTGTAGCTCCCATCCTTCCCAGCTATAGTCAGGTGATCCCACTGGTGTCTAATAAAAGGGCAGCCAAGTATGGAGGTTTACTTTGAAAGCAGCAAGTAAGTTGCAGGTAAAACCTAGTCCCTTTGTAAAATGTATAATGAAGCAATAGAATTCTTAATGAATCAGATAAAATTGAGCATAGGACTGGCCAGATATGGGATGACTTTGACGTAGTTGGCCAGCTTAAATACATTGCAATATATAGACAAACAATCCCTGTTTTGTTTAAAGGATAAGGCATTTTTTTTAGTAGCAGTATGCACAAAATGTCGCTGTCTTCAGGGCCGGATTTATATAGTGGGCGTCCCTAGGCCCACAACCGTTCTTCACCCCTGTCCCCTCCAGGGGGAGAGGAGCAACGGGGATTGGCGCACGGGAAATTAAAAAAATTATTCTATCTCCAGCGCATCCCCAGTGTTTTTGAACCAATGTGGGTGTGGTTTGGCAGCATGCCGCCCCCCTAAAATCGTGCCACGCTAAACCCGGGCCTAGGTGGCCTTTCCACAAATCCGGGCCTGGCTGTCTTAAATATATTGATAATGGGTTGAGTGCAGAGGACTCTTGTATTTGACTATATGTATTTTGTGGTCACAGCCTCATTGCACAACTTTCCCTTGTTTTATATACTGTGTGTATATATATATATATATATATATATATATATATATATATACAATATATATTGTTTTTTTCTGTTAAAATAAAAACCTTTTTTTCTCCATAAGCCCTGTGTGTGCTAGCTTCTTTTGAGCCATTGTAAATACGAATACATAGCTCTGCACCCAGGCACCTTATACCAGTATGCATGCTGTGCCGGCATTTTATATATATATATATATATATATACAGTAGAGATAATCGGCACTCACCATTCACTTGGTCAATTGCTGGGTGCTAACCAATCAATACTTATTTATTCACAGTCCATTAAAGCACTCACAGCGGACGCCATCAGCGTGTATCAAAAGGTTATTTATTGGTGCCTGACGACGGCTCCAGGTGAGCCGTCGTGTATTTATTCACAGTCCATGAAAGCACTCACAGCGGACGCCATCCAGCGTGTATCAAAAGTTTATATATTGGTGCCTGACGACGGCTCCAGGTGAGCCGAAACGCGTTGATACACCATGCACCAATAAATAACCTTTTGATACACACTGGATGGCGTCCGCTGTGAGTGCTTTCATGGACTGTGAATATATATATATATATATATATATATATATATATATATATATATATATATATATATATATATATATAGATATATATATATATATATATCTATATATATATATATACAAAAATATGAACCGGTGCAAACAGAATAGAAAAAATTCCGAGGTGCTGGTACATTAGATCATAATATCAAACAACCATCCTTGTGTTACATAAATAAGTAATGTTTATTAAATCACTTATGTTGTGATGTTTACTAAATAAGTGATGTTTATTTAACATCACTTATTTTTGTAACACAAGACCTATGAGTGTGGACTCCTGTTGGTTGTGTGTGCACCCTTGAAACATGCAATCTGGCTAAATGAAACTATGCCATGGTATTCTCCTGTTGTATATTAGGTGGATGAATACGAGTGTTTTCAAGTATGTTGATTTTACTAAAAGTAGACATTACACACACACACACATAGGGGCAGATGTAAGAAGGGTCGAATATCGAGGGTTAATTAACCCTCGATATTCGACCAGGAACTAAAATTGTTCGACTTCGAATATCGAAGTCGAACGATTTAGCGCAAATCCTGCGATCAAACGATCGAAGGATTATTCGTTCGATCGAACGATTAAATCCTTCGAATCGAACGATTCGAAGGATTTTAATACAACGATCTAAGGAATATCCTTCGATCAAAAAATCACAGGCAAGCCTATGGGGACCTTCCCCATAGGCTAACATTGACTTCGGTAGCTTTTAGCTGCCGAAGTAGGGGGTCGAAGTTTTTCTTAAAGAGACAGTACTTCGACTATCGAATGGTCGAATAGTCGAACGATTTTTAGTTCGAATCGTTCGATTCGAAGTCGAAGTAGTAGTCGAAGGTCGAAGTAGCCCATTCGATGGTCGAAGTAGCCCAAAAAACACTTCGAAATTCGAAGTTTTTTTAATTCGAATCCTTCACTCGAGCTTTGTAAATCTGCCCCATACTGTGTATGTAGGTAGTTTTGGTTTATTTTTATATCTGTACTCAATGTAAGAGTCATCATTCAGAACTGCACTTTTACATGACATATGTCAAAAATCTGTATTAGCTAAACTAGAAATTAACTGATCCATATAGGGAATGAAGTGTCTTAGTCACAATGGCTCTCCATTGTTTGGTGGAATCGTGGATGCATATAAGAGGAAGGATGGAATGTCCTCTTCACAGAAGGAACTAATTTGCCAGAGGATTATCTTTGAAGCAGGTCTGAAAAGACCGATAAGTCTCTGATCTTTTATTCTTGTAAGTATTCTGAAATATTTTTATTTAGTCCTTAATGGACAGATTTAGTCCCACACATCTGTAAATATAAGTGAGATGAAGTAGATATAAAATATTTAGAAGATTATTTAAGGTGTTAGGTTCAAATATAAACATTGGTCTGCAAAGAGTTTTTATGATGCTTTCATACTAAAGGGAATATTATTATAATTTGTCTTTTATTTTAAACCGCATAATCTAAGTAGGTTTTAAAGAAGTCGCCTTAGTGCTTACCGGGATTTTGCCCTCAAAATGTTAGCTGAAGACACTGGATGGTCAGCTTGTATAAATATTTCAAGTATTTCACTGTTTTAACAACTAATATTGCATGTTTCTAGTCTGAAACATATGTCTAAGTCTATCTTGTAGCACAGTTTTGTTTCTCAAAGGGGTATGTACAATTTATATAGGAAATAGATTCTTTTTTTACCTGCAGATTTGTTTTATTTTTAACTAGGACACAGGATTCTAATTAAAGACATGCTCAAGGCAGTGATATACTGTAGCAAGCAACTTGTTCATAGACTATTGGGAAGCAATTATAGAAAAGTAACTAGTAAGACAGAAACATTAAAATGATTCTGTTTTACCACATTTCAATTATTTCTATCGAGTATCAGATGAAATTTTGGCTAAAGTTGAGGTAATTTTGTAATTCTTTTTTTTTATTAATTGCTTTGTGTTTGCTGTTAGCTCTGGTGTTTGCATAAAGGTTTATGTTGCCTAAACAAATGCCTATGTTGTATTTTGTGTTAGTGTCTTCCACCCAAAAGCAGTATTTTGCATATTGAAAGAAAATGTTTTTGTTTTATTGTTTAAATGTTTCTACCCTCCAGGCTCTGATTCCTGAAACCATATAGCAGAAACCAACTGATTAACAGACCTAAAGGAAATATTATGTCTGCTGCATTGTTTTATGATCAGAAAAGGGGTGAACAAAATATTGCTTAGAACTGGAATTACATTTACAAATAACTAGTGATAAGCAAGATTTTTGGCAGGTTTCACCACAAAAAATATGCCCATAGACTCCAATGGGTGAAAAAACATTTGTCTCGCATTTACACTTCGACCCTTGTATCATGATCTGACCCTATGTTTCATACATTTGTATATATATTTCACTGTTTTACTTTCAGTTTTATAATAAGCATGCTCCATGGCTGGTAACTACTCGGGGAGAGTAGAAGGTGTAGTTTGAGATACATTTCCATGTCTGAAAGCCCAGGGGGTGGAAGTAAAAACAGTAACGTTAACCTGTGAATGGGCACTGTAGAAGTCAATATACAACTCATTGTCACTGCTACTTTGTGCCTTTTATTTTTTCGCTAAGCCCTTTCAATTGTTTACTCAGGTGTCATGCTGTTCAAGTATTATTTTTAATCAATACGAGGAGCATGCAGTAAAAAAGTGGATTTGTATTTAACTCACTGCTGCTCGCAGCTACTATGATTCATTTGTAATTGTGTCTGGTTCCGTGCAATTGATTATGTGCTTGCAAATGAATATGCCCTTCCATATATAGCTGTGAAATTACTGGCATTTGTGTCACACGCAGAGACATAGAAAACCAAGGCATGCGGAACTGGGTAAAACAAGCACACCTAACATTAATATGATGTTCTAATGTAACACATCTCTTTTTCGTCCACAACAGATTAACTGCTAAATATCCTGACACATTAGATATTAAAGAACTAAGGGAATGGTTTCCATTAAGTGGCTATGTCTGTGGAAAGGACCCTACCATAAAGGCAAAGGAGAATAAGATTTTTGGGTGAATGACCTTTGTATTTCGAAAAAAATCTTTTATTAAAGCAGAGTGAGATAAAGGTGGTTTACACATAAATGTATGTGTGCTTCAATTTAATACAACCCAGTGTGCCTTTAATGTCACCATCTACAAGTACACTGTACAAGATACACAGAGAAGTTTATATTTTCTGTAAATCCACTCTATAATCACTGCTGTTTTCCTTGTGGGGGATGGATGCCTTGTTTGATTTTAATCTTTCCAAAAGTGGCAACACACTAATGAGGCCCATTTATTGAAGGTCGAATTTTAGTGGTATAGTATGGCACCTGTTATCAAGAATGCTTGAGATCTGGGGTTTTCCAGATAAGTTATCTTTCGGTAATTTTGATCTCCATAGTTTTCGTCTACTAAAAAAAACATTGAAATATTAAATAATATAGATAATATTTCATTTTTTAAATTTAAATTATTTGATTATAATGGAGTCTATGGGATACAGCTACCCTGCAATTCGGAGCTTTCTGGATAACAGGTTTCTGGATAACTGATCCTATATCTGTATTAGAGCTTTTAGAAACCACATTTAAACTCTATTTCTCTAAAACCATTGAAATGTATTAAAAGATCCGAATATAAAAAAAATTCCAAAAACCTCTGAATGGTTAAAAAAGTCCAAAAGGATTGGCACAGCTTCCATTGACTTCTATGGGACTTTGACTGCTTTAACTTGGGGAAGTACAGTGCTACGCAATATTTTGGCGCTATATAAATACATGTTAATAATAATAAGTCTTTATAAAGTTTTTCGTGGTTCTTACAATATTGAATTTTAAGAGTTTTAGAGAAAATATGATTTGTGATAAAAGAGGAAATGTGTATATTAGTAAATAGGCTGCAAATGTGTCAGATGTGGTAGATGCCAGAAGATGATGCTTTCTGTAAGTTATTATTGCCTTTTCAGAGTGGGATTTTTTTGTATCTTGCACTATAATTTAGCTTTATAAATGGTACCCAATATATCAGATTCTGCTTTTTCTGTCACTCCGTAGTTTTAATTCCTTAGAATGAGCAGATCTTAGCCACCTACTTGCCAAATAAAATTTGACCACCTACCCCAAAGCCAACGACCAGATCATTACAGAGGACTATGCATACCCATCAGGAGAGGGCCTCATCAACATGCCAAAAGCTTTAAGAATCTTCTAGATTATACCTAATAATCAGAACTCTTTATATTTCTGGCATTGATAAGTATTTGTTGGTAATCTGTATGTTTCATGAGTATGTCCTTCTATTGTACAGTGGAATAAAATTATGCCTTATAAATAGTTGTTAATAATAGTAATGATAATATGGCTGATTAAGTATGATAAGTGGTGTGACATTTCAATTAGACACCACACATAGAATACAGACAGCAGTGGCAGTTTCTCTATCGGACCTTGAGATCTGAAATCAGATATTTGCAATTTTGTTTGGAAAAAATGTCTCCTACATTATATAACACCATGAATCTTATTCGCTTATAATATTGCTGATTTTCTACAGATTTATAGAGACACATAAGATGTTCCTGTCTCAGAAGTACCTACAGATGGTTACTTTCATGGGCATCATATGCTATGCTTCTCTTGCTGCATCAGAGAACACTCAAAAGTACGTTTTTTCCTCTTTACCCTTTTGTTTAAATTTTATTGGATCCCATTAGGGATGCACCGAATCCAGGATTCGGTTCGGGATTTGGTCAGGATTCGGCCTTTTTCAGCAGGATTCGGCCAAATCCTTCTGCCCGGCCGAACCGAATCCTAATTTGCATATGCAAATTAGGGGCAGGGATGGAAATTGTGTGACTTTTTGTCAGAAAACAAGGAACTAAAAAATGTTTTCCCCTTCCCACCCCTAATTTGCATATGCAAATTAGGGTTCGGATTCGGTATTCGGCCGAATCCTTCGTGAAAGATTCGGGGGTTCGGCCGAATCCAAAAAAGTGGATTCGGTGCATCCCTAGATCCCATAGGTTAGTAGATTAAATATAGCCAGGTAGTATTTGTTAGTGCGTATATATATATATATATATATACATAACCCCAATAGTAAAAGCAAATAATTTTCACAAGTTGCTCGCTGTGTACCCCCCACCTTAGAAGGTGGGTTATTTATCAAAATATACAAATTTTTCAGAAACCTAGCTCAACTCAAAAAATCTTTAAATTGTTAACTGGACATCTGCCATTGACTTTTACATGTTCTTGGCAGGTCTGAATTGGAGTACTTTTGTAATCGGACCTTTAACACCATCGTATTTTAATAAATCCAGTAAAAATTGTTTTTGTTTCCTCCAAAAAAATGTATTTTCACCTTAAAAGTCCGACTAGAAAAATTCTGAGCTTAAAAAATAACCCCCTAAGAGTTTGTTTCTTTATAAAGCTGGTAAAGTAGCACACAATTGTATAGCATACATCTAATACTTTTGGTGCCTTTGTTATTTTTAGTGAGAGATCAGTTGCAGAGGCTCAGCTAATGCACGACAAAGGAAAAACAATTGAAGAAATAAGTCGCCAGAGGTGGCTACAAGGGTTGCTGGGAAGTGTTCACAACCCAGGTCGAAGAGAGGTTCCCTTGATAAAGAATTTCCGCCATGATTTACTCAGGTCAAATGAGGAAGAACAGCAAAGAATCAACAGCATAAGGAACATGAGGAATCTGCAATATAAACATGCACATAATAAAAAGCTAATGGAACGGTATCCTTGAGTGTTTACAATCTAATTTCATCATTCAGCAACAACATTTAGATAAAGTCAACATTCCATTCTTTTAATATGTAAATAAATAGTTTGGTGTATGCTGGGTTGTGGGAAGAATATGTATACATACATTTGCATAACAGGCCTGATTTAGATAAAGAGATCATACAATGTTGGCATCAAAAGGAAACATGGTGTGTTCTTTATTGCAGAGCCAAAGTAATGAAATGCACGTCATTTAGTTCAACTAACAGGGGTGCAACTTGAGGTCCCCAGAAAAAAATAATTATAAATTCTCATTAACTTTGTCCACCACCCACAATCTTTACCACTCAAAAATACAGATCTAGCAGTTATGAAGAAAAAAATATTACAATTTTGATTAAATAATCCATCTTTTCCCTGACCACCCCCCCCCCCACCTCTCCTGTAGGGAGGATGCACCCACTCTATTAGTATGAAGAGAAGTATGATTTGCAAAAAAAAAAATTAAATAGCATGTGTAACACTTGCTTCAGTTGACCTATACCAGCCAATCAACAGTAGCACTTACTGGATTGCTCTTTAGAAAATGGAGACCAAAGAAGATGAAAATTGTGAAATTCGAATTCCGGCTGTATTGTTGGGTGGCTGTCTAATGTTTCATATATAGGAAATTAGGTCATTTGGTGACATGGGAAACAAAGGTCTTTTGACCCATCTAATTAAAGCATTCACCATTGTGAACAATGGTGCTTTGGTATGCTAATCAGTGGGGAAACTACCGGGGGAGCATGCGGTGCAATTGGGCCAGGGCCCGCACCCTGCAGGGCCCCCCTGGCAGTCACGCTGGCTGGAGTCGGCTGCAGCGCCACACGGGCTGGGGGGCGTGGCCCGGCTGCACGGCCCGGCCCAACCTAGTTCCGTCACTGATGCTAATAAAAAGGTTAACTGCATTAAATGAGTTAAAATGACTTTAGATAACACAGTTTCTTCAATTAATCCCGAGTCACGACGCATTTAATACACAAATCCAAGTGGCCTCATCTGTACATGCGATCACTTTGGGGTGCCTAACTTTTGGCACCCCCAAGTAATAAGACCTTTCCTTCTCCTTTATGTGAGAAATGTGTAGCACTATCCACATACAGTATATATGGATCAGGATAAGACAGAGGGATCAACTGGAATGACAACTCCTAGGTCATTAAGGGGTTCAAGGAATCCCTATAAGACATCAATAATATTTAATATGAAAAATGTTTAAAGAGTCCCTCTGAGGAAGCCTTTAGACATTAAATATATTTGCAGCACAAATCTAATGAAATCATCTTGAGGTTTGACTCTTGTGTTTTTGCTATATCTGTAACATTTTGCCATTTGTTGTCATTGCCATACATTTGGTGAAGATTCTAGAGATAGTGCTGAACATTGAAAAAAAACATTTGGCTACTGAACTGCCATCTGAATAAACATATGAATTGTGACTTTTGAACATATGCCTCAAATATGCTCTTGCAAGCCCGCTGGGTCAGGGAATGATGTTAATAGGGTTGCCACCGTTTTAGAAATAATATACCGGGCAGTGACAAAGGGGTTGGTCAGTGATGTCACAGTGGGTGGGGTGATGGCAAAATGGGGCAGAGCTATGGCATCACACTGGGTCAAGGAGGGTTGGGGAAGTAAAAAAAGGTAGGTTTTTACTAGATTCCTGGCAGGACATAGGCCAGGGGCTGAAATTTAATTTATTATGAATTCACCAGCTACTACATTGCCAGTAAATGTGTAATACTGGCCCCAGCAGGTATTTTACCACCTAGGCCAGTAAAACACTGGCCGTGTAGGAACCCTAGGACAGGCCAGGGGCTGAACTTTAATTATTTATGAATTTACCGGCTACTACATTGCCAGTAAATGTGTAATACCATCCCCAGTGGGAATTTTACCAGCTAGTGGTAAAATACCGGCCGGTTGGCAACCCTATAATGTTAATGATGCACAATCTGTTCAAAGTGCCGCAGAATATATTGGTGCTATATAAAGGCTAATAATAATACTGTAGCTTCATAGCAACTGCAAATGTGCTTCCAAGCTGATAAAATGTAAAATCTGTAGTAGGTAGCAATACAGGGTTCTGTGGTGGGTGGTGCTACGGTTTCAGGCTGCTTAAAAATGTGCCTTCAAGTTATTATCACTGCTTAATTACAGAAACCATTGAATTCCACATCCCTTCATCAATTTATAATAAACACGTGAAGCAAACACGCATGATTTACGTGTAACTATAATGTGAACCCATTTGGTGTTACTGGAGTGACATTCATGTGAGGCATACTATACAACTGACAAGAAAGCCTTGGCCACACTTGCCATAGTATTTTCCAGGCTGTAAAAATGATACGTGACCCCAACTTTATTAATAGAAATGTCAGTAATTTTTTATGGACTGGTAAGAACATTGAGCATACTGACAGGGCACAACTCCAACAACTCAAACAAAAGAGAATCAGTGCTTAAGCGCCTACTAAAACAACACCCAACCTTCCCAAGAGTGAAATTCAAAACACAGATAAAAGGGATGACGACAAGTTAAATTTCAACCACATGAAATACAATCCACCGCCATAACCCGGATATTTCCCCACCCCCATGCTACAACATTGCCGGAAGCCGCAATGCACAATACCGCTGTAAGGTAATTTTAGGGCGTGGCTGCGACGCCATTGAATCTTTTAGAACGGTCGTGGGGGCTGGTGCCGTGACGTAACTATAGGGTAGTAGGTGGTGATCCCGCCTCGCAGCACGAGAGCCATTTTGTTCAAGAAGAAGAGCAGGAGAGAAGGTTCTGCCGGAGTCCGATATTCTCGAATCTGTATCAAGTCTCTGTCCCCTCCAGTATTGGTAAGGGGGAGCGGATGAGGGTGTGCAGATTCTCCATTAGTAGAACAGGAGTTTGGGATTGAATTACAAGAAGGATTGGTGGTATGAGGAAATAGTGTGCGAGTGAGGAGACTATAGGAAACAAAGGAAGCGCCGCCATTTTGTTTTTTTTTGTGAGCGGGAAATGGTGAAATATCACGGCTGGTGATTACGCATCGCGCACTTACAGGCAAATGGACGGCGTATCTGGCAGTAAGGAAAACTATTGATTCAATCGTTCTGTTTGTTTAGTCAGTGTTGCAGGGTTTCCCACCGAGTTAGTGAATCCAGCAGCCATGGTTAATCAGTGGCTAATATTGTCTTTATATATATCTGAGCTGATAATGTGGGTGTAGAAAAGGGTGTGCCATAGAGGATTTGTAGTAACGTGTCTGTACGCATGGCTGTTAACCTCGCTCCCATTTTGCTTAGAAAAATAGAATCGTTTATGCATTTTTGTTTATTCAACATGTTAGTGCGATCCCTCCACGTAGTATCTGTCTATTATCGAACATGACTGTCTTCTTAATCCTGAGCGATTAACCTATTTCCCACTGGGTTAGGGGTGAAGTATATGACAGACCAGTGTCGTACTGTATTTTAACCTAAAACCCTATTAAAGCGTAAACGAGTCAGATTTTCTTTGCTGCAGGTTCTCCCTTGAGTTAAATTGTGGGCAGGTCCCACATTTGCTCAAAACAAGGCTACAGGTTGGCAAAAAAATGAGTTTTAGGAATTTAATAATCCCAAGGATATCTAGGAGATAATTAGTTTTCATTTTATCCTAACAGCTTGTTCCCAGTTGTATCAAGATAGCAAATAGCCATGTTCCTCAGATGTGACCCTAGGCCTTCATGTTGGTCCCTCTTTTCTATATCTCTGCCCCCACCCCAGGAGTCCGACCCCCCCTCCCACACACACACACAGATTTGGGGAGATTAGATTAGGAATCACCTCTTCCTTGGGGCGACTAATCTCCCTGAAAAGCCTTTCCATTGCCTTCACACCGGCTAGAATAAAAATTGCCGACTGGATTGCACTCCGAGCATTTCGTTTTCCGAAGTTTCCTCGTGAGGCGACTTTGGGAAACGAAGAGCTCCGAGTGCCATCCCGCCGATTATTTATTCATTTTAGCCGTGGGGGGGATTAGTCGCCCCCGAAGAAGAGACTTGTTGTCGGGCGATTCAATCTCCCTGAATCTGACCGTTTCTCTGCCCTTAAACAAATTGTAAGGATTGACTAGTACTGCTTGATATTTTCTATTTAGTAGGCCATTCTCTGGCCTTTTGTAAAGCCTACTACTGTGCTGTTGCTCTTTCTCTCCTTCAGGTGGCGCCACATGCCCAGATTTAGAAACAATGAGAACTGCCTTTGTTGTCTAGGCCTCAGTGTTTGCTTCCTCTCAACGTCTCAAATTCCACCCAATTTCTAAGAACATGCATGCTTTTATAAGGGGAAAATTATGTGAGCAAGTTGGGTTAATATAGAAAGGTTGCATAAACACAATCTGAACTTCTGGAAAAAAAAAATCTTCATTCTATAGTCCAGTGACCCTTGGTAGATATCCTTGTATATAAAAACTAAAACCATTTTCTGCTGTGAACCTGTTTTTGTCCAAATGACTGCCCCTGTAGCTACACAGCAAATATTAAATAATTTTTTTTTTTCTTCCTCCTGATCCCCTTTGTGAAGTGATGAATTCTGGGACTTGAGGTCCCTCTGCTTTCCAAAGAATGCATGCACCAACCACTATAGAAAGCAGAACTGTATGTTCCAGAATCCATCCCTTCACAATAGAACAAAATGAGGGATGGGTTGCATTACACTATGAACATAAGGGGTGTTGAAAAGCAGTTTGACTGAGTAACAATTTCCTTTCACTCTGTGGAATCTGGTATGTCTGTGTCAAAAAAAAATAAAAACCCCAGCTCAGACACCTGCAAGAGGAGCAGAATGAAGTCTTAAGGCGGCCATACAAGGGCAGATTTAATTTACCAATTTGGCAGTTTAGGCAAGGGTGCCTGTTTGTTAGAAACACCCTAGAAAATGCAATTGCTTACCAGGGTATGTTCCCACAGTCACCATCTTGACTGCATTGCTGCCTGTGCAGTATAATAACATTTCCATCTCTACTGCACACATGCTCTTCTGTATAGCATGCTAATATCCAACTGATAGGTGGCTGCATGTAATAATATACTGTCATGGACATTTAAAGAAGTGTCAGTGTAGTGGTTCTCTTTTAAGAAAATAACATGTCTTTTTTTTCATTACAGCCATGCATCGTGACTCCTGTCCCTTAGACTGTAAAGTCTATGTTGGGAATCTTGGAAACAATGGCAACAAAACAGAATTAGAAAGAGCTTTTGGCTACTATGGACCTCTGCGCAGTGTGTGGGTTGCAAGGAATCCTCCAGGGTTTGCTTTTGTAGAGTTTGAAGATCTCCGTGATGCAGCAGATGCTGTTAGAGAGCTGGATGGAAGGTAACAATTTTGTCTGGGGAGAAGCCCTGGCTGTCCTACAGTAAGATGTCGTCTGTATTTTGCAATAAAGTACATAATGTTTGGCTAGCTTGGTTTCCACACTTGTCCCCCGTAGAACACCACTGTTAGTGGCACATAGAACATCACAGTTCCTACATAAGATTTCAATATGTATATAGGCAGAATGAAGTGCACGTATTCTGATATGTATGCCTTGCGGTTCCTGTTTTGACTTTGTGTCATATTATTTAAGGACGCTTTGTGGGTGCCGAGTTAGGGTTGAATTATCCAATGGTGAGAAAAGAAGTAGAAACAGAGGACCCCCTCCTTCATGGAACAGGCGGCCCCGGGATGACCATCGTAGAAGAAGTCCACCACCAAGACGCAGGTACCTTATGCACTTCAGCAAATTTTATAATTGTTTATTGAAGTTAGGGTTACGTAGTGCAGCCTTCATTTATCAGTTGCATAGCTATTGGATATGTTGGTTCTCAAGCATCCCCCCCCCTTTCCCTTTACAGAACCCATATGTCTTTGCTCATTCAACCTACATGCAATAATCTTTGTTTACTTGGTGTTTTTTCGTACCTCCACACCCCAATTGGAGGAGAATCATTTGTAGTTTTATAGTCCTTATATTACATAGGGATAGCTATTGTGATTTGTAAATGCTTCTCCTAGCCACCAGGTGTATCCAGTTAAACAGGTTAGGGGTTACCTTTTTTTTTTTTCCACCGTGTCAGCTAATGGTGCCTATTATTGAACAGTTTCCAGATGTCTATGTAATAATCATTAAGTTCACAATGCTGGCACATGGCCCATAAGTCCATTTGTTGTGCCTCAATTTGTGAACAGAATAGGTGTGCCTCTTGGAGACTCAGTTCATACATAGATCTGTTCAGTCCTACTTTTATTTATTTTTATTTTTTTCCTGTTTAAATTAAGGAACCTATACCATTGTAGTTTGCTTCACTGCTTAATATGTCATTGTATTGTGGTTGACTAGACAAACTTGTCCACAATGCAAAAGCTGTTTTTATTTTGTTAGTACAATTGGCCCAGAATCAGTGCTCTAGGACTCCTTTTCTATCCATCAAATAAGCTGGTAATAGAAAATAGATGCTTGTACTGATGGCTTGTTTTTTTTAAAAAAAAAAATTTTTTTTTGTTTTCATGTGTCTATTTTTGTGCTTTGGTCCATCTAATAAAAATGAAACCCGTTACAGAGTCACCATCATGTCTCTTCTCACCACCCTCTGGGTCTACATTAGCCAGTCAACTAGCCCTTTCAGCGTCATGTGACCAGCGCGCCCCATTCAGCTTGGCTGGTGTCGTATCACATGACCCAGGCATGGCCAGTCATCAGGTTGCACCGCCCTATGGTTCCCGAGCATGCTGTCCACTCAGCCTTCCTCCTCTCCAACCTTAACCAAAACTCGGCAGCAGCCCTCCTTCAGCGCCCACACATTCCCGGCCACTCTGCTCGGCTGTTAACTTTGTCAAAATGTCTTCACAACAACTGCAGCGCCAGCCTTCGGCTAACCAAAAAAGCAGGAAAAATCCACAACATCCCCCTTCGCAAACCATCTAAATTCAACGCAACTTCTGGCAAAAAAACTTTTCAACAAATTCTACTTGGCCATCTGTCCGGCATCCTCACCATTTCTAGCTTGTTGAAACCCCAAAACTAGTAAGTTTTTTCCTGCTTATACAGAGTTTACTGCTGGTTTAAACTGACTGGGCAGCTTTTTCTAAAAGTCATCTTTGTTGATCAATCAAAGGCTGGCTGTGCATAAGCAAAAAGGTAACAAACACTGTATATGACCTATGAAAATGTTTAAGGGTGATAGGGGAATCTATTTGAGCTGAGCCACATTTAGGAGCTGTATAAAAGCACAGCTGTACACTGTGTCCTAACTTGGCTTGTCTTTCATGGATCTATCATCTTTAAATGTTAATTTTTTTTTTCTTTAAATATACTAACCTAATCTGAATTTCACATAACAAGATTAATAACATTTAAGACTGGTAAAAACATTTTAGTGCAGGTGTTTTTGTTTTTTAAGTCTATAATGGCAAATAGGTGTACACAACATAAAGCTTTCTTGAAGCCAGTCTGGGTACACAAGTGGTGCTTAAGGGTTACTTCAATTAAAGACACTTTTTACAGACTATTTAATAGGGACACTAGCCCAAGTGCATTCCTTGGGGGCATTTTCCATCTTGAGGTGTTTTTTTTTCCTTTTCTCCCCAATCCTTCTAGGTTCTAGTCATGTGTGTAAGTGTATTTTATATAGGTACACATTCCATGGGTCCCACAGAGAGCAGAAATGTGGATGTTCCCTTAATGGAGATATTTTGATTAAATCTGAAATTTGTTCCTTACTTTTTCTGGTTTTAGGTCACCAAGGAGGAGAAGCTTATCTCGTAGCCGTAGCAGGTAAGATCCGATAAAGCGTTTTCTTTTCTAAGTTGGAATAATTTTTATTTCTACTCTAGTCTTAACAAGATTCTAAATGATTTTTGCCTCAGGAATCTGCAAGTTAGTTTGGGTATCATATAAAAACACAGTTGTAGATTCCTTCCTGTTCAACAAAAAAAGAAGCTGTAAATGTTTTTTTTTTGTTTTTTTTTATTGTAGCCTGCTTGATAAGCAAATTTTCTTTTGATACCACACACTTTATAATTTTTATATTACCTTTCAAATATTTTTTGTCTGGCTTTAGATAAATTGTGCCCCATTCTGTCATACAATTTGTATAGGTTTTAAAGGAACAATAGCATAAGAAATAACAATATAATATACTGTTCTTTGCACTGGTGTTTGCTTCAGAAGCTCTACTATAGTTTATATAAACAAGCTGCTGTGTAGCCGGGGGGGGGCAGCCACTGTACACTACAGAGTTTATCTGCTGTGTATACTGTGCAGTTTCTCCTTTTCCAGCTTTAGCTACACAGTAGCTTGTTTATATAAGCTTATTGTGAGTTTCTGAAGTAGATATATCAGTTTTACCACTGCAGGGCAACAATACATTATATTGTTCCTATAAAACACTTTCAATTTTTGGTGTTACTCTACCTTTAAACATTTTTTTCTAGTATCTTTAAATGCTAAGGAAGACATTTTTTATGTATTCTACCCCTGCCATGTTATGCAAACCCCTACAAAGACTATTGTTCAAATTGTTCTCTCAGTGGAGCTTACCATCTAATATCCCTATCACATTACACCACACCCATGTTTTATGGCCAGTGTCATCAGGAGCCTTGTGTATGCCTGTATGTTTTAGACTGTGAAAACACAAAGCAGACTACTGCTTGATTTTTAATAAAGTTCAGTTGTCTCCTTGCAGTTAATGCCCTGGGCAGAACTAAACTTAGTCTAGTGCTGCAATCACTGAGCAACCATATCTGTTTTCCAATACTTGTTTACTTTACAAAAGAACATGTAAAATGTATTTGTGTTTATCTGATATTTTCATTGTCTTTAGTGATCTTATTTATTTTTTCAAGGTCTCTTTCTAGAGATCGGAGGAGAGAGCGATCATTGTCCAGGGAAAGAAACAATAAGCCATCTCGCTCTTTTTCACGATCAAGAAGGTATGTACAGTTTTTAAAGGGATACTGTCATGGGAAAGTTTTTTTTTTTTTTTTTTTTTTTTTTCCCAAAATGAATCGGTTAATAGTGCTGCTCCAGCAGAATTCTGCACTGAAATCCATTTCTCAAAAGAGCAAACAGATTTTTTTTATATTCAATTTTGAAATGTGACGGGGCTAGACATTTTGTCAATTTCCCAGCTGCCCCAAGTCATGTGACTTGTGCTCTGATAAACTTCAATCGTTCTTTACTGCTGTACTGCAAGTTTCTATGCTTTGCTGTCATGTATTGTTAAGGTACTGATGTTGTCATGCTTCAATTGCCATTAAATATATTCATGTTATATTCTATTGGCAATTTGCATTTGACTTACTAACCAGTTTATAGTTGCATCTTAATGTATATGTTAAATATTTTTGCTTACATCGTTTTCTTTTTAGCCGTTCTAGGTCCAATGAGCGAAAGTGATGCAGCTACCTTCAGCGGTGTACAGACAAATACATTCAAAAAGGTTTTCTGTTTTTGAAATGTCCTACACTTTTTAAATTTTTTTCTTTTTATTTGCTTTGTACTGTAACTTGTAACAGGTGATGAAAAATGTGATTCTGTATATGGTTCTAAGCAGATAAATTCAAATAGACCAGTTTACTTTATACTGTTAATGAAAATATTTTTTTTTTTTTCAATAACCCACCCCCAATTTTCCCTAGGAAATGTAAACATGGCACTTGCATAGAACTAAAAGAAAATGTACTTTAATGTGGCCAATCTATTAAACGTTTGGAAACCCAATACAAGAGTACTCTGCAACTACACAAAGGGTAATTTTCCACTTTATGTCCAGATATGTTGAGGCAGGGTATCTTCAGATGGTCAGTCTCAGTAGTTATATTTGTATTGTAACCAGTTTATCAAAGCTTTCTATGCAAGTTGCCATGTCCTTATTTGTGCAGATTTCACTGCTCCACTACAATTTTTCCCCCTCATTATGCTGTAAACCGCACTGCTTTACCATTTGTAGAAATCCTTTTTTTTTTTTTTATAAAAACGTTTTAGTGCACCTTAGATGTGTCTTGATGTTCTTGTGTAGAGTCTTGCAGTATACAGCAATGATGTAAAGTTGTAAATGTGTGGCTGTTGCAATTTGTCTCAGATCTTTTAAACCATGTGACTTCTGGATTTTTTTTTCCTTGGGGATTAAAGTTTTTGGTTAAAACATTATAGTGTACTTTGTTTTCTTTACAGAATTGTGTTTTTTTTATTAAAGATTGTGCATTGTAATATGCTCTTGATATCTGATTTACATCTACATATATTTAAAGGTGAACAGAAGTTTGATTAATTCCATGGTCCCTTATGCACCATTAGGGATATCGTGTATATGGTTATAAAAGGTGGTGTTGGATGTGTCCCATTTCATGCCACTTGAGATCCTCTTCTGCAATCTCCACCCTAGAACATGCAGTAGAAGCCATGTTTGGGTCAGACTTCATTGCACAAGTTTCTTTCAGGAAAGTATGTATAACGTTAAAGGGCATATACAGCTATTGGATCTGTTATCCAAAAAACTCTGAATTATGGAAAGGCCATCTCAAATAGACTCCATTATAATCAAATAATCCAAATTTTGCTTACCCTTTTCTCTGTAATAATAAAACCGTTCCTTCTACTTGATCCCAACTAAGACCAACTAAGATATAATTAATCCTTATTGGAAGCAGAACCAGCCTATTGGGTTAATTTAATGTTTACATGATTTTCTAGTAGATTTAAGATACGGGTATGGGATCCGTTATCCAGAAAGCTCCGAATTACGGAAAGGCCGTCTTCCACAGACTCCATTACAATAAAATAATTCAGGTTTTATAAATTGTTTTCCCGTTTCTCTGTAATAAAACAGTACCTTGTACTTGATCCAAACTAAGATATAATTAATCCTTATTGGGGGAAAACCAGCCTGAGTTTTTTTAAGGTTTACATAATTTTTTAGTAGGCTTACGTTATGAAGATCCAAATTAGAGATCCGTTATCCAGACCTGAGCATTCTGGATAAAAGGTCCCATACCTTTATAAAGATCCAAATAATCAGCCCTGTAGCAGCAGCTTATATGATAGACAAACCTCATCAAGTGCTCTAGGGATTCACTGAATCCTCCTGCCTGGCTAAACCGACACTGAATCCTAATTTGCATATGCAAATTAGGGGTTTGGGAGGGAAATCACCTGACTTTTATCACAAAACAAGGAGGTAACATTTTTTTACCCCTTCCCACCCCTAATGAATGAATCGGTTAATATTGCTGCTCCAGCAGAATTCTGCATTGAAATCCATTTCTCAAAAGAAATTTTTTCATATTCAATTTTGAAATCGGGTGACATGGGGCTAGACATATTGTCAAGTTCCCAGCTGCCCCAAGTCATGTGACTTCACTCTTTACTGCTGTACTGCAAGTTAGAGTGATATCACCCCCTCCCTTTTTCCCCCCTATCAGCCAAGCAAAAGATCAATGGGAAGATAGCAGCTCCCTAACACAAGATAGGTTGTGTGGAGGGTGTGCTCTATTTTCTGTGTTTTCTCCCAGGCCCTTGCGGTTCTGGGAGATAAGCTTTCCCTTTTTTTTTTTTTTTTTTTTTTTTTGAAAAATCATTTCCACTTGGTTGATTTGTTCTTGAAACATGGGGGGGGAAAAAAGGAGTTTTGGCCTCTGGTGGTGTACAGAGAACCTGGCTGGGTGCAGGCAGGAGGGCTGCTGAAACCAAAATGGCCACCCCTGGAGAGCATGCTGCTGGAAGGAGAGTAAGACAAGCAAAGGCAAAAAATTTTGGTACTGCTGAAATGGACTGTGACTAGCAGTGATGTGGTGAGCCTTGGACCTGGCAGGGTGTCTGAGCAGGGAGCTGATGCTGGAGTTTCCATGAGGAGCTGCAGTGGAAGTGCACCCACAAAGAGGCACAAGTCATGCTGGAAGTGTCAGGGAAAGGCCTTGAAACCAGGGAGCTGTGACCCAAGAGCAAGCTCCTGCTCGCAGTGGAAGCAGCAGAAAGCGCTTTGCAAAGCAGCAGTGAGAGACACTCGGCACTGAAACCAGGCGCCAAAGAAAAAGCTGTTACATATGAGAGGTGAGGGGGTTATTTCAGCTGGATATTTACCTTCTAATGGGGGAACTGATGCAAAGACTGCTCCTTCATATGAGGGGAAAGCGGCAGTTGCTAAAAACTTTGTTTTTGGAGGTAAAAGACTCTTGGAGGGACTATATGCACAGCTGGAGGGAAGGCTAAAGAGACTGCATGTATTGCTGGTGAGGAGGCTGGAGGACAGGCTAAAGAGACTATACACTTCTGGGGGAGAGGCTGGAGGGAATTTATACACTGCTGGAGGGCAAGCTACTGATGCAAAGACTGGTTTGGCTGCTGGTGCATCTACAATTGAGAATGAAAAGATTACAGCACTGAAGGAGTTAAAGTGCTTGGAGGCCAAGCAGGGGGCTCTGACCAAAAAAAAAAAAAAAAACCAGACATTCTCATTAATGACCTTAACTTGCTAAAAGGGGAGAGAAGGGCTGTTGCCATCAAAAAACTGGTGTATGTGAATAAGGAGCTGGAGGAGACTGACACACACACACACATACAGACTGTGCTGAGTTGAGCCATGGAAAGAACTTTACGACAATAAGAAAAAGGTTTGAGGAGATGCAGCAGGGGGGCGGGGAGGCTGCAAGTAAGAGACACACAGGTTTCAGCTGTACTAAGCAATGATGCAGGGAAGGGGGGGGGGAGCAGGTGAATAACGAGGAGCAGAGTCAATTGGACAGGAAGGTGGGGGCAGTTACAGGCACTGATTCTACTGCTGCTGCTGTAGGGATAAGTGTGTGGGGAAGGCAGAGGCTGCAAGAGAGAAATCAGGAGAAAGCTATGGAGGAAGAATATGGGAAGAGTCGGAATGTGGTTAAGATGAAATGGGTTAAGGAAAGAGCAGATTGCCCCGGTAGGAGACTTTATCAGTAGGCTTTGGGCTTTACCCCAGATGATATCTTTGCATTATTAAGTATCACTGATGCAGAGTTTGATGTGAGTTTTCAGTTGGCACAGGGTCTGGAGGAATTCTGGCGGAGGAACAATCTAATAAAGGGGGCACAGGAGTGGGAGGGCTTCCGAGTGATACCCGTCTCTAGGCCTGAGACCAAGAATGTCACTATCATTATAAAGAGTGAAATGGTGCACCCAGAGGACATTCTCATTTGGCTCAGGAGGCAGTGCACTGTCTTGTCACCCCTTCCCAGGATTATTGATCAATAAAGTTTCTGGGTGGGAGGCTACAAGGTGCAGGTGAAATTACACTCAGAGGGGTATGTGCAGAAACATTTGCTCAATACAGGGGGGTTTGTTATTACGTTGGCCAGCAACGGTTGTGCTTTAACTGCGGCTTCAAGTTCCATCTTGCAGGTAAATGTAATGTACAGAGGTGTTCCTTTTGTGGGGAGACTGGCCATGTGAGTAAGGCGTGTGAGAGACAAATCCAGTACAATTTATGTCTGAAGTGAGGCCATGCCTATAAGAACTGCCCCGAGGCTTGGAAGAACATTAGGAAGTCTTGCCCCAATACAGAGGAGCTGATGAGCAGAAACCTTGGTGAGAGTGAGTCCGTGCAGGACACGGCAGGCCCAAGCACTTCTACAGAAGGTTCTGTGTTACCCCCGGAGGGGCAGGAGATGCCAAGGAGGGAGGTTTATATGCCTATTAGAGATAAAGGCAGAGGAGGGGAGGACTGGAAGGTGGTGGGTAAGGAGACAAGAGAAAGAAAAAGGAGCCCAGTGGGAAACTGACAATTGAGAGTGAGAACAGGTTCTCGGTGCTGAGGAAGGTTTCATTGGGGGGAACTGATGGAGGAAGAATCAGAGATGCTGGAGAGGATGGAGGAGAGGGAGAATGTTCCTGCCGGGGAGAGTAGAAATAAAAGTAAAAAACGATCAGGAGCAGTAGTCTCAGGACTTAGAATGGGAGTCACTTGATGAAGGGGAATTTAAGGAAGTCAGTGAAGAAGTGGGTTTAGGGGGCAAGGTGTAAGGGGAGTTAAGGGTTAACACCGAATTATGAAAGGGTAGGAAGGGGTTAACACTGTCACCATGGAAACCCAACTTGATCCAGAGATTAAAGTCCACACTCTTGATGATAAAACAAACTTGAACTGTTTATTTGGACACACTTTCTTTCAGATGACTCTTCCACACATCAGGGCATACAAATATACAATCCACGGCAATGATACACTTCTCCTTTGCTGGCTAAGCCGACACTCCAAACACACAAAGGTTTTTCCCCGAAACCTTCCGAAGGACATCCCTTTCCAGGGTTACTCACCACCTCCCTGCTTCAGCCGGGCTAACACCACGCCAGTGCACCACTGACCTTTCAGGGTAGGAATTTCCTTGTGACACCTTCCGGTCCTACCAGTCCGGCATACGACCTATGCCCCTCTGGCCTACTCCGGATAGGACTTTTCTTTTCCCCCTCCTTCAGGATGTCCTTTTTCCTATAACTTCCACTTGCACCCTCACTGGCTTAGCCTTGGCACATATGCCACTACCTCCTCGTTGGGGTCTTAACTACCCATGCTAAATAGTCCTGACTATCTGAAATACCTAGTATTTCACACTTGTGCCCTCTCTCTATCTAAATCCAATTGCATGTGAACAACCCTTTGGGTGTGTCTCCCCTTTAAATACCTTCTTCAATTAAACACTACCCTGACACTTACTGTGCATGTGCTGCTCTTAACTCTGTGCATGTGCTTTCCCTCTGCTATCCAGCATGGAACCTCCTGAACCATAGGTTTGACACCACTGCCACCTTGTGGTAGTTTCTAGTAATTACATTCAGATATTTACAACAATTTCCAAGCACTTCACACTTTGCACAATCCACAATCACATTTCCATTTAACATTCTGCCAATCACAAATTTTGCATAACATCCATTCAGATACATATTCAACACTTGACCAACCCTCTTACACTCGACCCTTTTTGAATCAAGCACGTCCTCGTGCACACAACCAATAACACATGAATAATGAAACAGACACAAAAGTTTGCATTTCTTAAATAACTTAGTTTTAGTAACAAAACCTTATTACCTTCATAAGGTTAGTAAAATTTTCAATATAAAACTGTAGAACAAGACACACTTGTATAACTGAACAATAAGTCCACGGTTAACCCCGACTGGGTAACCACTTCAACCTAAGGGTATGATGCATCCTCCAACTGGATGCGAAACAAGTTCCAAACATAAAGTCTGAATGGATTACCCCAACTGGGTAATCCTTTGAAATGTTCAAAACCAAATAACAGTCTCTGTAAACTTTGCACTCACCAACAGTTCTGTGCAATCAACTAACAGTCTCTGTTCTCAAATCATCCGAGTGAACCAATTCTTGGTATTGACAAACGATATGTAGTACCTTGGGTGAGGTTTTTCAACAGTACCTCCACCCTCCAAGGGTACATCGACACTGAGGTGCCGCTCTGGGGTGTGCTTGGTCACACTTCGTACATAGTGTCGCATCACGGTGCACCCTTGCCACCACATGGGAACGGTCTCCTCCAGGAGATCTTTTGCCCTCTTCCGAGTATCACCATCGGGGTGCACCAAACTGTACTCATCCAGTTTCAGATATGAGAGAATATCCTGCCGCACCCATTTTTCTAAATTCTTCTCAATCTCGTCAAACACATACTCTGGGGCGTACGGCATGTAGAATCCCCATTTCTTACTAATCTCCAGGTTGATCTTCTTTTGAACCCGGGACACGGCCCGAAATTCTTTTTCCTGGGCTTTCCCAGGTAGCACCCAAAATGTGCTTTCATCGTTCACCATTTGGGTGTGTGGTGACTGATACACACTGCTTCGGGGTCTAACATCCAACCATAATACACTCACCGGGGGTGATACCCTCTGCTTAACCTCGGGAACCACCGCCTTAACTGACTCAGTTACCGCGGGTACCGCCGTCACAGATACGGAGACTTCTGGGCTTCCCGTATGGGGTCCTGCCTCCCAATCCTCTTCCCACGGGGCCCCTTCTGATGTCCCGGCACTGTGCAGGTCTAGCCAAGAATCCACCCGAGCGATGGAGTCCTGCACCACTGGGGGTATGGGAACACTGGGCAGTGTACTGCTACCGCCCATACGCCACGGCTTGTCGTTGGTGCGCAACGCCTTATGCATCATACCTGCTGCCGAGGTTGGTCGCGGGTCAGGCACTTCCACACCGCCATCCTTCACAGTATAGGGCGGCAGAGCCTCGTGGCTTGAATCGGAGCTCAGCGGTCTGGTTACCGCCACCTTGCCTGCTATCCGCGCAGCTTCTCCCTCCGGTACAGTAAGACGCCAGGCCTCCCATGCAGTCAGGCGCCGGTCGATGTCCTTCATCGATGCAGATAGCTGGGTCTTTAGGTAGACCGGGCCAGTGAAGTAATCCCGGATGCAAACCAGGCAATGTCCAGCCGCCCGCACTTCCGACCACTGGGCCTCGTTGCCGCAGTTCCCGCACATGGGAACCATCACGGTGGATCCATTCCGGCCGACTTTCTGGGCAAAGATACCAGTCCACATGAACCGGCGGCCGGTATCGGCCAGCTGCTTGTCGGACATCTCAGCTGCGGAGGTACCCTGCATGGTTACAATCTCCGTGCCTTTGCTTCTTCCACTCGCGTCACCACACTACTGCGCCCCACCTCACAGTCTTTAGTCTTTTAAGATGGCCACACTCCTGTTTCCTGTTCCTGTGGCGCGAAGATGGGTCTCAAGTTGCTTGCCCTCTTCCTGCCTGGCACCAGACGTTGCCTCACATACGTCCTTCCTGTCACAGCAATTACAGGCAGCCAAACCAGGAAACAGCGCAATACACAGTCTCAAAACATACATCCAGGTCTTCACAGGGGTTTCCCAAAGCACATACTCTTCCTTACCCTGCTCGCAGCGCCAAATTATGTAAGGGGAGTTAAGGGTTAACACCGAATTATGAAAGGGTAGGAAGGGGTTAACACTGTCACCATGGAAACCCAACTTGATCCAGAGATTAAAGTCCACACTCTTGATGATAAAACAAACTTGAACTGTTTATTTGGACACACTTTCTTTCAGATGACTCTTCCACACATCAGGGCATACAAATATACAATCCACGGCAATGATACACTTCTCCTTTGCTGGCTAAGCCGACACTCCAAACACACAAAGGTTTTTCCCCGAAACCTTCCGAAGGACATCCCTTTCCAGGGTTACTCACCACCTCCCTGCTTCAGCCGGGCTAACACCACGCCAGTGCACCACTGACCTTTCAGGGTAGGAATTTCCTTGTGACACCTTCCGGTCCTACCAGTCCGGCATACGACCTATGCCCCTCTGGCCTACTCCGGATAGGACTTTTCTTTTCCCCCTCCTTCAGGATGTCCTTTTTCCTATAACTTCCACTTGCACCCTCACTGGCTTAGCCTTGGCACATATGCCACTACCTCCTCGTTGGGGTCTTAACTACCCATGCTAAATAGTCCTGACTATCTGAAATACCTAGTATTTCACACTTGTGCCCTCTCTCTATCTAAATCCAATTGCATGTGAACAACCCTTTGGGTGTGTCTCCCCTTTAAATACCTTCTTCAATTAAACACTACCCTGACACTTACTGTGCATGTGCTGCTCTTAACTCTGTGCATGTGCTTTCCCTCTGCTATCCAGCATGGAACCTCCTGAACCATAGGTTTGACACCACTGCCACCTTGTGGTAGTTTCTAGTAATTACATTCAGATATTTACAACAATTTCCAAGCACTTCACACTTTGCACAATCCACAATCACATTTCCATTTAACATTCTGCCAATCACAAATTTTGCATAACATCCATTCAGATACATATTCAACACTTGACCAACCCTCTTACACTGGGTTCAGGTTAAGAGAGCCAGAACTGGGGGGCTGAATACTTTTGAGAAAAAATATAAAAAAGCATCAGTCCAGAAATAATTTAATGTTTGCAGCAAATGTTATCAGTTTCTGAGTGGGTGTTGCAAATGCAATGTTTGTGATATAGTTGGTAGCAAAACATGGGAAATTGAGAAATCACATGTGAAGGGTTAATTTGATTTGATGCTTTATTAATTGATGCTATAAGTTTTGTTTGATATTTTTCTGTAATGATTGATTTTGTATATAGTTTTAATACCAATAAAATTCCCTAACACAAGATAACAGCTGTCTGGTAGATCTAAGAACAACACTTGATAGTAAAAACCCATGTCCCACTGAGACACATTCAGTTACATTGAGAAGGAAAAACAGCAGCCTGCCAGAAAGCATTTCTCTCCTAAAGTGCAGGCACAAGTCACATAACTGGGGGCAGCTGGGAAATTGACAAAATGTCTAGCCCCAAGTCAGATTTCAAAATTGAATATAAACAAATCTGTTTGCTCTTTTGAGAAATGGATTTCAGTGCAGAATTCTGCTGGAGTAGCACTATTAACTGATGCGTTTTGAAAAAAATGTTTTCCGATGACAGGATCCCTTTAATCACATTCTTTGGGGGCTTGATTTTTAAATGCTCTACACATTTAGAATGCTAATCTAGCATTGCCAAGTGATAAATCTTTGCTAATGCAGAAATATCCCTAAAATGCATTTCCACCCACAAGAATGTGAATCGCCGGTGGGATGGCATTCACGTCGCTTTGTTTTCCGAAATAGTCAGAAGTTTCCTTGTGAGGAAATTTCAGAAAACGGAAGCAACCCAAAGCAACACTAGAGCTCCTGAGTGAAGGGTAAATGCACAAAGGTCTTTCTTTCACATTGGTTGCTGGGGGACTTGATTTTAAATGCACTACAAACTTACAACACTCGCAGATAGTTACATAGTTACATAGTTAAATTGGGTTGAAAAAAGACAAAGTCCATCAAGTTCAACCCCTCCAAATGAAAACCCAGCATCCATACATACACCCCTCTCTACTTTTAATTAAATTCTATATACCCATACCTATACTAATTATAGAGCTTAGTATCACAATAGCCTTTGATATTATGTGTAGGTGTATAGTGTAGGACTCGCATACAATGAAGGGCCTTGGCGTGGCACCTGATCTTACAAATTTTGGCCAAAGTGTAGTACTAACACCTCATTTTTGGTAATTCTTTTTAAAGGCAAACACTGGCAATCCTTTTTGTGTGCAAACCTAATTTTTGTGACAACCTCTATGCTTTGCTTCTGAACAGCTGCAAAAAGTACACTGAACATCTGCGTGTCCCAAACACTTCAAACATAATTCAAGATGAAAAACCCCTGTGGCAACTTTGAAAGCTTGGATCATTCCTGTTATAGAGATGCAGAGCTTTTAGACTGGTTTAATATGAAAAATAAAGCAATTCTAGGCATATTAATTTTTAGGGTTTAGTTATCTTTTTAATGGGGACACGTCACAGAAAAAGATATTCCAAATTCTAGTTTGTCAAACAAAAATTTTTTATTTACACTGTATAAATTATTAAAAAATCTCGTTTCCTTCGGTCTGGAAACTCATAATCACAGCAAACAGACAGGAGCCATATTGTGGACTCTATTATTAAGGCATCATCTCAAAATCTTGTTTGTGTACTAGAATGGAGGACCTGATGTCCATCCCCATGCACTGGTTACACAATTAAAAGGTAAAGAGAAAGGGAAATGTGAGGAGAGCAGTGACATCTAGTAAGTGCTGAATGGAAAGTGAAAGTAATTGCCTGTCCCGCCTCTATGCCTAAGGCATAGAGGAGGTTATATACAAAAGCAATGGTAGAGTGCTTACATCCCTGAGCATATACCTTTTGTGGTACCAGGTGCTACACTGGTTTCTTCTAATAGGAATGAGTGACCTCGCGTTAGCTGGAAAGACCTACTGCTAAATACAGCATTAGAGAGATTATTACATGATCCACTTATATATTTATACATAGTTATCATATCACCCCTCATCCCATCTCCAGTGTGAACATCCCCATGAACCAATGCCCCTTTTAATAAAGCTCTAGACCTTAATTGTCCTTGATGATGCTGACTGAATTGCTTGCTACAATTATCTACAAGGACTCCACACTTCCATTATGGATTTGCCTAGTGCAGTCCCATTAAGGGTATAAGTGGCTTGGATATTTTCACATCCCAGGTGCATGACTTTATATTTATCAACATTGAATCTCATTTGCAACTTAGCTGCCCAGATTGCCAGTTAGTCAAGATCGTGTTGCAAGGATGCCACATCCTGGATGGAATTAATTTGGATGGATAGTTTTGTGTCATCTGCAAACACTGATACATTACATACAATATCCCCACTAAGTCATTAATGAACAAGTAAAATAAAAGTGGACCCAATACAGAACCCTGAGGGACCCCATTAAGAACCTTACTCCAAGTACAGAATGTACCATTAATAACCACCCTCTGTACCCGATCCTGTAGCCAGTTTCCTATCCATGTGCGAACAACTTCATTAAGTTTTTGTGGGGCACGGTATCAAACGATTTGACAAAATCCAAATAGATCACATCTACTGCACCCCCACCAGGACAAAATTTTGAATGTGATCCCTTAACAAGCCTTCAAATAATTTGCCCACTACAGATTTCAAACTTACTGGCCTATAATTGCCAGGCAGAGACAGCAATCCCCTTTTAAATATTGGAATAACATCAGCTTTTCTCCAATCCAAAGGTACCATACCAGATGAAAGCGAATCTGAGAAAATCAGAAATAGGGACCAGTCTGAAACGGAACTAAGCTCTCTTAGAACCCAGGGGTTTATGCCATCTGACCCTGGCACCTTGTTTACATAAATTTTATGAACCATATCCTGAGTCAGCCACTGACTAGATTGAGCTGAGTCATCAGTGCAGCTATGAAGTGAGCCTGTGAACTCGAACTCCTCTATTGTATACACTGAAGAAAAGAACTGATTTCACACATTTGCCTTTTCTGTATCTGTTACAACCATACTAGTACCATTATTTAATGGAGCAACACCCTTGGGTACAGAAATATCTTTCTAGAATGGAACACACAACTAATCTTTCATCTGAAACAAAGCACGTTTTGTTGGAGTCTCGTTTTCACCCACTAGGAGTCACTAAAGGCCTGTCTATAATGGATCCTTCTGTAATTTGGATCTTCATACCCTATGAATCCTACAAAATCATGTAAACATTAAAGGAATTGTTCAGTGTAAAAATAAAAAGTGGCTAAATAGATAGCTTGTGCAAAATAAAAAATGTTTCTAATATAGTTAGTTAGTCAAATATGTAATGTATAAAGTCTGGAGTTACTGGATGTCTAACACAACAGAGCATAGCCCAACTTTCTGCTTTTCAACTCTCTTGGTTTCCACTGACTGGTTACCAGGCAGTAACCAATCAGAGACTTGAAGGGGGGCCACATAGATTATATCTGTTGCTTTTGAATCTGAGCTGAATGCTGAGGATCAATTGCAAACTCGCTGAACAGATATGTCCCATGTGGCTCCCCTTCAAGTTGCTGACACTCAGTGTTACAGAGTTGAAAAGCAGGAAGTAGTGTTCTTGCTATTATGTCACACATCCAGTCACTCCAGCCTTTATACATTACATTTTTGGTTTTGTCACACTGAACTGTTCCTTTAAATAAACCTAGTAGGCTGGTTTTGCTTCCAATAAGGATTAATTATATCTTGGTTTGAATCATGTACAAGGCACTGTTTTAATACTACAGAGAGGCACCATTCTTTTTAGCCCATCGACAATAGCGGACATCAAAAGATTTGCATACATTTGTTGAGTTGTGACGTGTGAGTGAAATTTTCAGTTTGGTCAGAAGATGGCAGTAACGCCAAAAGTTGCCCTTAGCTAGTATTTTCACGAGTAGTTACTACCAGTGGGGAGGGTCTGGGGATGAGGGAAGGTCTCTTTAGCATGATTTAACATCTAAAATAGGCATTTTAAAAGTTCGGAGGCAAGTGCTTCCCCAGTGCAGGTGGAGCAGGTTGTTATGGAATAGTGTCAAATAACAGCTATAATAGCTGACTTATCTCAGAGGTGAGAGGAGAGCAGGCTTGTTAGCACAGGCAAGTGTAACCCCTCTAAGAAAATTAGTAGGGGAGTTATCACCAGATTGCAACTAGTTACTTATAGGATTAGTTCTAATGAAACCAATAAGGTGAGACACATGCACTTTGCAATGACTTGCCCAATTTCAGATGCTATGCTTGGCATAGTCTTATGGAAGATTCATTTTTATTAGTGGAAATAACTGTATGTCAGCAGCAGGAGAAATGTTTTATGGTTCATACATTTGAGAGACGGAAAGAGGAGCCTGTATTGACAAAGGCAAATGTTAGTGCCGAACGCAGATGAAATGCAGCCCACACTCCGCGTATGTCTTTCGTCGGATCGTGTCGCAGGAGACAAGTAACGCAGGAGACAAGTTGGATGTAGTCAGAGGCGTACAAATATAATTGGAGTGAAAAGTCGCAGGTAAAACCGATACACACGATAAGACTGTCGGATGAAGACACACATCCGACAGTCGTGTCATGTCGGATGGAATGTAGTTCCGATGAAAGACGCCCGTGGAGTTCAGCCCTTGCACTCCACCTGCGTTTGCCACTTACATGCACTTGTGTAAGTACGTGCCCACATGGAACAGTTTGCTGCATTCCTTCTTGTGCTCCCCTGCGGCTGAGCACTTTAAAACGGAACACGGGAGCACAGGTTTAAGTGCTCATATGTACAATCTCTTATAGTTTTCATTTGAATTATTAAAATAATTTGAAATTAGGAGTTTAATTGTTTATTCAGTTGCTTGCATGGGGGATCTATAGCTGGTGGCTCTCCATTCCTAAAGCCAAGATAACAAGGAGCACGTAGTATAAGGGAAACAATGATAGGGATAGCAGCTATGATTATTACATGTGAATGAAGTGTCATTTCAGACCAACATGTTAAGATATTGTGGCTGCTTACAGGAGGAATTTTACATCTGCATGCAGCATTTTGCATGAAGTGCTAAATGAAAAGGAAAAGATAACATATGCCTGATGATTCACAGACATGACCTTTTGATTTTAATTCCTAATAGATGTAAATCACGCATTGCCTGCAAGCAAATAACGCCCAATGCAACCACAAGGGCACATCTGTCCTGCTTTTACATACTTAAATCTCACACTATGGAGCTTATACAGGTGTGGGGCATGTTATCTTTTGTAATTTGGATCTTCATACCTTAAAAATCTACTCATTTAAACATTAAATAAACCCAATAGGATTATTTGCCTCCAATAAGAATAAATTGCATCTTAGTTTGGATCAAATACAAAGTACTGTTTTATTTACACAAACAAAAAGGAAATCATTTTTAAATATCTTAAAGTTATTACATGTTAATGGAGTTTATGGGAGATGGCCTTCCTGTAATTTTGAAGCTTTCTGGGTAATGGGTTTCCGGATAACAAACACCATACCTGTATAAAAATATTGACTAATAATTTTACCCCATTTGGTACATATTTTCAAAATTCTCCCTTGGTTTATCAACCAAAATTTTAACCAGGTCTGAGATGGCAAAAATCATTAATAACCTATAAGCAAAACTGTTGCAAGGTTACCCAGACGAAACACTGTGGACCCCTATGGAAATTCACTCTTGGAGGAAAACTAGTAATTAGTAAATTCCTGAGAAATAGTGTTGGGGAGGGGCATGTTTTAATATGCTGAAAATTAAAAAAAATGCACACACTTCCCTGGCAAAAAAGTATGCATAGATCAAGAATTTGCATGCAGGCATGCATCCAGCTTGCAGCATGCTTATTCCAGGGGGGCATGCATGCATTCGAATGCCGGTGGAAGCCGCACTTTTTTTTTCGGGCCGGCATATCAGAGGAGGAGGTCTAGGTTGGCTGAGGCCCACCAGCAGGGCCGGGCCAAGGGGTAGGCAGAGTAGGCACGTGCCTAGGGTGCAAAGCTGGGGGGGCGCCAGCCACCAGGCATGTATCTCATCTGTCGCCTACCCCCAGTCCGGTGCTCGCCGCTCTGTGGTTTTTACGTTTTCTTGCGCTCCTGTGCGCGAATGCATGTTCTCTGCAATTTCCATATGTGCACGTTTGCGCCAATTCGCGCATGCCCAGAAGCGCAAAAGAAGTAAAAACCACTGCCTTTCTTGTGCATGTGCATGCGCATGCGAGTGCCACCTTGCGCATGCGCAATCGGGCTAAGCCGGCGCCTCGTCCGACGGCTTGCCCGGCCCACCGGGTTTTTTCCCCGGTGTCCCGCTAGCCGAGTCCTGATCCTAACTTGTCCTGATTTTAATGAGGCTGAGTATATTAACATAAAGCATGATATCTTCTAATTTGTGCAAGAAAAGAATTGGACTTTTCTCTATGCAAGTGTAAAATGAGCCACAGCTTTCACAAAATGTCAGCAAATCATGTTTTCTTCCAAACTAATCTACTCTAAAAACAGTGTACATTACTAATTGGCCATATACACATTTTTTTTTATTATAGTGTCTATTTAAGTGAGCACCAGGTGGTGTCCCAGTAAGTTTTTTTTCTTCATTAAAGGTCAAGTACTATTTATTTATAGTAGGTTTAAGTAAACTTAGTGGTGAAAGTCATGGTATGTAAAGGCTCAGTCTGTTTAGTATGATACATCTCAAATTAACCTTTTAAAACTGAGCTGACATTTAGGACCTGCTATACCAGGTTCGTAGTGTGCTAAACACCTGTGCATGTGTTGTGTGCTCGCGACCTGTGGTTTTTCCAGATTAGGGATCTTTCTGTGATTTGGATCACCATACCATAATCTGATAAAAATACAATTGGATTGGTTTATCTCGGATAAGGATTAATTATATCTCAGATGGGATCAAGTACAAGGTACTGTTTTATTATAACAGGATATAATTTTTAAAAATCTGAATTGTTTAAAATGGAGTCTATGGGAGGCCTTCCTGTAATTCATATCTTTCTCGATAATAGATTTCCAGGTAATGGATCTCATCCCGTATTGCTGTCAAAAATGCACCATTGCAGGGTACATTTTTCGAAAATCAGAGCTTTTTGTTCATGGTAGGTGGAAGTAGGGAAAATTCAAAACAGCTTCATCGTGCAGAATGAGTGGAATTTTTGTTGGAGAGGAAGACAGTCTATTTTAGCGGAAGTTCTCAGGATTAATTTATGATAGGACTTGACACATGAAACTATTTTGTTAGTTTATAATATATATTAATTCATTAATGGGAATCCTGGTCAGTCCATCCTTGCAGTCACTGTCCTAAGCATGGCACATGTAGGAGAGGGGTTCTCCCCCACAATGGATTTCCCCTGGCATTGTACAGCACCCGCTGTGAACAAGATGCCCTGATTGAGCGGAAAACTAACAGGCAGTGGTAGATTGGAGTGTTTGATGTGGCATCCTTATCCTTTGGCACACGGAATTTGTATTACATGAGCTTCCTTTAATGATAGGGATGATAGGATGATGATGGGACCTTAGTTACTCTTAAAAATGTAATCTTTTAAATAATTATGTGCTTTAGGGAAATGGCACAGGTATTCTGCTCCTAATATGCCTCAAGGTATTCTAATGATGCTTTTTATCCAGTGAAAGTGTGATTTCTCATGGGTGACATAACCCTCTGTGTGTCACTGCCCTTATTATGCTTTTATATGGTCATGGAAATCCTCGGTGACTTATAATATCCTTCTATTTTAAAATAGGGTTAGGGGGTACTTTATTCACTATATAACCTTGTTTAGGAGCAATTTATACTCAGAACATGTCCAGGCTAAAGCTGTAACAATATAACAGGACAAGTTCCAGCATGTTCACCCGTGCTCACTGCCTTGGTTGCTCTCCCCACCCAAAACCTCAGATCTGCCGGCAGCACTCCTATAACTGCTCACAGTTATATGGCTTAGGATTTCTAAACCCAAATGTAACAATATCTGCAAATCATTTATCATTTATAGCTAGTCATTTTATAATATATCATGGTTGTTAACTTAAATATTTTATTGCTCATTCATGCAGGCTACATGATCTTTAATATTACATACCTTTATTTTCCTTTTTTCTATGCTTACTGTAATTTGCAAATATGGGTATAGTATCTAAAATGCTTCGGGGCCTTGGGTTTTCCATATAAGGTATCTTTCCGTAATTTGGATCAACATAGTCTGCTGAAGGATATCCAAATATTAAATATACCCAATAGGATTGTGTGTAAACCAACATGGATTCATGAAGCTTAGTTACCATCAGATATTTTTTATTATTTAAAATGGCCATCCTGTATTTCAGAGCTTTCTGCATAATGGGTTTTTGGATAAGGGATTCTATACCTGCAAAATTATTTATTATTAACTTGCTATGAGTACTGGTTTTAGAATAAGCCTAGCAATAGGTCCCTGAATAGTGATGTTGAGACTTGTTCGTTTAGTTGTGTTCAGAATAATAGTGTGTTATGATGGGCGAATCTGATCCATTTTGCTTCATCAAAAATTGGAGAAACTTAGAAAATTCACCAAAATGCATTGTCTATGGTTGTCCAAATATTTTTGTCATGCAATGCGGAGCATCAAATTTTTTTGTCGCACAAAATTTTTTTTCACCCATTGGAGTCAATGGGCGTAATTTTTGTGGCAAAACTCAGCGTAAATTTCGCTCATCACTAGCAGTGTGTTTAAAAAAGTGAATAATGCTCAAAATTCTTATCATTGCTTTTATTTCCATTCACGCTAATGCATTGGGAACACTGCACATTTTATTCCAAATCAAAACATGAAGAAAAAAAAGTATAAAATTTGTGGTAAAAATTGTGAATAAAAGGGAATATTAGGCTGTTTAAAAAAATAGTAGTGAAGTCAATCAACTTCAGGCACCTGTTACTTTCCACAATTCTTCACCCCACAAGTTTTTTATTGAATTAAGTTCTGGGAATTGGGCTGGCCATTCAATAACGTCAATCTTGTTGGTCTGGAACCAAGATGTTGCTCATTTACTGGTTTGTTTGGGGTTGTTGTCTTGTTGAAACACTCTTTGTCTTCAAGGTCAAACTGAAACTGATCCATGATCCCTGGTATGAGATAAATAGGCCCAACACCATAGTATGAGAAACATCCCCATATCATGATGCTTGTGCCACTATGCTTCGGCTCATTTATCAACATTGGGCAAATATGCCCATGGGCAGTTACATATAGCAACCAATCAGTGATTAGCTTTTTGAAGCCAGCTGCAAGTAGGACAATGAATGCAGCAATCTGATTGGTTGTCATGCGTTACTGCCCATGGGAAAAATTGCCCAGTGTTGATAAATGACCCCCACTGTCTTCACAGTGTACTGTGGCTTCAATTCAGTGTTTGGGGGTTGTCTGACAAACTGTCTGCGGCCCTTAAGCTGGCCATAGACGCAAAGATCTGATCGTACGAATCGAGGATTCGTACGATTTTCGGAACGTGTGTGGAGAGTACGACATTTTTCGGTCGTTTGGTCGATCGGACAGGTTAGAAAATTTCTGTCGGCTGCCGATAATATCTCTGCGTGTATTGCCGATCGTACGATTTTCAGTCGGAGACTGTCACCAGCTTTGGTTGGACATAGATATCGTACGATTGCTGTCAGGGGCAGAACATTGCTGATCTGTTCTTTAACTAATCTGACTGGTAAGACTTTGATCTGAATGGTTAGTGGCGGGTCGGGAGATGGGAAAGTCCGATCGTACGATGATTCGTACGATCGGATCTTTGCATCAATGGCCAGCTTTAGACACAAAAAGAGCAATCTTACTTTCATCAGTCCACAAAATGTTGCACCATTTCTTATTGCAATCAATCTGTTCTCGTGTGGCAAATTGTAACCTCTTCAGCACGTCTCTTTTTCAACAATGGGACTTTGTGGTTGTTTCTTGTCGATAGCTTGGCATCACATAGGCGTCTTCTGAATGTAACAGTACTCACAGTAACTTTAGACCAGTGATCCCCAACCAGTGGCTCGTGATCAACATGTTGCTCACCAACGCTTGAATGTTGCTCTCTGTGACCTCAAAGCATGTGCTTATCTTTGAATTCCTGGCTTGGAGGCAAGTTTTGGTTGCATAAAAACATGGTGCACTACCAAATAGAGCCTCTTGTAGGCTGCCAGTGCAAATACCCAATCACAACTCTTATTTGGTATCCTCAGGGACGTTTTTTTCATGCCTGTGCCGCTCCCTATCTCTTTTATATTTAAATGTGGCTCACGGATAAAAAAAAGGTTGGAGACCCATGCTTTAGACATTTAATCTTCCTGGAGGTGACCTTTGGCCTCAATTAATGATTCAATTACACAGAATCAGCAGCATGCTTGTCATGACTCTTGCATCTGTTGGTTTTCTATTACTATACTACACCTACTAAAAGTAAATTATTTGCCATGAAGGAATATAATTTCTACCAAAAACAGTGATTGATCAGGTTAGTGATGTCAGACTGCTATTATTCTGAACACAACTGTATGTCACACCTGCAGCGAACCAGTTGAATTACAGCTTCCAATATCCTATCTCATGGTTGCCAGTAGTTAAAGTTCAGCCAGAAATGAATGGTTAGAGGAAGTTGAAAATTGCTAATAAGAATAGTTCTTTTCATTAAGATGAATTCCTAAGCTTAATAAAAGGAATTATAGTTATTAGCGATGTTAACTTTTTCATTACCCCACTTCTTTGTGCTTTCTCTTCTGTTATTCCATTGTTTTCCACCCCTTCCTCTTCTATTTTCTATTCCATTCTCTTCTGCCCTTCACCTCTCTCACTCCCATTACTATTTGTATTACTGCTCTCCCTTCTCCATTCTCTTCTGTATTCCATATCTGCAGCTTTCTGCTATGCGCTGCTTTCACTGTTTCTGGATGTTCAGCATGGCGTATTGTATTTGTTTCCTCATAGTGGGATAGGATTCCAAGGTCCAGCAATCCCCTTGTTCTTACATATCAATTCTGCCATCTGATTCTTGAGGCCAGAATCTATTCTATCTATCAATTTCCCACTCTGCCACCACAGCTTTGTTTTTGTTTCTCCCCTCCTCTACTCACTTTTCTTTACTCTTCCCCTTCCTCAATTTTTTTTAATGATGTCTCGATTTCTCCCACCCTTTCTTTTTTTCTCTCCTGTCCCATTGTCTGTTATATTTCCAATTTTCCCCACATTTTTCTCTCTGATCTCTCCCTACTCCATTCTCCCCCACTCCGTATCTTATGTTCTCTCTTGTTGGGAATAGTGGGGAGAACTCCAAGCCCCTGTGCATTTCCAAGCCCAGCAGGGCAGCATTATTCTTGAGTTTTTACAGTTCTTAAAGAAGCAACATACCATGTTGTTCAACATGAGTTCAAGAAATAGTGCATATGCATAACATCTTTTTAGCCTGTTGTTTTTCAGGGACTTAGCTATTTTATGTTTGGTCCTTGCAAAGAAGATCATTTGTTTACCCCCTCCATTCTCCCTTTGTTGTGACTGTTCGTAAGCAGTTCATTATGCAGGGGTATTATCTATGCACTGATAATCTAATTACCTACCTCACAAGGCCCAGACTTAAAGGGATACTGTCATGGAAAAATTAATATTGCTGCTCCAGCAGAATTCTGCACTCAAATCGGTTTCTCAAAAGAGCAAACCGATTTTTTTATATTCACTTGTGAATCTGACATGGGGCTAGATATTTTCTCAGTTTCCCAGCTGCCCCAGTCATGTGACTTGTGCCTGCACTTTAGGATGGAAGTACTTTCTGGCAGGCTGTTATTTATCCTACTTAATGTAACTGAATCAGTCTCAGTGGGACTTGGCTTTTACTATTAAAGGACCAGTAACATCAAAAAAAATTTTTAAAAAATTCGTTAGTATACATCAAAAAATAAACACCAACACAAATAAAACTTTAAAATTGCAAAGCCTTTATTAAGAAATAACTTACCGAAACTCCACTTCCTGTCCTGTTCAGAAAAGGCGATATGGCGACCATCCATTTTGCGGCGCTGGATTTCTCCTCCCTGGCTCTCTCTCATGGTGTACTGACAGCAAGTGAAGCGGCTGCACCTCGATGTGGATATGCTGCATCGGAAGGGTGATCACATCAAACTCTATGGAGAACTTGGACAGCACATCAGCCACATCACTTTCCCCCTGGCTGATCCCTGCGCTCTGCGTCCCCCTCTCTCTCTCTTCAGCTCCAGCCTCCTGCTGCCGCACAGCTCTCAGACATTGTGACATGGAACGATCTGTTGCAGCGTTGAGTGCTGGATGTACAATGCTGCTGCTGCTGCCCTTCACCTCTTGAGCCGGTGACTGCTGCCCCTGCGCACGGCACCTTGTCTTCTTGGCCCAGTCTCTCCTCTTGCTGGCTGTTCGTAGATCTCTTACTGCTGCCTCTGGGAGAAGAAGCGCTCACATCGCTTATGTATTGTGTTCCCAAGCACGGAATTCTATAGGCGTATTTCGGTTCCCACAAATAAAGAAATTGCCGAGAGCTTTAGAAGGAGATGGGCGCAAATTTGGTGGTGAAGGTACTAATCTGAAATAGCGCCGGTGTGAGCGCCCAGGCGCAGGGACTGAGAACACGCATTGAGTTGTGCACAACTGCCGGCAATGCGTGTTCTCAGTCCCTGGGTGTTCACACCGGCGCTATTTCCTTCTCCAGCTCTCGGCAATTTCTTTATTTGTGGGAACCGAAATTCGCCTATAGGATTCCGTGCTTGGGAACACAATACATAAGCGATGTGAGCGCTTCTTCTCCCAGAGGCAGCAGTAAGAGATCTACGAACAGCCAGCAAGAGGAGAGACTGGGCCAAGAAGACAAGGTGCCGTGCGCAGGGGCAGCAGTCACCGGCTCAAGAGGTGAAGGGCAGCAGCAGCAGCAGCATTGTACATCCAGCACTCAACGCTGCAACAGATCGTTCCATGTCACAATGTCTGAGAGCTGTGCGGCAGCAGGAGGCTGGAGCTGAAGAGAGAGAGAGAGGGGGACCGAGAGCGCAGGGATCAGCCAGGGGGAAAGTGATGTGGCTGATGTGCTGTCCAAGTTCTCCATAGAGTTTGATGTGATCACCCTTCCGATGCAGCACATCCACATCGAGGTGCAGCCGCTTCACTTGCTGTCAGTACACCATGAGAGAGAGCCAGGGAGGAGAAATCCAGCGCCGCAAAATGGATGGTCGCCATATCGCCTTTTCTGAACAGGACAGGAAGTGGAGTTTCAGTAATTTATTTCTTAATAAAGGCTTTGCAATTTTAAAGTTTTATTTGTGTTGGTGTTTATTTTTTGATGTATAGTAACGAATTTTTTTAAATTTTTTTTTGATGTTACTGGTCCTTTAAGTGCTGTTCTTAGATATTCCAGGGAGCTGTTATCTTGTGTTAGGGAGCTGCTCTCTTGTTACCTTCCCATTGTTCTGTTGTGGGGGGGGTGGTGATATCACTCCAACTTGCAGTACAGCAGTAAAGAGTGATTGAAGTTTATCAGAGCACAAGTCACATGACTGGAGGCAGCTGGGAAATTGACAATATGTCTAGCCCCATGTCAGATTTCAAAATTGAATATAACAAAATCTGTTTGCTCTTTTGAAAAATGGATTTCAGTGCAGAATTCTGCTGGAGCAGCACTATTAACTGATGCATTTTGAAAAAAACATGTTTTCGCATGACAATATCCCTTTGCTGTTTAGCAATAAATAAAAAGAAACTAATAGGGAGAATGTAATATTCTTTGTGAACACAAAAATTGTTTTGTTTGCACAATTTGTTTGCAAATGTTAATAAATGTTCATAAAGTGACCAGGGTAACTCTTCCGAATTTTATAGTATGCAGTGTATGTTATAAAACTGAATATGAAAATAGTAGTTTATGCCACCAACAAACAGGTGTTAAAGGTTCACAGCGCAAATTTAAGATTCACAATGTAATAAAAGCCTGATGATGAATATTACATTGCAACATGTGAATTATTAATTGCAAATTTGTTCTCTTTGTGAATTTTATTAAATTTCTCCCATAGATTTTTTTTGTGATTAAAACAATTGGCAAAAAATATGTTCAGCACAAGCCCTATTCATTGAACTCATGTTGAACAAGGGGGTTTCCTGCCCCTTTATGTTCTTGCTTATTGTATTATTTGTCCCCCTATTGGTAGATTACAGGGATTCCAGGCCAAAAGTATTTCCCAATACACGAGAAGTGACAAGAAGCACATCTGTTAACTGGTCCCTTTAGCTCTCACTGATCCTTTGAATTCTGTTTATAGCCTCTGGTTTTTCCACTGCTGACAGCTTGCTGGATTTTAAGGCCTACAGCATTTCCATCCTTGACTGTTCTATTGTAGTCAGCCATAGACATATTCCCATAACAGTGTCAGTTATTGAAGTCCCATACTGAGCCATCAGCAGTGGTCGGTATCCATAGCCAATATATTTTACTATGCATATATCTAAGCAAGCTTTAATCTGATATCAACTGTGGAGGCACTAATTTTGGGCTCATATACAACCTGTTTAAGGCTGCAACGTCACAGATAATGCAGGGCCAAATCAAGCTGAATCAATTGTCAATTGGCCCTTAGGCTTACGGAGACCTGTCATACTCATCAGACATGGACCACACCAATGCACTAATGTACTTCTTGTCTTTCAGGAATTTTTAAACCTGCCCAGTTGATATCCAAATACTTTTTGAACAGATATCGCTTAGGCAGGCCAATGTAGCTGACAGCTTTTATCTGTTATGGTTAACTTTAGTATTGGCTCCAGAGTTAACAACAGATGTCTGCCTGGGGTTTTAAGCATGTTTATTTGATGCAGCTTTCATAAAATGACCTCTAACAAGTTTGACAGTGCTGTTATATCCTGTAACATATACTATATAATATTTGTTCTTCCTTTGCCAAATGCTTTTGTCTATTCCACTTTCATAGCTCTATGAAACAGTCCAGTAAATATGCTGTACAGGTGTCTTACAAATTGATCTTGTTCTTTGTGAAACAGCTCTGATTCAGTGTGCAGCACAGGACTTTTTTACAGAAATTAAATAAAAATAATCATGTGACATTGCTTCCAAATGGAGCACAAATATGTTTTTCGAAGGTTTCATTTTTCAGACCTCCACTTCCTCACATACTGTACTAGACTAAAAGGAACAGTACCACCAAAAAATTAAAGTGTTTTAAAGACAAGACAATATAATGTACTGGTGCCCAGCACTGGCAAAACCGGTGTGTTTTCTTCAAAAAACAACTATAGTTTATATAAATAAGCTTCTGTGTAGCCATGGAGGCACCCATTTAAGCATAGGACACATAGTAGATAACAGATAGGTTTTGAAGATTACCATTGTATGCTACAGCACTTATCTGTTATCTGTTGTGTACACTGTGCCTTTCCACCTTTTTCAGCTTTGAGTGGCTACCCTCATGGCTAGACAACAACTTGTTTATATAAAGTATAGCTGTGTTTCTGAAGCAAACACACCAGTTTTACCAGTGCAACAAAACAGTACATTATATTTTCATTACTTTAGGACACTCTCATTTTTGGTGTTACTATTCCTTTAATGTTCAGTTGAGCAATTCCCCTTTTGCCCCAGTGCGGAAAGGTCTGTTTTTGTAAGTTATTGTTAGTAGTAGTTCCTTTACCAACCTGACTGCCCATCTCAGCCTGTCAGTTAAAGTTTCATTTACTAATGGACTCCTGCTGTACAAATATGGCAGCCCCTTCATAGACGAACATGTAGAGTCAGCTAGGTAATGTAAAGCATCGGGCAAATACTTTGTGGCAACATTATAAGTAGCATGCAAAGCCAATATTATGGTAAATAGTGTCAGTATCTCTTTAAGGTACTGAATTGTATGTCTTGTGTTTAATCACACCTGCCTGGACTCCTATATCTTCTATCACTTTTCTGTCCTTTTACTTCCATTTTCCTGGGTTTTTTTCTTTTGTGTGTATTTAGTCAGTAAACATGAACAGCTGATGGTTATGCATCAAAAATAACAATAAGACTTTCCTGTATATTTGGCAGGTATGCATTTAAGGGTTGATAAATGGAGATTTAACTGCTAAATGAAGGCCACTGTCATCAGCCAGCAGTATGGCCTATTCATTCAGCAAACAAATGCTACAAGCAGCTGCAGGATAGAAATAGCATCCAGTCATTCTGGGGATGAAATTTAATCAGGAATTTGTTTTTTGTGGCATACATGAACTTGTCCGCGTTACCAACTCCCCACACTCTGAGATTACTTAGATGCTGTCCAAGACCTTTATGCTTTCTTCTTTCTCCACAGATAGCAGCAGATTGAAAGGAGAATTTGAAATTGAAAAAGAAATTTGACTAGACATGTTGTATTTTATATACGTAACATGATGATGACGATTTCATGTCTTTTTGGATATCAATTATGGATGATTGATGATGACGATTTTATGTCTTTTTGAAAGATATGATTGATGATTATTTCATGACTTTTTGGATGATGATGAATGATTGATGATTTCATGTAATTTTTGTTGTACATATGAGTTCCCTATCTTTTGATTCTGCCAGACCATCATTCTGCCAGACCATTCTGCCAGACCATCATTTGAATCAGGGTCAGTGCATATACTCAATGTGCTGTGGGCTGCTAATCAGAGGGGGTTGTTGAAAATCATCAAGATAGAAAGCTCTCTGGGGCAGTGCCCTCTTTAACTCTTGTATCAGTTATTGGTCGTTATGTATGTAATACTGTCCACTGTGAAAACCCATTTATTGTACACGGCTGCAGAATATGTGCTTTACAAATACATCTGAATTATAATAACAACACATTAGTAGCAAGTGAGTTTACATTTGTCATAGGAGCTGATGATGACCTCCAACTGCCTGTACCCTTTCTCCTGTGATCAGTGCATTCTGAGTATGTCTGCATAACCTGCATTTAGCCAGCTTTAGCCTCAAGTACCCAGTGGGCTGAGGAATATTTTCTAAAGAATATTTTTTATGTGTAGGGCCACCCACTAAAGCTGACAACAAGTAATGAATGAAATTTTTTCGCCCAAAGAAATTCAATGTATCAATCTTGTATAATAAATTTTATATATATATATAGTGAGGTCACTACTAGGATACCTGGGAAAGTCCCAGGAAGCTTATTTATGCAAGGTTCCTAACAGAGTGGTTCCGGGACTGCTAGTCCAGCCCGAGTGTTGTGAGTGGTCCTGAGGTATCTCAGGTGGTTAATTAAAAAGGCAGCTCAAGCCAGAGTGCAGAGCTCCTGGCTGGGGAAAAGACACAGGAAAGCTGCCTGTGTGAGAGGGATTGAAATCACCAAAAGGTTTGGGATTTTGTATATTGTTCTCTGTTTTGGGGAGACAGGCGGTAGGCCTTCTCCTGGTTAGTTAGGAAAACTGACTTGTATTAGTTAGAAGCCCATTAAGTGGCAAGGATTTTATTTTAAATTGTTTGTTTTGTTTATTTTGCTGCAAGAGACTGCCAAAAAGAGACTACACTCTCATGAGTGGTGCTTGTGCCGTGGGCTGTGTTTCCTCAGGAAAACTGATCCCAGCTACCCAAACCCTTACACTATATATATATATATATATATATATATATATATATATATATATACAAGCCATAATATGTTACTCTAATAGCCCCAGTTTGTAAGTGTGAGTTGTAAGTCGGTGTATGTAACTCAAGTACTGTATATTATCGCTGTCCGGTAGCTAATGTCAACCCAGAAGATGTGCTTTGAATCAACAGAAAAGAAAACTAGAAGCATCTTTGGAGGTACAGATCTTTACAGCTTTAAGGGCTATGGTGGATTTGGCCAAGTGCAGCATTTCTTGCAAAATTCTTTGCTAAGCTTAAGTACCTGCCCCTACTCTTTGCCTTAGGCATAAGGGCAGGGCAGGCAATTACTTTCAATTACCAATCTGCACTTCCAAGATGTCATTGCACTCCCCACGTTCCTCCGCCCTCATAACCATCTAATTGTGAATCCATTGCATAGTCATGGGTATCAGGTGCCCCATTCTGGCACATAAACAAGATTTTGGGATGATGCAGAGCTTGCCTTAAAGTCATACTGACACTTTGGAAATTTACATATAGGTCATGTTGATCGTGTTTTGCTGATAGTTCTGCTTTCGTAAGTAATTATTACTTGAAATTCCTAAACCTGTTTTGCCAACCCATCTCAGTCTGTCAGTTAGAGTTTCTAATATCTAACAGACTACTGCTGCACAAATATGGCAGCCCCCTCATAGACAAACATGGGGGTAAGAAAGGTAATGTAAAAGCATCAGGTAAATACTTTTATGGCAAAATTATAAATAGCATTCAAAGATAATGTTATGATGCATATAAAAAAGGTTATTTTCTGGTGTCAGTATCTCTTTAATAACAGCTTCTTCAAAATGTGTGTCTGCTGTGATTGTAAATTCCAAGACTAATAAACACAAGATTTCAAGAATTTTTATAGTGTAAGTGAAATGTATTTTGCTTGACTAACATTGTAAAACAGGATTTGGATTATTTCGTAAAAAATGTTACAAAGAATATGTTAGCACCTCACTGGAATTCTCCCAGTTCATAATACACATATATACGGTAACAGTGGAGCAGCCTACATATAGTTATTAATCGCAATGAGAAACTTTCCTTAGGTGGGAGCCAGACATTAAGGATTCAGGATACACAAGATCTGATGTTGCCAGGAACATTGGTAGAAAGTGGGCAGAGTAGGATCCTTATTATAGACTGCAATTATAATATTCCCTTCATCCGAGGTTACACAGTGGTAAGTCAGATAAGGGATAAGAACATATAATTCCGGTAACTATTATCATTACTGCAAAAGACCCTGTTCTATTTTAATCTATTATATTTTCTTGTTTAAACCAACAACCCACTATGTGCTAGCATTCCTGCGTGTTTGCCACGAGGTGTAGCACCAGTAACTGACCACATAGGTGCAGCAGAAAGTCAGTAATAGAGCCAGGTAGGGCAGTATTCACAATACCAATCCTTTTACAATCCCACACAAAAAAGCCCACATTGTTTTTTTAATTTTATATGTGACATCTAATCATCTTAGGTAAAACTGTGTTTATTTTGACACTAATCAGCAGACATTTACTAGTGCCCTACTGGTTTTTAGCTAATGGCAAAAATATATTTTATAATTCAGCAGCATATGCATGGGGGATAGTGCAGTACATTTTAAGAGTAATAGAAGTCACCTTAGCTGCTTTTAAGCATTTGAATTTTGACATAATTAAACACAGAATTGACTGGTGTTTTATTGGTAAGTTTGTATGTAGGAAGTTGGCCTGTATTAATGCAGAATGTTAAGAGCACATTTTAATATTTTTAACGGGTGGAAGTATGGAATAGTTCATATCTTATTATTATTATTCTTAATGAATACATGGCAGCATGTTTCTCAGTGCCAGTGACATAACGTGCTAAATATGTTCACCCCGGCACCCAGAGTACAATGCAGCACCTACCTGTCTCCCCACCTGCTTCCTCCCCTTGCTAGCCCTCTTCGTCTGCCTGCCCGCTCTCTCCCCTTGCATCCGAAAATTAACCAGGGAGGGGAGATTTCTCTTGAGCTAAAAATGAAGCAGACCCATTGGCCCAGGCCCTCCTGCGCGGTCTGTTCCTCTATAGTTATACCACTGCTCAGTGCATTACAGTGATATTCTCTCACACCAGCCCTTGCCTTAGGGAAACTTCTATTTTCTCTATAATACAATAACACATACTAGCAGAGTCTATCAGACAATTCAAGGTCGAGATTAGATATAAGAAGACATGGAAGTAATAGTCATCCTGCTGTCATTCTACAACATATATCCAAGACAGTAAATAAGCAATAATCCCGTCCTGCATCACTATAAATAAAACGTCAGGTTGGGTCCTGCATTCTATACGTATGATTCCCTTATGTAGACTGATCCCTATAGTTAACACTTTTGACAATTTCAGTGGGATTCAGTGGGATCCAATTAACCTATCTGGTTGTTCTTGGATTAAGGGAGAAAACTGACACATCCATTAGAAACCCCTCCCCCCACACACAAGGGAACGGTGGAAATTAATACAGGTCTGGGATCCATTATCCGGAAACACGTTATCCAGAAAGCTCTGAATTACAGAATGACATCTCCCATAGACTCCATTTTATCCAAATAATATTTTTTTTTTCTCTGTAGTATTACAGTTTTTCTCTGTAATAATAAATCAGTACCTTGTACTTGATAGCAACTAAGATATAATTTATCCTTATTGGAAGCAAAACCAGTCTAATAGACTTAAGGTATGAAGATCCACATTACAGAAAGATCCGTTATCCGATAAACCCCAGGTCCCAAGCATTCTGGATAACAGGTCCCATACCTGTACAACGTTCCCAACACTACAATTCTGCAATGTGTCATAGAAATTCCAAAGACAGAACAGCCTCACATTTACTATTGCATTGTACAATTACTGTATATGTAAAATACTAGTAATGTATTATATATTCTGTTATGATTTGTTAACTGTATTTGTTTTATAGATTAGATAATGGACAAAGGAAACAAAGTAATCTTCAAAAGTGTGAACCCGCATAGCCAATGGAATGTATACACTGCTAGAGACATTACACAAATACTGTTGCCATGAAAGAGGGAAGCCAGAATGCCCACATGGTTTATTATTGTGTCTTGTCATGCTTTCTGAAACAACAATCACTGTCATGCAAGATTATTTGATATATATTCTATCTATTCTAATACTGATACTGTATACATTCCATTGTCAGATAATACCTGCATAAAAAAAGCTTTTTGTCTCCTTGGAGAGCTATGCAGAAGACAAACCACTGCTATGCAGTTCATATGGTATGGTAGCCACATATACATTATGTTGCTCAATTATTTTTATTGTAGCATGGTCACCTCTAGTCTTGTGAAGGTCTAATACAGAAAATGTTTTTTTTAATTCATACCGGTAGCATATGACTCAGAACCTAGCAGAACTTAAATGTTTATTTCTGCTGTACATAAGTAAGTGCTTGGCTTGTTTGAAAAACAAAAGAAGATGCAGGAGCTGATGACTAGAGGATGGGGGTAGTTATGGAGACATACCAACTGGCGGCTGCTATTCTCATATTGCACAGCAGAGGATGCTTTAGTTAGAATACATCTACCCATCTGATGACCTTGTTTATAACCAGAGAAAAATTTCTTTTGGTGCATATTTATGAAAGGATGAGGAGGCTGTTATTAACAGGGCCGGATTTACATAGCGGGCGCCCCTAGGCCCACTGCCGTTTGTCCCCCCTGTCCCCTACCCTTTATTCATGCAAATTTTCATGGAGATTGTATCTCCTGCGCATCCCCAGTGTTTTTGAACCAATGTGGGTGTGGTTGTGCAGCATGCCGCCCCCCTAAAATCCTGCCACCCTAGGCCCGGGCCTAGGTGGCCTTCCCACAAATCCGGGCCTGGTTATTAACCAAATGCTCCAAAGATTCTTCAAATGAGAATACCAGTAATTCTTTACCTTCCTGTATGAGGCCTCTTACATGGCCCAAGGTTTGGATTGGGTTCAGGGGCGTTACTAGAGAGGAAGTAGATCCTGCTGCTGCAGTGGTGGCAGGAGGTATAGGGACCCCATGAAGCCTTAGTTCATATATAATTTAAATAAATATTGGTAAAGCAGGACAACCTCTAGACATTTTGCTTTGGGGCCCAATAATATCTTACTACTCTGATTGGGCTGAACAAATGATATTGTGTTGTATGAAGGAATTTCAGAATATAAATGGAGACCATTTCAACACCCCCTAAATTTTTTAGTGTCCTGAACCATATTTGTTGTTCTCTTTTTGAATGTTCTTTTCCCAGTTTTATAAGTTTTCCTGAATGCTAATAAATCTATTTGGCCACTTGATGGTCAACTCTTGCAACGAGCCAGACAACCTAGACAAACAAGCAGATTATTCTGTGTACAGCCAGTTCCTTTTCTTTAACAGTTTTGTTTCTGTTCTTTTGCTGACCAAACATGGGACAATGGGGCCATTTGTTCCCCCACTGTATGAACATTGCTGCAAATTTCCCAATATGAACAAATTCTCAGGCTGCATTTGATCTCTTTAATAATTAAACTTTGCAAGCATGTTGTGAGGATTTTTTTTCAGGTCAATGCTGCACATCGGAATTACATTATATATTGCTTCTACATGCACTGTACAATAGTCATGTGTACTATATACTGTATCTGTTTCTGCAACCACCTGTGCAAGAAGAATACTTTTACAATCCCCCCTTTAGGGCATTCCTGCTTCTGATCATTTGTGGAAAACACCTGCCCTAATGAAATATATCAGTATCTGCAAGGCCTTGCTTCATATATACTTACTTCTTTGAAATACACAAACACTTGTATGCAATGCTTCCTTCTGCAGCCACTTTCACTATTGACATGATTCTGGAATCACCTGCATATAATGTTTAATGATATGCCTATTTTAAAAAAATTGCATACTTTGGCTTTTTCTCTCTAAAATCCGTACAGTGTAGCTGCACACAGTCAGATGTGCTTGTCAGTGGAGCTACACAAAAGAGTGGAAAGCAGGTCTTTTTTTCTCCACCTGCATACAAAACACAGATGGATTATACTCCTGTGTGTCCCTAGCCTTAACACAAGCACTGTGGAATAGTTGGTGCTATATAAATAAAGCAATAATAAGATAAACTAGTGTAACCACTGGTGCAATAAACTGTAAGCTTTTAATACTCATGAACAATTCCCATTTCTTTTATCCCATGTGCAACATGACTACTTTTGCCACCACTTGTACTTGTAAAATATACCTGATTCTACAACAACTTTTATTATTTGCAGAAACTCCTCATATATTTACAATAAGGCATGTGTGAATTTTTTTTGCTTCATGCATATCTGTGGCGAAAAAGTATGCAAAATTTGAAAGAAGAAAAGTTTTGCACGGAGGGGTAAGTAAAAAATTAGGGGCATCTGCCCGGGGGGGGGGCAGGTAGGCTGGGGGGGAGGAGGGAGGCGGGTCTACCCAGGGTAGGGTGAGGGTTTTTTTAAACTACGGGTTGAATTCTCCTTTAAATGCATTCTGAGCTGCAGAGTCAAAGTTTATGCATCATGCCCTATAGGGTCATTAAAGTTTCCAAGGGGATCAAGCGCTAGAGCAAGATGATGCCCGTTAGTGTTCATCTAACAAGCCCCTGGGCAAAGCTGCACATTGCATTCTACATTGAAATCCTAGTTCTATATAAATACATATAAATATCTAAGTTCTATATAAATATAAGTAAGAATAAGTTCACTATCCCTACACCGTGCCGAATGGTACAACACTGCATTGCCACAACTTGCATTTGCCTAGTTATTGTGGTAAAAACTCTGAATTTCTATTATGTGTTGAGCACCGATTCATTAGTTTTAGTCATTTAGTTTACATTTAATCATGGTTCATCCATTCAGTACTGTACTGTGTCACGTACCCTGTTAAGGGTACTTATCATCATATGTAATTGAGTTTCTGGTACACACCTTGTATTATGATCTGTCACTAATGGTTACCTCCTAAAACTAATTTACCCAAACCAGTCCAGCCAGTCCAGATTTTTTTTAATGATCTTAGAAGATTTAAATTTCCAGACCTGTAATTATCATTAAATATTGTTTTCAGTCCTTTGCTGCTGCGTTTTATTTTAGCTTGGATGTATGTAGATGCTAGCGCATGAATACTTTTGAAATAAAAAATTAAAGTGGTTAAAAATGATATAGCTGATACATTTACAGTAATGGCTAACTACTAAAATAATAGGGCAAATGTACGTCCACAGGTGCAGTGAGCAAAGTTGCGGTAAATATTTTCAAAATTGTCTGGTGTCATTTCCAGTATTCAGTGTGCAGTTAACTTGTTTGCCCTTTTGGGGCAACTGAACTGTGGCTGATAATGCAAGGCAGATAAAGGAACCCTGGAGCTACCACCTGGTCCAGAGACGGCTCCAGGGTTTTCCTGGGTCAATAGGTATAACATTGATCAATTGGGAATGAAAAGTAAGAAGGACTGAGGGGTACTGAGCGAAGCTATGAAAGTGGTGTTACATACAACTGAAGGGGAAGGTGCAGGGACTACTACTGCACCTGCGGCTATTTTTTCCAACACAATGCTCCAATAAGAAATCAAATTAACTGTCACACACGTCACATGCTGTGACAAATATTGTTTCTTGGGATTTTGTAATGGAATAGTGTTAATAGTGCCTGAAACTCTTGTCAAAAGTCCATTTCAGATATTAACACAACATGCTAGGGAACCCCTGGAATTACAAGAAGGTCCAAGCTGGTGATAGAGTATCCAATTTTGCATCCAAACAAGGGCTTCGCACTTGCGTTTATTGAGAAAGTCCAAAGATTTGTGAATTTTTTTGGCACTTGGCCATTTTGCTGTAAAGCTGTTTCATAGAATAAAAATTGCCCATCCCTGGTTGTAATGGTCTTTCAGTACATGTGTCTTGGGCAGAAGATCCGACTGATTGTTGTACCATTGATATTGGTTGGTTCGCACATCAAATAGTTTAGAGTAGTGGTATAAGCAGGAATCGCTAACAAAATTATTGTAATTTATACATATCAGGCCAATAAAAGCTGCCGACTTAGTCCTTCCAGATGGAGTCCTCCCCGACTAGTTTGGCTGAAATGTGAAATTTGGCTGAAGTGTGATCTTCATCTAATTGGACTGTATGCACCTCAGTATGATTGAATGTTTGGATGGGGGTGCTATATGTGGCCATAACGGGCCCATATTTTCTCTTGCTAAATGGATCTGGCATTGTATGGCCATCTTAAGCCTAGAGCACTAGCATCCTCCAAATTAACAGGAGGTCATGTAGGAAACATAATGGCTAGTGTAACCTAAGGACAACGTTCCCTCTAACCTGTGAGCTCATGCATAAGAAAAAAGATGTTACGGTCATCGCACACAACAAACTGGTGTGCACAAATAAATTTGTATAAAATCACAGAATTCTGTACTTATTCTCGCTGTGCAAGCAGTTTTTTAAAAAGTGCATACAAATGACAACTTTTGTGAACACAGCTAAAAATAAATTAGAGGGAACATTGACTAAGGTCAGGGGTTGGAGAAGTCGGCAGATTTATGATTCAGATTCAGTCAGCAGTACTAAAAGGCAAAGAAATAACATTTACAAGTACAATACAGAACCTGACTAAGCATAACCCGTAAATGGACAGTGCCATCACAGTGGCTTTACAGTTTTTCAAGATAAGTGTCGTCGGCCTCACTCTTTTCAGTTTGAGGGTCAGATTGAGAAATGAATGTATTGTTATGGGGAGCCAATACAAACTGAAGCTTGAATGATTTCCTTTTTCTCTGTAATAATAAAACAGTACCTTGTACTTGATCCCATTTACAATATAATTGCTACTTATTGGAGGCAACACAATCCTATTGGGTTTAATTAATGTTTAAATGATTTCTTAGTAGACTTTAGGTATGGGGATAAAAATTATGTAAAGATCCAGAAAACCCCAGGTCCCGAACATTGCGGACAACAGTTCCAATGTCTGTAATAATATTTTAATATAGTTTCATTATATAAAATCACATACTTCTCTATCAAATAAAGCAATTAGTTTTTGATAGCATTACTTCCTCTTCATCCATATTATATTGTCTGGGGCAGCCTAGTTAAGACAATCATCATTTGTAATTCCTAATCACAGACAAGTCACACCCGAACAGCCAGTGCTGTGCTCTTGCTAGAACTTACACCACATCAAAGTGCGTGGACTATGAATTTGAAGTTTTTGTCTCTTGTATTTAATGGTGTTTTTTCCTCCTTTGTACCAAGTTAATTCTTGGAGGCAGCAGTATGCTCTAAAAACTTTTTATTATGGATTTTAACGGCTAGCACTAAGAGGTCAGCAAACGAGGCTTTCTGGAGCATAATGGTCTAAGCACATAGAGGAACACAAAGAACAATGTTTCTTTATTCATCAGCATTTGAACCAGATGAAAAAGGAAGAATCTGTTGCTGTTGCTTCAAATAACATTTCATTAATAATGCTGTGTGAATGATAGCTGCAGAATAAAACATTCAAGGGCTTCAGGCAGTTTAAAATGAGTTTTCAGATAGCATTGGCTTTCACAATGGAATGTACGGTACAGTAGTGGAAATGCACTGAGACACGCTCTCAAGGGGTAACACAGCACTGCATTTGAAAGAGCAGGGATTTAATTTCCATGCTCAAGTCACTGAAGACTGCATGTGTTCGGCCACACACGGTGTGTTTAGGTACTCATTGCCGGTCCCTGTAGCTACTTTCTGCCTTGAAACAGCAGTCAGGTATATGGTTCACTGCACTCTTCCATGACCCTCTGTTGAATATTTACACTACAGTTATGGGATCCGTTATTTGGAATTGCATTATCCAGAAAACTCCGAATTACATAGTCCCATAGACTCCATTATATTCAAAAAATCTTTTTTTCTCTGTACTATTAAAAAAGTACCTTGTACTTGATCAAACTAAGATATAATTAATCTGTAATGGATGCAAAACCGGCCTATTGGGTTTATTTAATGTTTACAAGATTTTCTAGTCACCTTAAGGTATGAAGATTCAAATTACAGAAAGACCCGTTATCCGGAAGACCCCAGGTCCCTAGCATTCTGTATAACAGGTCCCATACCTGTACTAATGCTGTATTTTGCTGGGTTTACCTACAGTAAAATTGAAAGTGTAAATCACTAGAGGGTGCCACATTTTAGGCAAATTGATTTTAATCACTTACCTAATACCCTGGGCCAGTACTCCTGTTAGCTGATAACCAGAAAACTGCACCAGCCTCATGTTATTCTCAGTGGGCACCATGGAGTGATCCTCTTATTGTTTCTTTTTTCTTCATGCAGGTGCTCATGTACAGTAGAGTGAAAAGCGAAATTACAAAAAAAAAGCTGGCTTTTTCACTCCACTGTATATGTGTCTGCCTTCAGCATTGAAGAAAGAAGAAGGGGAAGAAGAGGATTGCTCTGTGATGCTGGCTGAGAAGTACCTTGGAGCACTGGTAGAAAACAGCTGCATAGCAGCACCCACATTGCACATTACTCCCCTTCATCATTTTTTCCCACCTCTGTAATTTTTGTGACACTTTGCGCCTGTCATGACATGCAACTTTTGTCTGCCATGCAAGGGGCTGCACTTGGGTGGCCCCTGGATATCCACACACAGACCCTGTACAAGCATACCATTATACAGGCATGCAGGAGCACCTGTGGTGACTGGTACATAGGGAGTCCTGTACTTAATGCCTGCCTAAGATATTTAATATTTAACATTGCACATTTGGGCATGGCACCTATTTGACCAGACTTATTAAGCTAATGGCACATGTTTTTTTTTTCTACTGGCATATCTAGGCTAACTAAACTGTGTGTCACTATAGTTAAGGTCTAAAACCAGTCAACTTAAATAAGGGCACATTCCCCTGCTTCAGTGGGGGGTAACTTATACAGCAGACCCCATGGAGGGGCCTGCAGTATCATAGTCCTCCTCCTGACCTGTATTTTTCTTTTAAAATAGAGAAGCGGTGGTGCAGCTCAAGCAGGTTGAAAGGGGGGCTAGGGGTGGAGGACTTTTCCCACCGAGCCTCCTCAGTATATTTTTTGGTGGGGAGAGGGTCCAAGTTATACCACTGCCTTGGCCAGGCCCGGACTGGCAATCTGTGTGTTCTGGAAAATGCCAGAGGTGCTGCTATAAGGTGCCATAGAAAGTCAGTATTTAGTGGGCTGGTGGGGGCTGTTTGGGCCTCTGTGTGGGCTGATTGGGCCTCTGTGTACCTGAAATTCCAGGGCCTATTGTGAATCTGAGTCTGGACCTGGCCTTGACCACTGCCACTGCCAGCCCCACCCAACATTGGGGCTGGGATAAAAATTGATAATCAATTGTTTATTTATTGAAATATACATCTGGGTGTCTAATTTCTCAAAAAATACATACAATGCTTTTTTTGACTGGGGACGTTTAAGCGCTGCTCTCTTGGGTTTTTTAGGCTCCTTTCCCAGCTTTACCATTCTTGACTGAAAAGTACAGCTTCTACATGAACTCGGCAGGTCTGAGATATACTACTTTTTAATTCGGGTTTAATAAATCATGAAAAATTCATGGGTTTTTTTTCTACAAAAAAATCAGACCAGAAAAAATGGGAAAAAATCAGACTTTAATAAATAACCCCCAAGTGTAGGTATATTATTACATCAACACTGAATAGCTATATAATCATAATGGTAATGCTGCATAATCTTTGTAAAGTGCTGCGGAAATGTGTCAGTGCTATATGAATATCAGAAAATAAATAAATAACCATCTTGGCTCCTATACACCCACTACCTAGTGTGATAACCAGCATTGGTGACAGTCCCAATACATGGGACAATACATTTCCCATCTGCATCCTGATATAAACAATGGGTTTCAAATAGGAACTATGGCCTTATACATAAAGAGAGCTAGAATTTTAATCATAAAGTATGAAACAACTACTGCCTCTGGTTAATTTTTAACCAGGGGACAAAATTAGCAACAGACCTGCAGTTGCAGAAGCTTTTTGAATAATGTGATGGGGACAGCATACTAAACTTGGATTGCTAGGGGCATATTTATTATGCTGTGTGAAATTAAATTTGCTGAAAAACAGTATAAAAAGCTGCGTAAAATAAATGGCAAGTTTATCTTGGATTCGGCCAAACCCCTGAATCTTTCGCAAAAGATTTGGCCGAATACCGAACTGAATCCTAATTTGCATTTGCAAATTGGGATTGGGAAGGGGAATTTTTTTTTAAGTTCCTTGTTTTGTTACAGAAAGTCACAAAATTTCCCTCCCTGAATCCGAATCCTGCTGAAAAAGGCCGAATCCTGGGTGAATCCCGAACCGAATCCTGGATTCGGTGCATCCCTAAATTTTATGCCATGTGAACGACAGATTCGACAACACCATTATTTAACATTGCTTCCGGGCAGAAGTCACTCCAAGATAAAACGCGTACAAAGTTATTTACGACGTTTTTTACATGGCAAAGCCTGGTTATGTGTGGTTTATTATCCCGCTGATTTTTACACAACATAATAAATATGCCCCCTAAAGTGCTACTCTACCAAATGTTGTACCTTCTTATGAACAAATACAATGTAATGATTGTGTTCCTTTAAAATGGTAGTTTACCTTTGAGTTAACTTTTAGTATGTTATAGAATGGCTAATTCTAAGAAACTTTTCAATTGGCTTTCATTTTCTCTTTCAATGCATGGGGGTGTCGCTAGTGAAAATTTGCTATATCTTCAATCTTATTTCAGTGACATTATATCCTGTATGCCAAAAAGTCATAAAAAAAAGACAAAACACTGGCGTTTTTTGATATTTTAATGTGGCTTTATATTTAAAAGGTGTTAAATGTATTTTGTGTACATTTTTTTCACCATTTGAAGCTCGTGCCACATTTGTTTTAGGATGGGCTCATGTCTAAGACAATAGAGGATCTCTTTTTTTATTTATTTTGATTCCTTGGACATCTTTAAAGGGATACTGTCATGGGAAACATTTTTTTTCCAAAATGAATCAGTTAATAGTGCTGCTCCAGTAGAATTCTGCACTGAAATCCATTTCTCAAAAGAGCAAACAGATTTTTTTATATTCAATTTTGAAATCTGACATGAAGCTAGACATTTTGTAAATTTCCCAGCTGCCCCAAGTCATGTGACTTGTGCTCTGATAAACTTCAATCACTCTTTACTGCTGTACTGCAAGTTGGAGTGATATCACCCCCTCCCTATTCCCCCCAACAGCCAAACAAAAGAACAATGGGAAGGTAACCAGATAACAGCTCCCTAACACAAGATAACAGCTGCCTAGTAGATCTAAGAACAACACTCAATAGTAAAAACCCATGTCCCACTGAGATACATTCAGTTACATTGAGAAGGAAAAACAGCAGCCTGCCAGAAAGCATTTCTCTCTTAAAGTGCAGGCACAAGTCACATGACTGGGGGCAGCTGGGAAATTGACAAAATGTCTAGCCCCATGTCAGATTTCAAAATTGAAAATAAAAAAATCTGTTTGCTCTTTTGAGAAATGGATTTCAGTGCAGAATTCTGCTGGAGCAGCACTATTAACTGATTCATTTTGAAAAAAGTTTTTTTTCCCATGACAGTATCCCTTTATAATAAGTGGCCACTTCTGCCAATTTCACCAACACTCACTAATAAAGACGTATATATATGACCTATACAGTATGTACCCACCATATTTACATTGACGTAAGAGTAAGTGTGTTAAAGTTCCACTAGTAAGAAATTAACGCTAGTGAATGTTTGCTTAGAAATGTCCGCACTGACGAATTTTCTGCCAAGACGCAACTTTGCATTTTGATAAATAAGTGTATGTGCTGCGAATTGTTGTCTGACAAAGTTGTGCAAAGTGTGGCAGAGCCTTCCAAGGGGAAAATTCGCCCTTTAGTAAATTTGCCCAATGGTTGCTACGTTAATTTGAACCCTAGCAAACAGATTGCTAGAATTGCAAACTAGGGAGCTGCAGAATAAAAAACGAAATAACACAAATAATAAAAGATGAAAATCAATTACAAATTCTTCCAGAATATCACTCTCTACAAGTCTACATCATACTCAAAGTTAATTTTAAAGGTGAACAACCCCTTTAAAATTTTCTTCCTATGCTAGGGTAAGTGTCCCAACACAGCGCAACCGCAGCTGGACAAAAATAATTCATATATAATGATAACTAATAGGGAATGATTTTTTCTATGTAGGTTTATTTTAAAGGAAAACTTTGGCAATTAGGCAACCTGGTATTATCGTTAAGGGAAAATATTCCTAACATTTCATATATTTCTTATAGAGAAGTGATTAATGGAGGCAGAAGAGACATGTCTGGTTTCATGCAGCTTTGCGGCAGGTACAGACGTTCATTTAGTCACATAGCATATATGTCATTCATAAAGCAAACAACAATAACAGCTGACACAAGCTTGCAGCTGATCAGGTATGGGTCTGGGCATGTTCTCTAAATGCCTTGTGTCATATCAACTGTCGTATTATCCAGTGCTGTTCACTATGCTGGCTGCACACAAGGAAATGAGCAGGCAAGCAAACAAAGCCATAAAAATACCTGAGCACTTCTTGGAGGAATTCCTATATATTTCATTCTTTCATTTTCACTTTTTCCCTAGGGGGTAGATGAGTTTTTTTTTGTGGCATTAGAATTACTGTATTTTTTAAATGTTAAAAACCTAGGTGAATTTGGATCTCCCTATTCCACCAAAGACACTCTGTGGAAGGGGGAGTTTTATACATATGAGATGTTTAATAAAGGACTAAATAAATTGCGATAATATAATAAAAGTTATGACTCATTTACTTTTTATTAAAGTGATACTGGCGCCAGAAAATAAACCTTGTTTTACTTTGATCATAACATTGTCTTTCATGCTATTTATAATTTTGCCACAAAATTATTTGCCCAACGCATTTTCATTACCTTAAGGGTAAGGACACACTGGACGATTTGTCGCCAACGTTTTAAAAAAGTAAATCGCGGCGGCAAGACGATCGTCTTTTTTGAACAGACGATTCACAGCGACTATTGGCACAGAGCGATTTGTATCCCATTACTCTGTGCGGTACGTGCTCCACCCAAACCGGAAACGGTTTGTGCTTCCCGCTGTAACCTGGCGTCTTTACGTTCTTGCGTCATTGCGTTCGCATTGTAATTTGAATACAAGTAAATGCTGATAAATCGCTCGGAAAAGGGTCTCAGTGCGTTTTGGAGCTACAGGCGATTCACAAATGCGCTGTGGGCACAGGAGCTGGCGTCTTTCATTTGGTTTTGTTCAGAGACAAAACGAGCGATATGTCGCCGCGATTTGCTTTTTAAAAACGTTGGTGACAAACCTTCCAGTGTGTCCTTACCCTAAATCTGATCCCCTATGTTCCTTTATGAGGGGGCTGCATATCTGTGTAGCGGTAGTAGAACAAACTCTAACTGGCAAAACAGTCAGTTTTAGAATTACTGACTGAAAAACAATCGACATGACCACCACATCAAACTCTAACTGTCAGGTTGGCAAAACAGTAAGTTTTAAAATTACTGACTGAAAAACAATCGACATGACCACCACAACAGGCCCCCCCCCACCACCCCCAGGGGCCCCTGCCCAAACCACTAATCCCCCTCTGTCCCACTTACTCCCCCCCACCAGCGCACACCTGGAGGGAGGGGAAGGAGCGCTAGAGTGCAAGAGCGGCCAACTGTAGGAAGTGGGTCTGGGCAGGCGGGGCCCACTGGGTTTTTTCCCGGTGTCCCGTCAGCCAGGCCCGGACTAGCAATCTGTGGGTTCTGGCAAATGCCAGAGGGGCTGCTATAAGGTGCCATAGAAAGTCAGTAATTAGTGGGCTGGTAGGAGCTGTTTGAGGCCTCTGTGTGGGCTGATTGGACCTCTATGTACCTGAAATGCCAGGGCCTTTTTTAATTCCCAGTCCGGACCTGCGTCAGCCCAGTCTCATCCTGGAAATGAAGGATTAGAAGTGAACCTTGTGCCCTTAATGAATTAAGTCAATATGCACCCTCCATTGCATCCAGTTTAGAGCACCCACACTTATAATTGACCCCCTAAGCTCTTACTGAAACATGTCATTCCCCTTTGGCTTCACCTTCCACCTTCATCATTATAATTACAGAAAGAGGGTGTGTAAAGTGCAGTAAAAAAAGGTAATAATGATTATTGTATTCCTTGTGGGTGTGGTACATTATGACTATTAAAGACCAACACACAGCAAACACTGCCTAGATTTTTCTATTTGTTAATACCTACTTCATAAACATATAGCCCTGTGTTTTCTGTTTTATTATTGCCAGTACAAGCAGTGTGAGGTCACAGTCGATACAGACTGACCACCAATGATATCACAGACAGACAGATAGATAGTGTGCAGGTGGAACACCTCTATCACCATGCTGATTGCAGCTCACATTATATGGTTACACTGTGCAAATCATTTCCCCTACAAGCTCAATATAATTAAGTCTCCCTGGATTCTCCTGCCTATCTGTCACAATAAATTTGGCCTCTGTCATTTCCAGGACCCTACTACAAACTCCTTAACTCAAGGTGGTCATAAACGTAACAATTACGATCTTTCTTGGAAAAGATCTTTCCAAGAAAGAACGTTTGTTTCAAACACACGTGCAGAGCTGAATCGTCAGATATACAGGTAGATATACAGGTAGAAACAATAGAATTCTACCTGTATCTGACGATTCAGCACTAACAATGGCCGATGTTTGGCTGCCTTTAAAGGCACCCGATCAAAATTTTCCGTCCAGCCCAATCGACGAGCCGACCGATATCCAAGTCTTCTGCCGATATCGGTCGGCCCTTTTTCCACCATACACGCACCGAATATTGGACGGAATTTTTTTTGTACGATATTATCTGTGCGTCTATGGCCACCTTTACTCTTACCTATCTTTCTCACTGCTGGGGATAAATGAAACACAAGCTGAACCTGGGAAAAGGTATAAAAAAGGTGTTAATGCTCTGAGTCAGAAATGGCAAATTTCCATTAAAGTCAGTGCCCACCGGGAAAAGTTTCTGGTACCGCAGTCAAACACAGCTTTATATGATCAGTAAACATTGATAATTGTAAAGTTTGTATTCAGTATCAGAATAAAACCCATTTTAAATATATGAGTAGGGATGTCGCGGACTGTTCGCCCGCGAACTAATTCGCGCGAACATCGACTATTCGCGTTCGGCGAATGTTCGCGAACGTCGCGCGACGTTCGCCAATTTGGGTTCGCCTTAGCTGGCGCTTATTTTTGCCCTCTCACCCCAGACCAGCAGATACATGGCAGCCAATCAGGAAGCTCTCCCTCCTGGACCACCCCCACACCCCCTGGACCACTCCCCTTCCATATATAAACTGAAGCCCTGCAGCGTTTTTTCATTCTGCCTGTGTGTGCTTGGAAGAGCTAGTGTAGGGAGAGAGCTGTTAGTGATTTGAGGGACAGTTGATAGTAACTTTGCTGGCTAGTAATCTACTTGATACTGCTCTGTATTGTAGGGACAGAACTCTGCAGGGATTTGAGGGACATTTTAGGTTAGGTAGCTTTGCTGGCTAGTAATCTACCTTCTACTGCAGTGCTCTGTATGTAGCTGCTGTGGGCAGCTGTCTGTCCTGCTGCTGATCTCTCATCTGCATCTGTTCTTCAAACAACTGCCACCTAGCTGTCTAAATATCAATAATAATACCGTCTCCAGAAACACCACCCGAGTGACGTTTTTCAAGCAGCAATAATATATTCCGTATCCAACGGCTGTAGTGTATACGTTGACCTTGCAGGCATTATTTGCCCAGTCTTTAACCAAGTGCCACCTAGCTGTGTGAGCTTTTTCACATTCCGTGTCCAGAAACATCACCTGAGTGACGTAGTGTGATTTCTGCCCTTTACAGCACAAAACGCAGCGCTGTGTCAACAATGGATTTTTCAGATACATTTTTGCCCTTGATCCCCCTCTGGCATGCCACTGTCCAGGTCGTTGCACCCTTTAAACAACTTTAAAATCATTTTTCTGGCCAGAAATGTCTTTTCTAGCTTTTAAAATTCGCCTTCCCATTGAAGTCTATGGGGTTCGCGACGTTCGCGAACTATTCGCATGTTTTGTCGCAAGTTCGCGAATATGTTCGCGAACATTTTTTCCGCCGTTCGCTACATCCCTATATATGAGAGCTTTATATATACAGTGAAATATCTCTAATGTTTTTATAAGCAAACTGTTGCTTGCACCTCTAGGCATTCCCACCTGCATATATTCATTGTGGTGTGTGGGGATGCCACTTGGTTGTGATGCAATGCAAAGCAAATGTTTTATGTATTTTGCACCTTGACTTCCACGGAAAAATAAGCACTATAATGTTCTACCACATTAATCCAAATGTCATCCATGTCCTTTTGACATGCTTTGTAATTATTTTGTTAAGTCTGTTTGTGTATTAAGTCATAGTTTGTCCACCTTCCACAGTCCAATGTATAGTACATTGATTTATTACAGTAATACTGTGTGCCACAGGCAGTCTTTTACCTACCTGTATTTCTAACCTTTCTTTCCTCCAGCCCATGCAGCTAAACACAGCACCTTCCTATATAAATAAATGTACACCTGGTGACACCTTACATCATCACTTTAAAGCAGTGATCCCCAACCAGTAGCTCGTGAGCAACATGTTGCTCTCTGACCCCTTGGATGTTGCTCCCAGTGGCCTCAAAGCAGGAGCTTATTTTTGAATTCCAGGCTTGGAGGCAAGTTTTAGTTGTATAAAAACCAGGTGAATTGCCAAACAGAACCTCAATGTAGGTTGACAATCCACAAAGGGGCTACCAAATGGCCAATCACAGCCCTTATTTGGCACCCCAGGAACATTTTTCATGCTAGTGTTGCTCCACAACTCCTTTTACTTCTGAATGTTGCTCACGGGTTCTAAAGGTTGGGGATCCCTGCTTTAAAGTAATGCCAGTGCCACTATATTTATAGTCACTTGGGTATTCATGAAATGGGAATGTAAGTAAGCCTGAATAAGGGAGCACCACCCCTAAATCAAAGAGAAACAGACAAATGGTGTGCAGGGTTATATGGATAAATAGTAGCACAAAAGAGAAAAAGATTAACCCTTAAAGTTGTACCACCCCATCTTTAAATCCGAGGACTATCTGCCCATTTGAATTCGGGTTCTTTGCCTCCCTGTCCCTAACCTTATTTTAAACGCTCCTCTGGACTTACGGTTTTAATTTATTTATTAAAAGTTAAGTTTTATTGTTCATTGAGTCCTCGGATTTAAAGATGGGGTGGTGCAACTTTAAGGGTTAATCTTTTTCTCTTTTGTGCTATTCATGAAATGGGCAGCCTTCCCAAGTGTGTGTGTCCCCTAAAGTGAACCAACAGGAGATTTCATTGGCTCCAAAGATTTCATTGGCAGGAGGCAAAATAACTCTTTTTACACCAGTGCAAAATGCTCAGTATATTTTATTTGTATAGGTTCGCCAATGCTAGCTATCTAATTAGCTTTGCTAATTTTTATTAAAGGGATCTGTCATGTTTATGATGTAGTTTTTATTTCTAAATTACACTGTTTACACTGCAAATAATTTACTCTACCATATAAAATGTAATTCTCGAACCAGAAAGTGTATTTTTCTTTAGTTGTAATATTGGTGTGTAGGCAGCCATCTCAGGTCATTTTGCCTGGTCATGTGCTTTCAGAAAGAGCCAGCACTTTAGGATGGAACTGCTTTCTGGCAGGCTGTTGTTTCTCCTACTCAGTGTAACTGAATGTGGGACCTAGATTTTACTATTGAGTGTTGTTCTTAAGGTGGCCATACACAGGAAGAACCGCTCTCCCTGATATGCCCACATTGAGGGTCCAATGATCAGGTCAGAATGGAAGCAATACGGGCTGTCAGAAGGCGGGACTGCAATAACGAACAGATGCGGACGCGGTCCGACAGGATTTTTTACCATGCTCGATCGACATCTGCCCGACTTTCAGACAGATATCGATCAGGGACGCCCATCAGATGGCCCCCCACACGGGCCAATGAGCTGCCGACTCGATCTGTCAGTAGCTTTTATCGGCCCATGTATGGGGACTATTAGATCTACCAGGAACTGTTATCTTGGGTTAGGTAGCTGTTATCTGGTTACCTTCCCATTGTTCTGTTGTTAGGCTGCTGGGGGGGAAAGGGACGGGGTGATATCATTCCAACTTGCAGTACAGCAGTAAAGAGTTACTGAAGTTAATCAGAACACAAGTCACACGACTGGGTGCAGCTGGGAAACTGACAATATGTCTAGCCCCAAATCAGATTTCAAAATTAAATGTAAAAAAATCTGTTTCCTCTTTTGAGGAACGGTTTTCAATGCAGAAGTCTGCTGGAACAGCACTATTAAGTGATATGTTTTGAAAAAAAAACATTTTTTTCCCATGACAGTATCCCTTTAACTCAAAAAGGGTTACTCTGTACCAGCTTTTTTTTTTTTCCATTTTACTGTATTTGTGTAGTACACATTTGTTGTATTTTAGCTCTTAATGAATCACTTTTCCAACTTTTGTCTCCGTTTATACAGGATGCAGGTTGTCACATTCTGGGCAGAAGGTGCATGCAGATATATTTATAATTACACAACAAGCTGCCGGGGTGGCAAATATGTATTACTAATGACATGTTTACTTCGAGGCAGACTTTTAGAGGCAGATTTACTAAGCTTGAGTGAAGGATTCGAATGAAAAAAAATTCGAATTTCAAATTAGATCGAATTCGAAGTAAAAATCGTTCGACTATTCGACCATTCGATAGTCGAAGTACTGTCTCTTTAAAAAATACTTCTACTACATACTTTGCCGAGGTGTAATGTTAGCCTATGGGGACCTTCCCCAGCACTTTTCTAAAATTTTTTTGATTGAATGAAAATCCTTTGATCGATCGCTTAAAATCGTTCGAATTTTTACTTTGATCGTTCGATCAAAGCATTTGCGCTAAATCCTTCAAATTCGTTATTCGATTTTGAAGGATTTAACTTCGAGGGTTTATTAACCGTCGAAATTCGACCCTTGATAAATGTGCCCCTGATTATTGTAGTTCTTAACACTTTCCTGACTATAAGGAAAATGTTGTATTGAACATAAACATTTAATAAATTAGACAAGAATCTATGACATCATTAACTTAAAAAAATGTATGAATAAATAATGAAGACCAATTGCAAAGCTGCCAAGGATTGGACATTCTATAACATAGTAAAAGTTAACTTAAAGTTGAACAACTCCTTTAAATCTTAGGATCTCTTTTAACCATTGTAACCACTTGGTTGAAAAATACTGATGGATGTTATTTCTGCTTATTATAAATGGTGGGCCCATGCCTTTAAAAATGGGTGTTAGTCTGGGCAGTCTCTCTCTCTCTTAAAAGCCACAAGTGTGTGTGGGGGGGGGGGTGGATTAAGCCTGTAGAACCAATGCTGTGGTTTTGGCAATCTCTCCCTTTTAAAGGATAAAGACGGGGAAGCCAAAGCCCTCTGATTGAAACCAATGCCTGTAAGGTGTCCTGGCTGTCCTCCGCGCGTCCAAGATAGCGGCGCCCAGAAGAGGCCATGCGTCTGTCAGACGCCAGCGCGACGCTGGCTTTTTTGCGCAGTGTAATTACGCTGGCGCATTAACGCTGGCATCCAAAACGTGCTGACGCTGATGCACATTCTGGCGCACGTCCTGTGACGTCACCTAGCACGTTTTGGCGCGAAAACCCACCTATTTAAGGATGCCAGAAGGTTCTCTCAGCGCCTGAGTATAGGTTCTTCTATCTAGAGTTCCTGGGTGTCTTCTAAATATTGATTCTTGATTCTCGACCTTGCCTGAAACCTCGACCTTGATACTTCGCTGCCTGGACCGACCTTTGCCTGAAACCTCGACCACAATATCTTGCTGCCTGGACCGACCTTTGCCTGAACTGACGATTCTTCTGCCTAATCCATTGTACCACGAACTGTGTTTGCCTAATTGCTTCCTCCTTGGTCCGCACTCCAAATTGTGCCTTCGGGCCCTGACAACGCCCCGGTCAGGAGACACTTATCCCAGTAGATGCTATTATGCAGGGAGATGTCAGCCTTTGAATACTGTGGCCAGAGGTAAATAGTTAGGGACCGCCATATGGGGTTTACCTTGATATGGTATGGTGGCAAACCATTTTTATGATTGTAACTTTGTAACTAATAATCCCTGTTTTTGTAATGCACTTGCATAGATACTAGATTATTTATGAGCCAGGCGACCAGGGATTGTGCATTAATCAATCCCCCCTCTTGTTTTCTAGTTAATTTGTCCAGATCAGTAGCACTTCCATGGTATTTATATAAGTTTACTTGGAGTGCTCTCACAACCCTCCTATTTTGTATTTTTTATTATTTGTTTAGTCGGGCAGTATACCCCCTTGATCGACAGGAGTTCAATTAATATATACATAAAAAAATCGATGGTTTTGTTATTTCTTGAGCTAAACAGGGCAAACAGGGAAACTGAAGCTACTCTATGTTTGGACCTTATGAGGTAGATAATTAGATTTCCAGTGCACAGAAAATGGCCTTGCTAAGAAACAGTCATAGAAAAAAAAAACTTGCAAAATATGAACACGGAGTAGTTTCGGTTTTTCTGTGCTCTGTTAATGCAAGAAATACCAAAAATCTGATTTTTTTTTTTGTATTTAAAAACAATAGACAAAACATGGTATGTTCAGCACAAGCCATATTCACTGAACCGATGTTGAACAAGGGGGTTTACTTTTCTTGTAAGTGTGAAATTAAGGACATTTTCTCTTGTTTCTTTAGCACAATTAGATGAGGATAAATACGCATTTACTCAGATTGCCCTTCCCAGTTACAGTAAATCCCATGTAACTCCTTATCTAAGGTGTGTGAGACACTGGCAGTAGGGTATAGACAAGCTCATTGTACAGAAATCATCTGTTTTTATCTAACTTTAATCATTTCATTAGAAACAAGGGGAGAAAGTACATAGTAAAAACCAAACCACTATCTTAAACCTTTTTATAAATAAAAAAAAATAAAAACAGGCAAACCACATGCTCAATACAAGAACTATACTTTATTCATAATAAAATAAGGTGGTTTTTAGATAAACTGAATGTCTTCCAAGTATATGGTACTGTTTTATTATTATAGAGAAAAAGAAAAATTGGAATTAATTTTGGACTCTATGGGAAATTACCTTCCCTGAGCTTTCTGGATAAGTTGCTGCATAAGAGATCCCATACCTCCTTTCAGTGTCTATGTACTCCATATCTGAAGCATTCTGTTATTATACTTTCGTATTTATGGTGACATACAACTCTCCAGTCATGATTCTTTCTGTCTAAGGCAAACTAAATGCTTTGCATTGTAGAAAAGCAGTTCTGCTGAAATAATACTGGCATTCTTTAAAGGGATTCTGTCATGATTTTTATAAATGTCATCTTTACTTCTAAATTACATTGTTTACACTGCAAATAATTCGCTCTACGATATAAAATTTCAATCCTAAACCAGCAAGTGTATTTTTTTTAGTTGTAATATTGGTGTGTTGGCAGCCATCTTAGGTCATTTTGCCTGGTCATGTGCTTTCAGAAAGAGCCAGCGCTTTAGGATGGAACTGCTTTCTGGCAGGCTGTTGTTTCTCCTACTCAATGTAACTGAATGTGTCGCTCTTTTGTGAAATGGATTACAGTTCAGAATCCTGCTGGAGCCAAATTAACTGATTTATTTTGATTTTTTTTCCCCATGACAGTATCCCTTTAAGAGAAAGTTTTGTAGCTACATATATCCCTAAAAATTGCAAATACTAATATCATCTGAGAACAGAATCCGCAAAAAGGAACTTTTTTTTTTTTGTAACTTAAAATTTTTATTCATTGAAATTACAGGCATAGTACAAGAAAACATATTCAAATATGTGCAATCTCTTGTAGCATAACAAAGTCATTATAGCATCATCTACAATCAGTAACTACTTTCACAGCCGATTCTCTTGCCCTATTACTGATGTAGTAACATATTATATCAATATATAAAACATAGCATATTTGAAATCATAGATGCTCCAGTGCCTGTTTTAATAAAAACAGAGAGAAAAAAAAAATACTAATAAAAACAATCAAAAGAAAAAAAAAAACAAGAACAGGTTAACCAAACAAAAAGGGTTAGACTCTAGTATCTGTAATGCATCAAGAAGAACAAGGCCAATACAGGATCAAAAGATAAACCCCAAGTTCTAGTCATACCCTAGCGACTTCCAGCATTGAACCCCTCAACTAATGTGGACATTCTTGTTGTCGAAGTTCCCAAGGAGACCAGACCCTCAGAAACTGGGGGATCTTATTTCCCACAAAGGCAATAGAATGTTCAAATTTCTTATTTCTTTCAATCCGTTCATATATTTCTGACCAGGACGGAAGAACAGCCGATTTCCATTTAGATGCTATAGATATGCGGACAACCGTTAGGATATGATTAAATAGTTTCTGCATATGTTTAGGTTGTCTATCAAAAGGTTTACCTAAGAGGAAGGTCAGACTATCCAGCTGAATGCTATCATGTGCCAATCGTTCCGATAGCTTTTGTACTTCCTTCCATAAATGCTGTAACTGTGGGCATTCCCAAAATACGTATATGATAGAGTGTCCCTACTATATTACAGCCTCTCGAACACCATTGTGAAGTGGTGGGAAAAATTTTATGCAATCTAGAGGGAGTAAGATACCAAAACATGAGTAGCTTATATATCGCAAAAAGGAACTTTAACCAGCTTTTAGATTTTGAACAGAAACCTCACTGTTTTTGTAGGACAACCAAATGGTTCTTAGAACATTGTGCATATGTATTATCATGCTGTGGCAAAACTTGATCAAAATAATACAGAGCAAACAGTAACATTAAAAAACTACAGTGGAGAAGACAACTGAAAACGCCATCTGGAAATGAATTACTTACTGTATGCGGTGAGTAGGGTTTCCTTTTCTGGAAAAAAATACCGGCTTTACTATATTTTAATCATATTTTCATATTAATAACATTGAAATAAAGAAATATTTTTACCGGTCGGGCCGGTAAAAAAAGGGTCAGGTTGCAACCCTAGCCGTGAGTCTTAGCTTTATGGCACTCAAAGCATATTTTCTGCTAGTGGAAGGGAGCTTGTGATAAATCTTAAATTAAAATAATGACAAGCAGATTTTGGTCAGAAAACATATTTGAGGCTGAAATGCTGATTGTCAAGCTGATGACAAGTTCCTTGGCAACTCTGGTGCTTGTGAACCATTTCTCGGGCAAGAAAGCATTCAGTATGGCAGAGTAGTATGCAGCATTAGCAAAACTTTTGCTATATACTATAACTGAACTGGATTTGGTATTTATAGGCAGCAAATTATTTAAAGTAAATCTCATCTGGACCACTGTGACATCCATTGCTGGGGTCATAGAATGTAGCCACTGTCACACATATTGCTGGGGTCACTGTCTCATACTGTATATTGAGGAGGCCAATGTCACATATTGCTGGAGACACTGTCTCATATATTGCTGGGGTCACTGTCTCATATATTGAGGAGGCAACTGTCACATATTGCAGGGGTCACTGTCTAATATACTGAGGAGGTTGCACATATTGCTGGGGTTAATGTGTCATATATTATTGCTACCTTGTGCTATATTAATCATAGCTACCAATTAGAAGGTAGAATTTACTGGTCTGCTTAGTTGCTAAAAGTTACCTAAAACACTTTGCATCTGTTATTACTCAATAATGCAGTGTCACAACAAGGCACAACATACACACTATTTAGCATGACTCAATTAGGATTTCTTCAACATTTATTCCTGCCCATTGAAACACACAGAAAGTTAGAGAGAAAAAAGGGTGGGGAATGATGTCAAGTGGCTAAAGTAGAAATATGCTAGTTTGCAGTATCTTCAATGTATACAATCACACTGACAACTTATGAGTAGTTTCATACATTTACTTTTTATTTAAAAACAATGATGAAAGTAGCAATTTTTCAAAAGAGTCCTCGACAAACTGGAAAGCTACTTTACAGATGTATTCTCCTTTATATATCACAGTCTCTGTGGTTTTTCCTTACAAAGACAATCCCAGTGTGCTGAATTCTGGGGCTGTTCTGTAACTCTCAACATTTCTTTTAAATTGTAGGCCAATAGTCTTATGTGGCAAGGTCAAACTGTCAGGGAGCCGGGAGGTCCCTCCAGGGAGGTAGTCGGGATCGAGGAGGAAGCCCTCTTGAGGGAGCAAGGTCGCGGTGTCCAAAGGGTTAATCAAAAGAGTAGTCGGGATCCAGGCAAGAGTTCAAAGGCAGGCAGAATATTAGCAAAGTCCAAAAGTCCAGGCAAGAGGTCAGCAACAAACAGGAACAAGAAAGTCTTCAGCAAGGCAGACAGGAAACCCAGGAAACTTCACAGGAATGAATCCTATACTTGGGAGCCATTCTGGCGTCTTGGTAAGGCTTTTATATTTGAATTTGGCGCCATTCTGACGTCATCGGCGTCCTTGCGTCGACGTCGACGCGCTGACGTCATCGCGCCGGCGCCGCTACCCACGTGGCGGCCATGGGCGCCGCCATTTTGGGAGCGACGCTGGCAGGGAAGGACGCGCCGCCCAGAGCTCCTGGACCTGCTCCGGGCGGTGATCATGACAGTACCTCCCCCTCACGGGGGGCCTCCGGACCACCAGGACCTGGCTTCTGGGGAAATTTGGAGTGGAACTCCCTCACCAGACGAGGAGCATGGACATCAGAGCGTCCTTCCCAGGAGCATTCTTCAGGGCCAAAGCCTTTCCACTTAATGAGGTACTGAAGAGAGCCCCTGGAGATTCTGGAGTCAAGGATCTTCTCCACCTCATATTCTTGTTGACCATCCACAGAGATGGTAGGAGGGGGAGGCTGGACAACGGAAAAGCGGTTGGAGGTAGCGGGTTTCACCAAGGAGACATGAAACACGTTGGGAATTCGCATCTCAGGGGGAAGCTGAAGTCTGACAGCCACAGGGTTGATCACCTCCGAGATGGAGAACGGACCTACAAACCTCGGACCCAACTTAGGAGATGGTACCTTCAACCGAATGTTCCTGGAAGACAACCAGACTTTATCACCGACCTTGTAGGGAGGAGAGGGTCTACGTCTACGATCTGCAAACGTCTTATGAACCAGAGCACTCTTCTCCAGGTTTGACTTGGTTGCAGCCCAAATAGCAGACATGTGAGCTGCATGGTCATCAGCGGCCGGAACATCAGACAACACAAAGTCTTGTGGGAAGGCTTGAGGATGTTGACCATACACCGACATAAAAGGGGACCTTCCAGTGGAAGTGTGGCAGGCATTGTTATGAGCAAATTCCGCCCACGGGAGGAGATCAGACCAATCATCTTGACAAAGGGAAACGTGGTTCCTCAAGAACTGTTCCAAGGCTTGGTTCACTCGCTCAGCCGCTCCATTAGTCTGGGGATGATAAGCTGAGGAGAACTGAAGATTAATACCCAGATCTTTGCACAGGGAACGCCAGAACTTTGCCGTGAATTGGGACCCTCTGTCAGAAACGATCTCAGCCGGGAAGCCATGCAGGCGAAAAATGAACTGGATGAACAACTGTGACAACTCCACTGCAGATGGAAGCTTCCGTAGAGGGATGAAGTGGGCCATCTTGCTGAAGCGGTCAATGACAACCCAGATCACGGTGTTCCCACTGGAGGGAGGAAGTTCAACAATGAAGTCCATTGCCAAATGTGTCCAAGGACGAGAGGGAACAGGCAACGGCTGTAGTAACCCACTGGGGCGAGAATGGCTGGACTTGGAAGTGGCACAAACAGTACAGGCAGAAACAAAGTCTTTGACATCTTTACGGATTGTCGGCCACCAGACTAGACGCCGTAAAAGTTCAAGAGTTTTAACAAGACCAGGATGTCCCGCTTGTTTGGAACTATGAGTCTGTTGCAGGATAGGCAGACGAAGCTCAGGAGGTACAAAAGCCATTCCGATGGGGGTATCAGGAGGGGCAGAAGATTGACCAGCCAGGATTTGATCAGCAAACTGAGGGTACAATGAAGCGATGATCTTGACAGGAGGAATAATTGGCTCTTGTCTTTCAGGAGAACGATCCACCGGAGAGAAACTTCGCGACAGAGCATCGGCCTTCCGATTCTTGGAGCCAGGGCGAAAAGTCAAGATAAAGTTAAATCGGGAAAAGAAGAGAGCCCACCTTGCCTGCCTGGGGTTCAGCCTCTTGAGAGATTGAATGAATTCGAGATTCTTATGATCGGTGAAGATCGTGACTGGAATCAAGGAACCTTCAAGGAGGTGACGCCACTCTTCTAAGGCGAGCTTGACAGCCAGGAGTTCTCGATTTCCTACATCATAGTTATGTTCAGCAGGAGAGAACTTCTTAGAGAAATATGCACACGGGTGCAGCTTTCCATCAGAGGGATGCCTTTGGGACAAGATAGCTCCAGCTCCAACTTCAGAAGCATCCACCTCAATGAAGAAAGGTAACCCCGGATCAGGATGGCGGAGAACCGAAGCGGAGGTGAAGGCATCCTTCAGGGATTGAAAGGCTTCAATGGCAGATGGAGGCCAGGAACTGGGTTTACCCCCTTTTCGGATGAGGGCCAGGATAGGAGCTATACAAGAAGAGAACCCCTTAATGAATTGCCGGTAGTAATTGGCAAAACCAATGAATCTCTGGATCGCCTTGGTGCTCAGCGGAAGAGGCCACTCTTGGATTGCGGACACTTTAACGGGATCCATCTCGAAACCCTCTGGGGAGATGATATAGCCCAGAAAAGGAATCTTGGACACTTCAAATACACATTTCTCCAGCTTGGCAAAGAGAGAGTTCTTCCTCAAACGAGAGAGTACTTCCTTCACCTGGGAGCGATGGCTTGCAAGGTCCTTGGAGAAAATCAGGATCTCGTCTAAGTATACGACCACAAACTTCCCCAAGAGATCCCGGAAAATGTCGTTCACGAATTCCTGAAAGACAGCGGGAGCATTGCAGAGACCAAAGGGCATTACGAGGTACTCATAGTGCCCATCACGAGTGTTGAATGCTGTCTTCCATTCGTCACCTTCCCGGATGCGGATAAGGTTGTACGCCCCACGGAGATCCAACTTAGAGAAGATTTTAGCCCCCTTCAGTTGGTCGAAAAGTTCTGCGATCAGAGGCAAGGGATACCGGTTCTTAATGGTGATTTTGCTTAGGCCCCGGTAGTCAATACAAGGACGTAGGCCTCCATCCTTCTTCTCCACAAAGAAAAATCCAGCCCCTGCAGGAGAAGTGGAAGGGCGAATAAACCCCCGCTGTAGATTTTCTTGAATATATTCTTTCATGGCAGAGGTCTCTGCTGGGGAGAGAGGATAAGTGCGACCTCTAGGAGGCATGGTTCCAGGCAGGAGATCAACTGGACAATCGTAGAGACGATGAGGGGGGAGAAATTCTGCAGACTTTTTACAGAAGACATCAGCGAACTCCTTGTAGAAGGAGGGAAGCGTCTTCAAATCTGACGAAGAAATATTCACCCTCTGGATGGGTTCAGCAGGAAGGCAGTGCTGTTGACAGTAAGGACTCCAACGGGAAACCTGCCCCGAGGACCAATCAATAATAGGGTTGTGCAGGCGTAACCAAGGAAGCCCCAAGACGACTGGAACAGAAGGACAGGAAATAATCAGGAACGATAACTTCTCTTTGTGTAAAGTCCCAACCTGTACAGGCAATTCCCCAGTCGTCATAGAAATAAACTCGGATTCAAGGGGTCGATCATCAATGGCGGTTACACGAAGTGGAGGAGTCAATGGAAACAGCGGAACATTCATGTGCTTGGCAAAGAGAGCGTCCATGAAATTGCCGGCAGCTCCAGAGTCAATAAAAGCAGAGCCAACAATGGTCTTAGAGGACAGACGGATCTGTAAAGGCAGAAGAAACCTATGAGAGTTCTCTTGTGACTTGGGAGTAACACCCCCTACATGAGTCTTTGCAAGGTTACCTTGAAGAGGGGAACTCTGAGGCTTCACAGGACAGGAGTTGGCAAAGTGGGATTGACCCCCACAGTAGAGACAAAGTCCAGCCGTACGTCTCCGGAATTTCTCCTGTTCAGAGAGACGAGCTCTTCCGACTTGAATAGGTTCCTCCGGAGGAATAACAGAAGGCTGCTGGGAGATAGGAGGTAATAGAGGTCTTTGAAAGCGAGGAGCCAACATGGGTTGAAATTTCTTGACTCTGTCCCTATCAGCTTGATGTTCTCTCTGACGAGTGTCCACCTTGACCGACAAAGCAATGAGGTCTTCAACCTGTGTGGGTAATTCACGGGAGACCAGGTCATCCTTGAGGCGGATAGAGAGTCCATTGTAGAAGGCGGCATGATAGGCATCATTGTTCCAGCAAGTCTCTGCAGCGAGGGTACGGAACTCAATGGCATATTCCGCTACACTGCGATTTCCTTGGCGGATCTGGAACAGACGAGAAGCAGCGGTCGCCACCTGACCGGGAGCATCGAACACCGTCCGGAATTCATGAAGGAAGGCTTTGGAATCGTCAATTAAGGGAGACTCCTTCTCCCAGTGCGGAGATGCCCACTCGAGCGTTTTCCCCGCCAGACGAGTAATTACAAAACCAACCTTTGCTCGTTCAGAGTTAAATTCCGCAGGGCGAACCGAATCTGGCACTGGTTCACAAAACCACGACAGGCTTGAGGGTCGCCACTGTAGAGAGGCGGTGCAGGAATTCGCGGACCAGAAGTGGAGGATTGTGTAGCCATATCGGCAGCTAGCATGGGCGTTGTCGGCGTTGGAGTAGTCGGCGTGAGCATGGATAACTTTTCCAAGATCGACTCCAGTGTGCGTCCGACGTAATTTTGCCGAGCTTCGTACGCCTCCATGCGGGTATGCAGACCTCGAAAGGCCCTGCCGAAATCTGGCTGAGCTTCCTCAGTGGGATCCATGGCCCAAGTATAATGTCAGGGAGCCGGGAGGTCCCTCCAGGGAGGTAGTCGGGATCGAGGAGGAAGCCCTCTTGAGGGAGCAAGGTCGCGGTGTCCAAAGGGTTAATCAAAAGAGTAGTCGGGATCCAGGCAAGAGTTCAAAGGCAGGCAGAATATTAGCAAAGTCCAAAAGTCCAGGCAAGAGGTCAGCAACAAACAGGAACAAGAAAGTCTTCAGCAAGGCAGACAGGAAACCCAGGAAACTTCACAGGAATGAATCCTATACTTGGGCGCCATTCTGGCGTCTTGGTAAGGCTTTTATATTTGAATTTGGCGCCATTCTGACGTCATCGGCGTCCTTGCGTTGACGTCGACGCGTTGACGTCATTGCGCCGGCGCCGCTACCCACGTGGCGGCCATGGGCACCGCCATTTTGGGAGCGACGCCGGCAGGAAGGACGCGCCGCCCGGAGCTCCTGGACCTGCTCCGGGCGGCGATCATGACACATACAGTGTTATTAGAAGCCACAGGCCTAATCCTCCCAAGTTGCACACAGTTTTTATTAAGCCCCTTTCATTCTCTGGAACCCTGAATCTATAGTGTATCATCTAAACAGGGACGGCTGGGAGGTATTCTGGTTGGATGCTGATGTATTTCATCCATTTTGTTATTCCATTCTAATGCTGTACTTTTTAGTATCTTCTTTTTTGGGTGGTTCATCTGGTTCTGCAATCTTTACAAACTTTCCACCACATTTACGCTTGTGTTCCTTAGTATCTGGTGACCTGTTTGTTCCTCTCTTTTCTCACTTCCCACAGGGAACATCACATGACCACCAGTGACGTTTCAGTGCCTCCATTTCATTTTCAAATTCATGCTCAATCTATACAGTAATAGAAAAACAGCAAAACAATGTTTTCACTTTATATGCAACTCTCCTAAAAGTAATGTAAAGGGGTAGTTTTCTTTCACACTCACTAGGACAGTGATATTTAGGGAAGGTTGACATTGCAGTTGAATAACAGGGGGTCTGCATTGAAAATGTGATTAAAATATATTTAAAAATCTTTAATCCACAAAAACTATGAAATAAAAATTGTCTCCGAATATCACTGTTCACATCAGGCAAAAAGATTATTTTATTTAAAGGTCAACTTCATATTTGACTCTTGGGCCCACAACACTTTGGAGATTTATTTGAATAGAAGCACTTACTTTAAGTTTTGTTCCACACAGGTTGTCAAATGTATCGCATATAAAAGCGGAACCTTCTTCCGTGATCATCATCGTCATCAAGATCCATGATAAAGAAATGTGCATGGATCATTTCATGAAGGAGCATCTGTTCAGCAGAAAATAATACTTAGTTAAATAGTAAATTAAATAAATAAATAATTGTTATTAAGGCAAGCTTTAAATCATACTAAAATCTTATTTGCCAAAACGGGGGGACCTGATGTCCATGCAAATGCACTGGCTACACAATTAGATAAAATAAAAGTAAAAAATAGAAATAATTGTCTGCCCCACCTCTATGCCTAAGGCATAGATCAGAGGCAGACAAGAAATTCTCGACCCACACCCGACCTTTACTCACCCCGAATTCACCAACCAATTAAACCCGCATGACTTACAGAGTAAAGGGCGAAAGGATGTGTTATCCAGTTCTTGTTACATTAAGATGTTCTGTAGTTATATTTTCTATTGACTAATATTATTGTTTTGTTACCAAACCTATTAAGCACCATTTGCATCTTGGAAGTCTTGCTTATCTCCTGTTTCTATGAGCCACTATAAACATTTTCAATGAATAAAAGCCAACACTTACTTCCATTGTGTCTTTTCTCGGCCGTAAGTCCAGGATAGACTTGCTCAAAAGGATTTTACATTTAATAGAGGACGGATAACACCTGGTAAGTCCGAGGGTACTGTAGAATAGAATAATTATTTTAAGTGTTTGTAATTAGCAGTTGTATTTGAGAAAAGACATAATCACGTTTTTTGCCACAATTTGTAACTGTAACCTGGTGTGATAGCACAATGATGGGCGCCAGTAGTTCTTTAACAGTTGAACAAAGAACAGTATTTATTGAACAATAGCACATAGATAATGTAGCACATTGATCCACAATGGAGTATAGAACATACACAGCAGCATAAAGGAAGCATATACTCACAGCATGTATAGGCTGAATCCCCACAGGCTAGGGAATATACAGCAGAGAGTAAGTTGACAGCATGTGATGGGTATTGCCCAGTTTTCAGGATATCTTCCAGTGGCAGACTAGGGGAACTCCTGACATCCCTATCTCAACACTTGGTTCCTTACTCTGGGTCAGTAATACCCTGGGATCTTAATCCCTCTAATCTCCTCAGCGGAGCCTTGAGTTGCTCAACTAAATAACCTCTCTATCACTCCTAGAGCGATCTATAAACGAGTAAAGCTGTCTAATTACTAGGGCCAAGGTGCCTAGGGTCAGCACTACACATTCCCTTCCAGCCTGCTTGGTTGTGCTAAAGCAATGGACCCAGAGCACATGGTTCCTAAACCTTTTATACTCTGGCACAGTGCCATCTGGTGTACACTGTGTGAACTGCAGGGATTACATAAGCACAAGGTCCCCATAAGGACCCACTGAGGTGTTCATATTACTAGGGATGTGCCTGTCTGTAAAGTGTAAGGGTGTCTAAGATTTTCACATCCCTACATTTGGATAGAAGAATCTGAATCCATCGTTAGATAACTCCTGCTTCCAACTTCACCTGTTGCCTTCAGGAGTGTATCTGAGAAGTTGTTTAACAGTTTGTGGATGAAGCAGGCAGCGCGCATTGTAATGTCACAAAGCTTACGCTTACTGAGGTTTGCTGGCACAACTGAAATTGAGGCTGAAGTTTAAACTGAAAATGTTTCTTGAAAACTAGTAAATATCAGTTGATGTTTCAAGAAATATCTGCTTTTCTTGCCCTATCTAGAGAATAAATAGAACTTTTGTCAAAAACTTTACACATCTGTGTTTTCATGCCCCACCAGCAACTGTAATTGACAGAGAGGTTCATTAAAAAGGCACATCTACACAAGTCCATAATCTTTCCCCTTGACGGACAACTCCCGACAGAGATGGACTCGGACTGTAGTCTTAAAGTGACAGAGAATTTTAAGTACCTGGGGATATTGATACACAAAGACCCGACATTATTTTTACAGCATAATTTATACACCTTGCATCGCAAATTTAAGGATACACTTGCACACTGGACTAAGCTTCCTCTCACGCTAATAGGCAGAATAAACATATGTAAAATGATTTATCTTCCTAAATTTCTGTATATACTAAGTAATAACCCCTGCCACATACCTAAGAAAGTCCTACATGATATAGACCGCACACAATCTGAATTCATTTGGGGAAATAAAACACCCACTTTGTCCAGAGTCACTCTCAATGCCCCGCAAGACCAGCTGGGATTGACCACTCCCAATTATGAGCTGTACTACCTTGCCTCCCAGGCTTCCCATGCAGCCAGTTGGAAAGTGTTTGAAGCAGACAACCCAGCATCCATAATAGAGGCACTATTTCTCACTTCTGTGGAAAGCCTGCATAATGCTTTATATAGAACTCAAAAAGATATTGGCCCTTTACTACCAGTGATGGGCGAATTTGCGCCGTTTCGCTTCGCCGAAAAATTTGCGAATTTAACGGCGAAAAATTCGCGAAACGGCGCCGGTGTCTCGTTTTTGACGCCGGCGACTTTTTTCGAAAAAAATTTTTTTTTGACGCCGGCGAATTTTTACCGCGAATTTTCGCGGGCGTTTCGCAAATTTATTCGCTCGGCGCGAATCGCGCAAATTCACCGCGAATTCGCGCATGGCGAATAAATTCGCCCATCACTATTTACTACCTGTTATGGATGCCACTAAGAGAGCCTGGGACGCAATGGTGCAGCTCACTAAGGCTAACACCACACTATCTCCAGACGCACCTTTATGGGGTAACAGTAATTACTCACACTTAGCTGCATTCTTGGAAGTGGGAACTTGGACTAAGTTAGGGCTAAAGAGGCTGTCCCAAGTATACACTGATGGGAGTCTTCACACACTGGCTACGTTTCGTCAGACCCTCTCTCTGCCTGATTTATCTGAATTCAGATACAACCAAATCAGCCATCTTTGCTCAACACAATTTCCAACTCCTCCTCTGCAACTACAGTACACGGGGTTAGAAGAATTAGTATCTCAGCCCACTAAGAAGAAACTCCTCTCCAATACCTACAAACACTTAATTTCCAATAGATATGATCCCCGACCTAGAGTGAAATATAAGTGGGAGAGCAGCGGGGTTATTGTGGACCCGGATGATTGGGAAGAAATCATAGACAATCTTTATATTCCTTTGGTGAGTGTTAGAGACAAACTTATACAATTCCGGATCGTACACCAAACATACCTCACTCTGCAAAAACTGTATAATATGGGGAGGGTGGCTTCACCCGGCTGTCCGAGATGTGGTGCTTCTGTTGCCAATTTTATGCATTTAATGTGGGATTGTCTAGTGATACTCAGATATTGGAGGGCAATTGTGAGCTTTATGGCTACTGAACTGGAACTTCCCCAAATACTTAGCCCTGCTACCTGTCTTCTGGGTCTCCTGGACTCCGTGATACCCAGAGTAAATACTAGATGTCTGATGAGGCTGCTCCTCTTCTACGCAAAAAAAGTGGTTGCCCTGCACTGGATGGGCCCAATGCCACCGACATTGAGTAGATGGATTGGACTAATCAATTCGCAGTTGGAACTGTACAAACTCACGTATTTAGCCCGAGGATGCCCAAAGAAATTTGAAAGTATATGGAAACCTTGGCTCGAGTCGCCAGGCACATCAACTAACCAATGAACATCGATTTACAGCCATACTTCCCCCCTTCCCCCTTCTTTTCCTTTTCTATCCTTTTCTAAGCCCTCCCTCTCTTGTACAACTACAGCACCAAGTATTTAAGTTTTAGTTAAGCAGCTTTCAAGTTTTTAATTCAAACAAACACCCATTTGGGATCGATTGATCCGTGGAGCCAAAAAATGGCTTGGCTAGTACAATAAAATATGAATATAAAGCTGTGTTACAAAAATAGAATAAGATTACATGTGTAGAATATCTATTAACTGGTCTGTTTTTACATGTACCCTCTACCAACTTTAAGGGGCTGATTCACTAACTTCGAGTGAAGGATTCGAAGGTAAAAAACTTTTCGAAGGTAAAAAACTTTGGGCTACTTCGACCATCGAATGGTCTACTTCGACCTTCGACTACAACTACGACTTCGAATCGAAGGATTCGAAGTAAAAATCGTTCGACTATTCGACCATTTGACCATTCGCTAGTCGAAGTACTGTCTCTTTAAAAAAAACTTCGACCCCCTAGTTCGGCAGCTAAAAGCTACCGAAGTCAATGTTAGCCTATGGGGAAGGTCCCCATAGGCTTTCCTAAGTTTTTTTTTATTTTTTTTATTATTCTTTATTTAGCATTTTCCATACATCAGGGTACAAAAAAAAAAGGGTATTAAGGGGGGCAGTTTTACACCACACATTTTCAGGTATTGGCAAGCCATTGCACAATTTCTATATCCCTTGGGCAGTCTCTATTTTTTATGTTCTGTTATTTTTTATATGTAATCTTTTTTAGATAGTTAGGTATCTACCAACCTCTGATCTGAGATCTATCTACCACCTTCTGCTTCCATCATTTGTCTATATCTAATCCAAGGCTGCCAAATCTTCCAGTAAGTAGCACTATCATTATATTTTATCGCTGTAATTTCCTCCATTTCCCTTGTCTCCTCTACAGCTTTAACCCAGTTCATAAGTACAGGCGCATCTTTCGTTTTCCAGGTCTTAGTAATTATAGATTTAGCCGCTTGTATCAGCTGGAAGGTAAGTGAATCCTCTAATAGTTTATAGCTCTCAAGGTTTATATTTAGAAGAATTAGTGCATGATCCTCCTTCTTAATCTTCACCTCAGTTATTTTATAAATGCATGTTAACACATAATCCCAGAAAGCTTTAAGTATGGGGCATGTCACCCATATATGTACATGCGAGCCCTCCTGTTGATTACATCTCCAGCATATCTTTGATGTCTCTGAATTCATTTTGTTAAGTTTAACGGGTGTGTAATGCCATCTAGTTACCATTTTATATATCGCTTCTCTGCTTTTCATAACCTTTGTTATTTTGAAACTATTTTTAAAAATCTTTTTCCAAACCTCATATGAAATAGTTTTACCCAGTTCTACCTCCCATTGTCGGCAAAACGGCCACGTTATATTTCCTTCACTACCTAGTAATCTATTGTACAGTTTTGATACCGGTTTAATTATGTCTTGATCTTCTTCTATTAGTTGTTCCCACCATGTTGATGTTCTGTCCCATTTCTTATTTTTATTCAAATTCATATAATGGTTAAGTTGGTAATATCCCCATATATCTCTAGGATGTTTTCCCCATATTGTTTGTATCTTCTCTAGTGGGATCAGCTTCCCCTCTCTCGTCATATCCTGCATTCTAGTAGATCTTTCATCTTTTTTCTCCCACCTCGTGAATGCTCCCCTTTCCATTCCAGGGGGGAAATTTGGGTTATTGCATAGTGGTTGTAATATATATGGTGTTTTTGTCATGTGGAATTCTAGTTTAGTTCTGTGCCAGATTTTCAAAGATGCGTTAATTAGGGGGTGTTGTGTTATTTGCTTATTTGCCCTCCATTTATCATCCCATAACAAATTTTCTATAGGTGTACTGCCCCAAACCTGTTCTAGTTTGCACCAATCTTTTTTCTCTTTCCTAGAGGTCCAGTTCAGTATTCTGGCTAGGTGGATTGCTATGTAATATAAATATGGGTCGGGGACTCCTTGTCCTCCCTCTTCTTTAGTTTTAGTAAGGATTTTGAAGCTTAATCTTCTGTTTTTCCCTCCCCATATGAATTTTGTAAAGAGAGTTCTAATTGATTTAAAAAAGGATTGGGGTAGAACTATTGGTAAAGTTTGTAGAAGAAATAATGTTTTGGGCATTACCATCATTTTAATAGCTTGGATTCTTCCAAGCCATGAGATCTTGATATTTTTCCACTTATTAATTGTTTTTTGAAGAGTTGTTAGTAATGGGACATAATTGTCTTGATACATTCTATCAAAATCACCACTCAATTTTATCCCTAAATATTTTATGTAGGAATTTGACCATTTAAATGAAAAATTTTCTTTGATCTGATTCGCTATCTCTTTCTCCAAGTTTATGTTCAAGATCTCTGACTTGGAGAGATTGATTTTAAAATTTGATACTTCCCCGAATCGGTTAAACAGATGCATTGCATTCGGTAATGTTACCCTAGGTTTTGTTATGAATAATAGAAGGTCATCTGCAAATGCTGCACTTTTATATTCTTTGCTCTTTACCTGTAGCCCTGCAATGTCTCTGTTGTTTCTTATATGCGCCAATAGAATTTCCATCACTAATAGAAACAGTGTAGGTGATAGTGGGCATCCTTGACGAGTACCATTATGTATCGTAACCTTCTGGGAGAGGATTCCGTTAATTTTTAGTTTAGCGGAAGGTTTGTCATATAGGGCCATTATCTTATGTCTAAACCTTTCCCCAAACCCGAATTTTCCTAATGTAATTTCCATAAATGTCCATGATATTCTGTCGAACGCTTTTTCAGCGTCTATTGAAAATAGACACATTGGAGTCTGAGATTTTTTTGCATGTTGTATCAAAGATATTGTTTTTGCTATATTGTCCTTTGCTTCTCTTTTAGGAATGAATCCAGCTTGATCGTTATGTATCAACTGCGGTAAGTATTGTTTGATTCTTTTTCCCAGTATCTGGGCATAAAGCTTCATATCTAAATTTATCAGTGAGATAGGCCTATAGCTTGAACATAATTGAGGATCTTTATCCTGTTTGGGTATTATGGTTATTAGCGCTTCTTGAGCTTGTTTATGGAAACCATTATTTTTTGATATGTGGTTAAAATATTTATGTAATAGAGGTATTAAATCTGTCTTAAATATTTTATAAAATTATGCTATGTACCCATCTGGGCCAGGGCTTTTTCCTATCTTTAGGTTTTCGATTGCTTCCTCTATTTCTTTATCTAGAAAGGGTGCTTCCAACTCTATTGCTTCTTCTGGTGTCAGGGGTTTCACTTTAGCTTCTTTAATAAAGCTTTCCATCTCCTCTAGATTCTTTGACGTATAATTCTTTTTTTTTATGTTGTATAAAGATTGGTAATACTCTCTGAATGTTTCTGTAATCCCCTTCGTATCGTAAAATATCTTGTTTTTTGTGTTTCTTATGGCTAAAATATTGTTATGGGATTGCGAAGTTTTAAGGAAGCTAGCAAAATGTTTATTACATTTGTCTCCAAATTCATAAAAATTCTGTTTTGTTCTCAAATAGGCTTTTTTCATTTTATGGTTCACTAATGCCTTCAGTTGAATTCTTTTAGCTTCCAGTATATTAAACGTTTTACGTGCTATTGTTTCTTTATGTGCCTGTTCTAAATCTGTTATGTCTTTTAATAAGTTTTGAATCTCTTCTTCTCTTTTTTTCTTTAGATTTGACCCTAGGGCTATCAAATGGCCCCTTAACACACATTTTAACGTTTCCCATAGGGTAGCCGGTGAGACCTCTGGGGTGTTATTGTTATTTATTATCTGTTTTATCAGTTTACGTATTGTTTCTCTATTTTTTTCATTATGTAATAGATATTCATTTAATCTCCAATTATATTCTATTTTGCCAATTCCTGGTATCGTATAGCTAACTATTGCTGGCGAGTGATCTGATATTGTAGATATTGCTATTTTTGGTTGTGTAAATAGATGGGTCCATTGTTGTGATACCATAATATAGTCAATGCGAGAATAAACTTGATATTTTTTTGAGAAGTATGTGTAGTCTCTTTTTTGCGGGTTAGTGATCCTCCATATATCAACTAACTGGGCCTCTGCTAGTGCTCTTTTTACCATTTTTAAACTTTTATATGAAATATTAGTTTTACCCGATGAGGAATCTATCAGGGGGTTCATTGTTATATTTAAATCTCCACCCATTATTATTAACCCTTCCCTATATTTTTCCAAGTCTTGCAAGAACATTTTTAGGAAATGGGTCTGTTTACTGTTTGGGGCATACACATTAGCAATTGTACATTTTTGGTTCGCCAGACTCCCAATCACTATTACATATCTACCTTCCTTGTCCGTCTTATATTCTTTTAATTTAAATGGTAAGTCTTTATGTATTAGGGTCATCACTCCTGTCGCTTTTTTATCCGGGTTATTGCTCATATATATGTTCTGATAATTCTTTAAATTTAATTGTGGTAGATGATTTTGCTTAAAGTGTGTCTCCTGTAGCATTACTATTCTAGCCTCATTTTTCTTACACTCGTAGAAGACCTTTGCTCTTTTAATGGGTTCGTTAATCCCGTTAACATTTAGTGATAAAATCTTGAATTCCATGATAAATTAGTTACTCTTACTCCTGTGCATATCGTGGCCTACTTTCCTTGTTTTCTCTAGTGCATATTTGGTTGCCCAATTGTAATGTTTGTGCATATCGTGGTGTAAGTTGCCCTTTAGGGTGTGGGATATCACGGAGCTCCGCTCCGGGGGGAAAACTACAAAGAAAAAAAGGAAAAAGAAAAAGAGAAAAAAAAAAGAAAATTTGTTCAGCCGCGCCAGTATCTTGGGCTTTCCTAAGTTTTTTTGATCGAAGGATATTCCTTCGATTGTTGGATTAAAAATCGAAAAATCGAAGGATTTAATCGTTCGATCGTAGGAATAATCCTTCGATCGTACGATCGCAGTATTTGCGCTAAATCCTTCGACTTCGATATTCGAAGTCGAAGGATTCCAATTCCTAGTCGAATATCGAGGGTTAATTAACCCTCGATATTCGACCCTTAGTGAATCAGCCCCTAAGAGTTTTCACCACATTCAATGCAATACAATTGTCTTTGTCCACCCAAACAACTTTTAAATAAAGTTATAGCATATAACATTTTTACCAAAACACACCATTGTTACAGCAAAATTTAAAATGATGAATTAGACTGAGTATCTGGATCAAGAGTTTGGCATGTGTATTTGTATATCTTTGTGTTAAGCAATATACAACTGGAATCTAGAAGGAATATAATCATATAATATATGCATATAGCATTGTTTCCAATTTTTTCAAAAACTGTTGGATAAACTCAGACTCATTCTGTTAACATTATTTAACCTACATACAGTATCTAATACTGGCCAGACACAAGTTACTAAATGTTCATCTGATTGCTACAATTTTTTTTGGCTAATGTCATATAGATGATACAGGCCAAGGGCACAGTCCCTTAAACCAGCCTAAATGGGATTGTCACATGATACAGTTTCTCGTTTTTGCTGATAAATGTTTGTGTATTGTACAGAAACGTAGACGTTGAAGATGATCCATATACGAATAACCATACACTTTTTCTTAGCCATGCCAATTGAATAATTAAAAGTGATAACCGCAGTTGAGCATTCAAAGGGAATCTATCAAAAGTATTGCTTTCTGATTGCAATTTATTCAGCCATACTATTTCCCAAAAGCCCTTGCCACTTGTTGGAAAGTTTAATTCTGCCTTTGTCCTTCCCTTCCTACCTCTCCAGTATTATATATATAATTATAATATTATTATTACCGTATTACATTTGCTTTACATGATGAAATATATTTAATGCTATACACCTACTGAAGTGATAAAGTATAAAGTATACCTGATGACATCTTGGCATTTGATATATAAAACGTGTATTTCCAGAGTAATTTTAAATAATTGTCATTTACTGTTTGGTATATTTCCCCTTATATTTAAATAACCATTAGTCCTGCTAGTGGCCAATTTGATTATTAAATATATGCCCTCATTTTGATTAATTGTTATCTGCGACTGTGGTAGATGGTTCAGATAAAGAACTCACAATATATAACTAGTAGCAGAACAACTGGTGGTGCGGCGCATGCTGGGGTCCAGCTGCATGCCCGCACCCAGTCCCGGACAAGAATAGTTTGTTACATAGTATAGCTCATAAAAACTAGGAGAATATGCATGCTGCATTACTTATAGATAGTGATGAGGGTAGATGGCCCATTTTGCTTCCCTGAAAAATTTGTGAAACTGCGAAAACGCATTGAACGCATTGAAGTCAATGGGCGTTTTTACACACAACATTTTTTTTTACACGTGAGACAAATTTTCTTGCTCCATATGCATTAAAGTCAATGGGCGTTTTTTCTTATGGCGACTTTTTTTGTCCTAATGCATTAAAGTCAATGGGCGTTTTTTCTAATTGCGGACTTTTGTCATAATGCATTAAAGTTAATGGGAGTTTTTTCTTATGGGCGTTTTTTCTCTGCGAATTTTTGCCGCGTTTTCACAATAAGATTTGCACATGGTGAAATGCTGAAAATGGGGCAAAAGATCAAACAGATTTTTTTATATTCAGTTTTGAAATCTGACATGGGGCTAGACATATTGTCAATTTCCCTGCTGCCCCAAGTCATGTGACTTGTGCTCTGATAAACTTCAATCACACTTTACTGCTGTACTGCAAGTTGGAGTGATATCACCCCCTCCCTTTCCCCCCCCCCCAGCAGCCAAACAAAAGAACAATGGGAAGGTAACCAGATAGCAGCTCCCTAACACAAGATAACAGCTGCCTGGTATATCTAAGAACAACACTCAATAGTAAAAACCTATGTCTCACTGAGACACATTCAGTTACATTGAGAAGGAAAAACAGCAGCCTGCCAGAAAGCATTTCTCTCCTAAAGTGCAGGCACAAGTCACATGACCAGGGGCAGCTGGGTAATTGACAAATTGTCTTGCCCCATGTCAGATTTCAAAACTGAATATAAAAAAATCTGTTTGCTCTTTTGAGAAATGGATTTCAGTGCAGAATTCTGCTGGAGTAGCACTATTAACTAATGCGTTTTGAAAAAAACATGTTTTCCGATGACAGGATCCCTTTAAGGTGTCTTTTCACTTTTAAACACACTATTGGCAATATGACTATGAAGATTTTCATTCATCCAGGTGATGGTATATCTAGTATAGGTAAATCTGGACTTGCTGAGTTTTTAGATTTACCTATACTAGACACACTATTGGCAATTACCAAAAAACTGTTTATCGGCCTATTTGTCTTTGGAATGCGGGAGGAAACTGGAGTACCAGTAAGAAAGACAGAAGGTGAGATAGATGCAGCAGTGCAGAGCCCAACCATGAGATTTTTCAGATATAAGTACCTGCAATGAATAGTGTTGATTTACATAAAGAGACCCTGAGGGTTAGACAACTATATAACCCACAATGCATTGCACTACGATGTTCCGTTCCTTATTGAAATCAAATGTGTAGAGAATTGTGGTGTTGATACAAAGTAACAGTAGTCAGCCAGCTCAGCAAAGTAGTCAGAAAGATCAGCAGAAGAGCAGGGGGCTAGGCTTAGGGAACTGTCAGAAACCATGAAAAGTCTGCATATTTTTTAGTTAATGTATATTGCAAAGTTGCTTGAAATTATGTTTAGTTTTCAAAAAGCTTAAGTTATGTTTTTGTGGACTTCCCCTTTAAACTCTGACGCAGAAACACTAAGCAGGGTGCAGCATCGACTTGACAATATCAGGGCAGCAGTTAGGCTTGAAAGGCCTCCTGAATAGGGCTAGCAAAATTTGGTTTGGCCTAGCATTCCCTTTTATAAACTGCAAGCATTACAGATATAAGTTACAGAATTCTTATCCATAAGTGCAACATATATTTTATCTGGACTCTACCTTTGATTTTAGTGCCACAGTATATATTCTGTTTTTTTTGGAACAAAGTTGAAAATCAGAGGTGAAAGTTGAGCGAATATTAAAATAAAAATGTTGGCTGAAGTAGTAAGTGGGATAAGAGTTAGGGCAAGTAACACATCTGAGGCACAGCAATGAAACTATTCCTACGTAATAATGTTATTTAGCAACTTCTGTCATTTTCCAGTAAAAACAATGACTGTTTTTTTAAAGAAAATAAAATGGCAGAAATATATAACATATAGCTATAAATAGGTATGATTAAACCTTACTCCAAGGATCCATGTTAGTTTGATCCAAATGTTTGTGGTGAAGAAAACAACCCAAAGAAGGAGGTCACAGCTGACAGGCTTATTGAGACACTGAGACATGTCGCAAGCTGGCTATTTTGGTAAAACCTGTATTATGTTACAGCAGTCAGGATTAGCAATTTGTCTTGCCCTGCCTATCTTATAGCTTTAAGTACTATCCTGACAGTTCATCTAGAACTGCATAGACGAGCAACTCCGTGCACCCCATCCACTATCCTCATATTCCATAAATACTATATTAATTAATGGGAAATGGGGTTGGAACACCCAAATTGTTCTAAATTGGGAGCATATGTATTTGTATCATTTGATGTTGACTGAATTGTTTGGGGTAATGGTTCATCATTGGCATTTTGAAACTTATCTTGTAACAGTGATCAAAATGCAAGCAACATGTTGTAGGTCCTTTCCCACTGACATCAAATGAAAGGAACAATAAAACTGCCTAGTGTGCTGCAGGCCCAAGGGGGTCTCACAGCAGTACAGGTGAGCAGTTCAGTGGATCTGACAGAATATGTCAGAATATGTGAGGATACCCGGAAAACCAACTGCCTAAGGGGACATTCTGAAAGCCTTGGAAACAACTGCCTTTAAACAATTATTTGTATGTCAAGCCTAGTAATAAAAATTGTGGTAATGCTCTAAACTCCAGCATGGCCAGTGGAATTGATACTGTAATTTATACAGTGCAATGACCTCTTTTATAATCTTAAATGGCTTGTTAACCTTTGCGTTTACTTTTAGTATGATGTAGAGAGTAAATTTGCAATTGGGTTTCACTTTTTATTATTTGTGGTTTTTGAGGTTTTTTTTGTCATTTCATTCAGCAGCTCTCCAGTTTGCAATTTCAGCAATCTGGTTGCTAGGATCCAAATTACCCTAGCAACCATGCATTGATTTGAATAAGAGACCAGACTATGAACAGGAGAGAGTCCGAATAGAGAGATGATTAATAAAAAGACGCAATAACAATAAATGTGTAGCTTTACAGAGAATTTGTTTTAAGATGGGGTCAGTTAGCACAATTTGAAAAAGCTGGAAAGAGTCAGTATAAGAAGAAAATAATACAAAAACTATAAAATAAGAAAAAATTAAGACCAATTGAAGAGTTACTTAGAATTGGCCAATCTATAACATAATAAAAGCTAACCTAAAAGTAAACCTCCCTTTTAGGATCAGGGCACAGAGGCACACGGGGAAACTTCGGGCGACTTCAGAAAACGAATCACTCCGAGTGCTATCCCGCCGGCGATATGCCTGTGTGCCCTGACCCTTAAGGACTGGGGTTCTATATTAGCACACAATTCACCTAATCGTTTTCTGCAAGCAAATACCTGTAATTTGCAGCCTTATGGGTAAAAACTATAACAAGCAAAGTTCTAATTTCATTTGAACAACATTTTTATTATTCACTTTCCCTCTATCTCTTTTACTGTGTGAGAGTATTATGCAGTTGGGTATGAGCTAATGTATTTGATATCATATGTGCTGCATTATCTATGGTTTGTTACAGAGCCTCTATATACATTGCAACAGATTAGATACCTTTCATCTGCTACATTTATTCCCTGCTCATTTCTTTATGTGGTGACCATATCTGCATTCAAAACAAATACTGTATTATTTAGTCAAAAGAGTTAATTTTGTATAAAGTTTTTTTCTCCTTTAGAGAAGATGTATGGTGGGGGTGGGGGTGCTGCTGTACAATGGGATACTGTCCTGCATCCAACTGTACCTAAATAGTTTGTTTTGATTAAAACGGGATGAAACACCACATTATGTGCTAATGTTGCATGAAATACCTCAAAATGAGAAAAACTATGTTAAACAATAAAAAAAGAAATAATGTAACAAGCAAAACAACCTAAAATTTAAAGTATGATAAAGTATTTTGCAACAATACTGTATATATATATATATATATATATATATATATATATATATATATATATATATATATATATATATATATATATATATATAGTATGTTAACAGTTTTATCCCACAACATGTGAACTTTATAGCTGCAATAGATATATATTGCAATATTTCTAGGTCACTGGTGTCAAATGCTAAATTACAACTCCCAAAATCCTCGTTGCTCCAAGAGGATTCTGGAAATCTGAGCTGGAAATAGCTGGGAATGTACAGGGAGTTACATATTATGAAGTGCACAGGAAACATTTTTGGCAGTCCTTGTTCATGCAATCAGCATGGAAAACTTGAGGAGGTGCACAGTGCTTTAACAGTTCGACTGACCTGGCCAGACCAGGGATTGTATCTACCAACATGGGTACCTGCTGGATGTCATGCAATTCTTTGTTCTAGTGGGACAATTTAGACATCTTCAGATGATGTACGTGTGATTGCTACCCAGTATAATCACTTTGCTGATGATATTGGCAAGAAACAACATTGATTGATGGAACATTAAAGGAACAGAGAGAAAATTCTAAACGGTAAGCCCATGCACACTGGCACTTGCATTTGTGGTGTCTGCAATTAATGACTAGGGCTCTTAACCAGACATTACGCAGGAAGTCAGATTAGGTGGCAGATTAATGAGATGTGAGGCCACAAGGTTACATCCCAGACTACTGCTGGGTTTTGGATGCATGCAAGCTCTCTATGCTGGGTCAAGTTCAGTGCATACCAGTGACGTCACTAGATTTGCATGTATCTGGGTGCACACACACATCATGCCTGCCTCCTTCTTCCAGTAGGTACATCTGACCAGACCCAGCATTGCAAATAAATATAAATATTAAAAGAAAGGAAAATAGAAATAATACTTGGAAAAAAACTAGATAGGCCCTGATGACACTGGGCCCTAGGCTATAGCTTAGGGGAGCCTGTGCATTTATCTGCCCTTGAAAGTCAGTTTTACCAGTGCTCATCAGCCCAAATGAATGTCATAGTCAACAACTTTTCCACTCATGTGCATGGCACAGGTGTTTTGATTGACTGAGGTGAGGTCATACTGGCTTACAACTACCAGTGTATCTCCCAGTAATACCAGCCTTAGCGGGGCCCTGCCAAGGGCAATTGCTGTCAGCTTATGATTTAGTACCTGTAGCATGAAATGGGTCAGGCTGTTTCTCTAATATAGGCAAAGGCCCAAACCAGTGGCATAACTGTAGAGGAAGCAGACCCCGCAGTCGCAGGGAGGCCGGACTATGGGGTCTGCTTCCTCTATAGCTAATTTAAAAAAAAAACCTCCTCCCCAGCCGGTCCCTTACCTGCGACAAGGAAGGGAGACGCAAGTCGAGTGGGAGTGGGTGGAGTCAGGGTGGGGAGAGACGGGACAGGAAATGGGCAGGAGGATCAGTGTGCTGGGCCCCTCTGAAGAATTTTTTGCAGGGGGGCCCGGTGCACTCTAGTTATGCCGCTGGCCCAAACAGTGACTGTGGACCTGGATGTTCCTAGATGCCCAGACCAACAAAGGCAGACATACTACCTTAGACATCACTGCCTAAGGTGCTACATGATCCATGTCCCATGGAGCTTACAATGAAAAAAATCTGTGTTATAGGATGTTTTTTCACAATATATTCATTTAAAGGGGAAAGATAACTCTTTACAATAATGCTTTCCTTCAGTTTTATTTTCCCAGTCTGTGCAGTTGTCTCATTCAACCTCAAAAGTTATGAAGGGCATATTTTGGAGCAAAACTGGGAAAAAATGCATTTTTGTCCACACACAAGCCAACTCCATAGCTGTCAGTGCAGAGACAGGGCAGAACGGATGCGATCACGACAGCTTCGTCTGTGGAGAAAATGCTAACGGAGAGAATCTGAGGCTGTGCCTAGCGTGCCATTAACCTTGGGCTTTTTTTGGATGATTCAATTATATTTGTAGTTGGTTAAACGACAAGGAAAGTAATTTCTTTTTTGCCAATTTCTTAAGTTTCCCATAAATTCCCTTTGGTGGAGATTTGGACCAGCGTATGACATTAGTAGTATAGTAAATGTCCAACATCTGCCCAGGCTACCAGTTATATTCACTTGTGTGTGGGCGGTGTGCACGGTTGCAGTTTTCCAGCTAAATTGGGCTACTAATTTAAAGCCCAGACGGGTTTTGAAAGTACAAACTAACCAAGGTTACGGTTTTGGGCTACTTTTTTAGGTCTTTGGCAGGTTTGTACTTTGGAAACAGCCAAAGTTTTTTCTTGCCCTAATGTGCCAAATCTGCATCTCCCAATGCATGTGGTTTTTAACAATATACCAACTGCCAAGTTTAATGTTAAGACTGCTATACCCAGGCAATGGGACTGACTTGAGTAGAAGTCGGAAGTTACCAGATTTTGAGCTCTGTACCCCAGTCTCCCGTCACTCTTAGGCATTCTCGTGTTTTCTGGTGACTTTCAGAAATTTTGGGGCAAAAATCTGCTGGCCACCAAAATGTCTAATCTAGAGGTTGACCTGTTTTGAAGTTGTATATGTATTAGGACCTTATGGAGCCCCTATACCTCCTGGGCCCCCCTGTGTAGTTACGCCCCTGGTGACGGGTAAATCTGTCCCATTTTTTTCATTTAAAAAATCATTTTTTGGTGAAAGAAAGACATATTTTCACATATATTCATTTATTTCATTCATTTTTATTTAGACTTTTTTCACTGCAGATATTTTGCTATTTTTGGGCTTCTTTTGAAGTGTCTCTTGGCTAGTTTTGGGCTGGTTTTGTAGCCAACTTTGGCTGGTTTGGTGGGGCACCAACAAATTAACAGTCCCCCCCAGTGAACATGACTTTACTTGTCCTTTAATACTGACTGATCCTCCACATTTCATCATCCCCATATGTTTTGAACTAAGTTTCTTTCAGACAAGAAGGCTGCGCCCTCCCCTTCAGTATGACAGCTCTCGCCCCATACAAACGTTATGAGCAAGAACAAATCCTTAGCTCGGCAGTGGGAGCGTCAGCCGGAGTTCGAGTCATACGAGCAATCATTAAAATTATATGATGTACACCAGAAATATTCGTTCTATTAGGGGCTGGGGTTACATCTCCCACAGTTCAGCGCCACATTCAAATTCCTCATTGGAAACAAACAAGTGCCGCCTCAAACAGACAGGGCGTATGTGACTGTCTAAGCGGCTTCCATCACGCCCCGCCCATGAAACGATAACCACGCCCACGTCTTTTGCCGCGCCTTCTTTTGATCGGGAACTCCAACTCCTGACGTAATATGGGATTTAAGAAGCAGAAGGAGCGTAGTACTAAGTGCATGTAGCCGGGACCTTCGTTGGGACTGTTTGTTGTTGCGCCTCTCTGTGGATATTGCTCTGTGGATATTGCGCTGCTCTTTACCAGGTAGGGGAGTGCTATGGCGCTATTACAATCATTTATTTGGTTTAGAAAAGTACAAAAGGTTTTTTTGGTGAGAGTCACATCCATTTATACTCTGCCTAGAATGTATATTATTATCAGTAGCCTTCCAAGCAATATAGCTATTAGATTTGTTGCTAGAGCCTTTATACTTCCCTGTGTGTCTGTGCGAGGATGCAGTGATGGCAGGAGGCAGTGGGCGCTGATGCACCTGTGTTAGCGCTGCCCTGCGCTAATGGGGCGCTCTGTGCCCTGTCTCTCGGCTGCACTGGAGCGTATAGGCGGCTGTAGAGATGGTCTGGCTTTGCATGTTGTCCCTGTGTTTGTTTTGGACTGTGTTACTGTAACAATTATATGGCACCTGCCACCCTCTATTCCTTACAGCTGCTGGCTTGAGGCATTATTATTGTGCCTGTGGGTAGGTTACTACCTGCCTGTTCCAGAATTCCCTTACACTAGCAACTAAGTCGCTGGGGGGCGATTGATGCAGCTCCAGTTTTGTTGCGTTGCTGTAGTAACTGCCGTTTTATCCAAAAGAGAAGGACTTAAGGTGGCCATAGACGCAAAGATCCTATCATACGAATCGAGGATTCGTACGATTTTCGAACCGTGTGTGGAGAGTCCCGACATTTTTCATCCGGAGATCGTCGTTTGGTCGATCAGACAGGTTTGATTTTTTTCCCGACCGTCCCTCTCATCGTAATCCGATAGTTCGGCCATAGAGCCGAACGTTCAGATTACCCCTGATATAGCCATGCCCGTTAGTGGCATATCGGGGAAAGATCTGCTCGTTTGTTGGAGAGCAACACAAGCCTGAAAAAAGTCCCTGGTGTGCCAAATAAAGGCTGTGATTGGCAGCTCCTATGTGGACTTGCAGCATACAGGAGGCTCTGTTTGGCAGTAGACATGGTTTTTATGCAACTAAACCTTGCCGTTAAGGCAAGAATTAAAAAATAAGCACCTGCTTTGAGGCCACTGGGAGCAACATCCAAAGGGTTGGAGAGCAACATGTTGCTCACAAGCCACTGGTTGGAGATCACTGGTGTAATTTATAGCTCAGGGGTGCCCAAACTTTTTGCAACGAGGGCCAGATTTGGTGAGGTGAAAATGTGTGGGGGCCGACCTTTAAGCCCGACATTCTTTGAACCATTAACATTAAATCGAGTAATGGTAGCAGTAATATTTGGGCACATTAGTGAAATGATCTGCCACTTGGTCTATACTGCTGCCTGTGTGCTGAAGGTGTTAGTAATAGACACATATTGGAACGTAGTGAAGCCATACTTCTTTAGTTTACTGTACTGGCATGTCAGTACGTCTATTGACACCTTCAGCCCTAAAGAAGTATGCGAAAAAAGCGCGTCTCTACGTGCCATATCATTTCACTAATATGCCTTAATATTACTGCTATAGGATTCCTGATCGCACTGTGCTGGGGGGCCTCATAATTATTAATTTCATGATGGAATCTGAGGGCCGATGTAAATTTGAAAACGGGCCACAATTGGCCCCCTGGGCCGCACATGCCTGCTATAGCTTGTCATTAACTGAGATCAGACTGCTCCAGCCTGTTGAAGCGCAGTCGTATACAATAACATTTTCATTTGCGATATTTCTGGGCAAAACATCAAGTGGACTCTCAACCTGTGACCTCCAGTTGTTTCAGAATGACAACTCCTATGAGCTTGGACAGTGCAAAGATATTTATTATTTTTTTGTATATTTATTTTGTATATTTATCAGTTCAGTTCCTTGGAAGTACTAAGGCTTATCTCAGACATTCTACAAATATCACATAGTCCCTGCAAGCTCCCTAAAAGTGCTTAAAATTCATAAAGGCATTTGGATGCCCCACAGTGAGAAGTGTAATTGACCCATTTGGAACTCTTGTATACTTGATGGGCACCTGCCAAAGATACAGGCTGGCACCTTTTCCGTGTTATCTTTGTTTCCCTTTAATAATATTGGCATGAAGTGTAATTTTTACTGTTAAAATGCCTGCTGGGTAACCCTACCTGGATAAGATGATGCAATGATGAGTTTCCCTCCAGTATTTTATGCATATAATTTGTTTTTACAATTCTGGATTACTGGAAATTGGCCTAGGCCAGCAGACCTTTAGTGGGTCGGAATATCAATCCAACCACTAGAAAAATGAATATAATTTGTTTTGTATTATTATACCTGGAGTTATTCTGCTATTACTGGAGCATTGTGTTGGTTGTTCAAGTAATAATCTCTTTGTGAACAAACTGGCATTGTGCACATTAGCCTAAGGTCAATAAATGTAAAAAAAAAATCCAAACCCCCAAATTTTAAATGATCAATATGAGCAGAACAGTAGGTGGGTAAAATCCAGCATTGAATTATTTATCAGGTACCCTGCTTTTTATAGTACCTAAAGATTATTAGTTAGGTGCATGACTACAACATTCAGGTACTTACCCCAATTTGCACTGTGTGTGTGTATGCTAGTGTGCCCAATTTAGACAGCTTCAACATTGATACTTGTTAGTAGCCTCATTTAGCACAAACATGAGGTCATCGAAACAATCCCAGACACATCACATCTATGGAAACGAACATATCGACACACCCTAATACTTGCTCTCAGACTATGGTAGAAGTAAAATAAAGCTAAATACTGGTACAGTGATGCAAATATAGACAAGCAAGTTTTAGTTTATACAGCTTTGATTCAGCCTTTACTTGTAGACAGCACGCCATAATATATATTATATTACACACTTGCTCAGCAACAAAGGGTTATTTTTTTCATATGTTAACAACGTTGGTAAATATTTATCCAAGACCTATGTACGTGATATTGAAAGGTAGGTAGATAAAGCAGAACTTGCCGTCTTACTGTAATGGTTCATCCTTCGAGTTGAGATCAGGTAAACCCACACCTAGCTGAACCTGTCACATTTGTTGCGTGACGAGATACTGCAAACACTCGGTCTGCTAGATAACAAAAGGTCTGGCGGTGCATTATTGTGCTTTGGTTCCTCATTTACATTCACTGCACATTCAGATATGTGGTGTAAATACAGGGCTGAACAGTTTGTTTTTAGAAAAAGTATAATACTTCCCCAGGGGTCTAACTGTGGATCAGAAAGGAGGCACGCAGAGAAGTATACATTCACGTAGAGTAACACAATAATCAGCAGAGCCGTAGACAAAATAATCCACAATAATCTGGAGCTCTCCAGCATCTAAGGAATCCCCTATCATCCTGTATTAAATAGGAGGCACAGCAGCTGGAAGTGAGGTCTGTCAAGTCCATATTGCGTTGCAGGTGCTCTTCTCCTAGAATCACTTAATATCTTCATACTGTCAGCCCCTCCCTGCGGGATTGCATATGAAGCATTAGCATGAAGATCATGCAAGGGCCATGTGTTTGACCTGAGTGCAAACTATAGGGCTGAGTAAACCATTATTGGTGCAAATCATATTCATACATAAATGTATTTAAAGGAGGAGGAAATGCAATTTACCTTGGAGGTGCCAAAATTACTTACCTGCCAGCACCATGGAGCGATCCTCTTCCTTCTTCAGTTTCAAATTTCCTGGGCAGACTCATGCGCAGTGGAACGAAATAGCTGGCTTTTTCATTAAAGTCCAACTATATAAGACAGGCTCGTTCCGTAGTGCTCGCTGGAATAACCCCAAACCGGTTCAGTTTTGTTTTCTGTGATAGGAGCACCAGCCTGAAGTGTCAGGTAAGTAAATATAATTACTTGGAGGGGTGCCTAACTTTTGGCACCCACCAATGTAAATTGCTTTTCCTTCTCCTTTAAAGGGCACTACTATTTTGCAGGTTTTAATGCAGATGACCTTGCAATGACATACCTTTTGAATATGTGTTGTTGACATTGCATATGCTTGGTAGAAAGAACCCCCATGTTTTGTATTTATTTGTTGCTGTCCTTCATTTTATTGTAAGAAAATCAATGAATTGAAGTGAGAATGAATTTATGTCACTTACATCATCAAGCAAAAAAAGTAATCATTGTTTTGTGTGACCTTTCATTGCAAGTTATGTTATGATGTTTTTTATACTGAATAAGGAGCAAAGTTAATTCTCTTCTGCAAAGACCTGTTTTCACCAACTGCAGTTTTTATAAGTGTTTTTTTACACGGTTAGAAGCTTGTAATAACTGCCTTAAGCTTTTTATCTGATCATATTTGTTTTTGCTAAACCAGTTTGAAGAATTATTATATAACTGCTAAACAATTTGCACAGAAAAAATCTATATGTTTTGGTTGCACATAGATTAAGAAGTTTTACTTTAATTTGATGCAAATAGCCTTAGTTGAACTAGAAATTATCAGTGGAAATGCTTCTTATTTGTTCAAGGAATTCAAAAGGAATTGTGCCTTAAGCACCTTTTACATACTCTTGTTTTGTATTGGCTCTTCCCTCTTAATTTGAAAGGCCATGTCATATGCTTGTTTGTAACACAGACATAAAAAGTGCACAGTAATTTATATAGTGGAGACAGACAAATAAGAAAAGTTAATGCACACTGAGCTATTAAATGGCTACAAATCAGTTGGAATTGCACTTTGTGACAATGACCTAAGAATGTACATTTAAATATGCTACTATGTAAGCACATAGAATGCCATTCACAATGCCATAGTAAGTTCCCATGGCAGGAATTGATGTGAATGATGTATAAATGTTGTAAAGCGCTGTCAAATATATTGGTGCTTTATAAATAAAGAATAAAAAAATAGGGATTTAGGCCCACATTTGCATAGCATACAACAAATAAACACAAAGGTTATAGTACTTAAGTTGGAATAAACAGGGGTCATGCAGTATGTCATTTATCAGGTATGTTTCTGCCAAGACATATTTGGTTTGTAAGGGCCTATGCAAGCAGGTATAATAACCATCAAATATGGATATTACATATTTATCTTTATTGTGAACAATGATTTTGGCTCCAAATCCATATATTACAAATGTCACACTATTTGATTTATGCACCCCTCCCCAGACAACTGAAGCATGTATGTATTGCTTGCCTTTCAGTAATAGTTAAAGAGATACTGACACCAGAATTTAACCTTTTTACATCATAACATTGTCTTTGAATGCTATTTATAATTTTGCCTTAAAATGAATTGCCTGATGCTTTTACATTACCTTTCTTACCCCCATGTGCAGCAGTAGTCCATTAGCTTACCACGATAAGATCCAATCATTTCTCGAGGTCTCTAAACGAACGGATCTTTCCCCGTTATGCCCACCAGCTGCAAGGTGATATCGAGTTAATCTGAATGTTTGGCCACAGAGCCAAACGATCATATTATCCGATGGAAATGGGCTCCGACAGGTCGTAGGACCACATCAACTCGTCGATGTGTTCCTTGAACGCAGGAAAAATCAAACCTGCCTGATCAATATCGGCCCAATATTTGGCCTTATTGATCGGGGAGAATTTTCAGAAGCCCCCACACACAGGCAGATAAACTGCCGAATTGGTCTAAAGGAACGATATTGGCAGCTTTGCCCATGTATGGCCACCTTTACTGAAGGGACAGTTGAGAAAGGACAGTCAGGTTGGTAAAACAGTCAGGTTTAAGAACTTCAAGTAACAATTACTTGCAAAAGCAGAACTATCAGTGAAAAATGATCAACATGTCCTATAGGAAACTTTAAATGTGGATTAATATTTTGAAAATTTTGAAAAACTTTTTTTAGTGTCAGTATCTTTTTAATGGATATTGTATTGATGCGGGAAATTATTTTGCCAGGTTTTGCTGCGAAAAAAAAAAAAACACCTATAGACTCCAATGCATTTTTAAAAAGTCACTCAGAAAAAACGCTCATGTGTTTTGTAAATATTCACAAAGTTTCACAAATTTTTGGCAAAGCTAGGGACAGCAAAACTGTTAGGGCTCCACACTCTTTTCAGTATCTCTTGTACAGTAGTGATGTGTAAATTGACCCAAAACCTGCAGTACCTGCAGGTTTACCCACAGCTCGGGCATGTTCGAATTAAAATTTGGGCAACCATTGCAGGTTCAGGTTAGGTTTGGGTCAGGCTGGAGAAGTACCTTTCTCCTCTGCTTTCTCTGTCTTAGAACCAGAGGTGCTCGCAGAAGTAGCGCATGGAGCAAGAAGATGCAGATACCAGTTGGGCATGGGTCTTACAATGGTCAAATTTGGGTTAAGGTTTTGTGGATTACAGAGCTGTCAGCCTTTCAAGCTTGTCAAGAGGGGGACTTGCCAAAATTTTTGCTGATCAAGAAGTGACGGTTGAAGTGCACAACATCTCCTGAAGCCACCGATTCCACACTCGCATTTTCAAGGAAAATTGTCAGAAATCGGGGGAATGCTTAAGAGTGATGACCAGGTGACGGAGCCCAAAGTCTGATAACGCCCATGAAAATGGGAGGGGGGGACAGCTCTGAGGTTAGGGTTGGGTGTGGGCTGAATTATTTCTGACTATTGTACAGAGCTCTGAAACCTTACCAGTCTCTATCCCATTTAGAAAATCTTTAAGCCTCAAAAGTCTCTCATTTAAATTTGATGCTTAGAAGTTTCATAATAACCCATATTTTTTTTAGGTGGGGGAAGCTTCACTTGGCTGCAGGAAGAATTAAAGGGAACATTAGGAGTGGCTGTGGCAACCTTGTGGCTTGCAGAAACCAAGGGATAACTGATGTGCACAGACTAATTAGAAGAGACACTTAAAAATCCTACATACTATGATAAACATGCAATTTAAAGCTTTACATATCGTCTCTGCTGGAGATTCTATAGACCAGATAATACTTTTATTTTTCTGCTGATGACAAATGGAAAATGAGGATGAAGGCGACATTTACTGTACATTTAAGTTCATATAATTTGTTGCAATGGATGCAACAAATCTTTAACAAACAGAAAGCTGACACACAAGGTGCATATATTGCAAGCAACCGCCAAGCATCAGGTGCCTTTCTGTGAAAGATTTTTATCCCGTTGCTCACATTTGTATTTGTTAACTGAGGTTTGTCCTTTCGTCAGTTGTGTGACTAATGATTGGGCACACGCACTTATGTTCTTTGGAGTGTGTATACAGAATGTTGTATTGTATGTACAGTATGCAAGTACAGCAGGACAGTATACCATTAGGTATATGCATCTACAGCTAGAATAGCTGCACTGGATTTGTTTGTCCGTTTAAGTAACTGAACTGAAAGTATGCATATTAACTTTTTTAATCCCAGGCAGTTTATTTCTGCACATCTGACTGGAAGCATAAGCATAGTAGTTATATTGCAATGGTCTTTTTTAAATCATGATTTAAAGGGGATATTCAACATTTACATTACTTTATGCATGTTAAATATGGACATATTTAAGCACTTTTTTGTTGATCTGCATTATTTATTTTTTGTGCTTTTGGATTATTAGCAGTACAGTAATATGGTTGTCAGGTTCACTGACCCTAGCAACCAATAAACAAATCAATTTATTTAACTTGCTTCTCTTTCTTTTTTGGCCTTTGTCTTGAGCAGGGCTGAAACTAGGGGTAGGCAGAAAAGACAAGTGCCTAGGGTGCAGTGCTGTAGGGGTGCTGTGCACGTACCTCCTGTGTCTACATACCCCTAGTCCGGACCCTTGTTCCTCCACTCCCGCCCTCCTTGATTTCACCACATCATGCAATTCCACATGCACACGGTGGCCTAGGGTTCCCAGCTGACTTGGCCCGGCTCTGATCTTGAGCTGCCATTTTATGTTTCAAACTGCTGTATGGTTGGTGAGTATTTAAGGTCTAACAACCAGACACCAATTTAACTTTAATGCACGAGAGCTGCAGAGCAAAAAAAAAAACAACAAATATTTAATAACTGAAAATAAATACAAACAAATTATGTTGCAAATAATCATAGAATACTGCATACTAAAAGGTAATTTCAAGTTTAACTTGCCCTTTAAATAGGTATTGCAAACATTGCAGTGACCAATCATCATGGGATTCACCAGAACTTAACAATGTTGAAAACTTGTGTGCCACCTCCTGCCTGTCTTTGTGAGAGCTGGCATTGGTCAGACCTGTACCTGTCAAGTCATAAGTCATGAGTTGAAGTCACTGATTGTTTATAGCTACAACTGTGTACAATGTGATTATGTGGGGAGTACATATATTAAATTGTTGTAGTAGATAGCACACAAAAGAACCATAATACTTTTGATGGTATGCCTTGAAACAACAGTGCATATTATAATATTTATAATGCACCACATTTTATTTTTACTCTGCTTTTGGAATATTAGGGGCTAATAGTAGGTGGCCCTAATGTATGCCAGAGGTGCTCCCAGATAAAGAGTGTGAGTGAATGACAAAGGATATGTTGAGGCATGTCTCAGGCAGAGGCTCTTGCAGTGACTAAACTCTTACCCTCGGCACAGACTCATATGACACTCTATGCTACTCGTGCTTTCATTAGCAGCTGACTCAGTCCTTTACGTGCAAACTGGGAATCATCCCACTTCTAAGAAAAGACACACGAAATGCCTTTTGTTATTATGTGTAGTAGTTAATTTATGTTCCTTTTTCACAGAAATCTGTAGTTCTTCTTTCCCTTCTTTTTGTGCTTTAGGTAGAAGTGGTACAATCGGACACACTTCTCCTGGCAATAAAAATTCTCTCTGTCTTTTTAGACTGTAAAATGAACTTAATTTTTCCAATTCAAAAACATAATAGGGGGGTCTTTAGATCCTTGCATTGATTTAGGCACAATGATAGGTTGTTTGCTATACTCTTTGGAAATAGGCTTTCTGTAGCTTGTTTGCTATACTCCTTGGAAATAGGTTCTTGTAGGTTCAAGTGTGTACAGTGTATAGAAGATACAAAAAGTGATGTGTGCTGTTTTGAAATTTCTGAAAAGTTTCATCGGTATCCAAACAACGTTTCAAAAACACATGGTCATACATTTAAACTCTGTCCAACTTTGGTATAAAGACAGCTGACTGCCAATTAAAAGACCACTAGCCCCAATTTTCAAGTTGATAAAGGGCCCTGCGAGGACCGAAACATTTTCTATATGCTACTGTGAGCCAATAAATTACTTTTGGGTGCTGTTCAGTACAAATCCAGCGTGCTACTCATTTATTGCAGAGACTGTATGTTTGTTTATCCCTAGGCAGTTGGGAACAGTAAACATCAGGTACCTACAAAAAAGGTTTTGTGTCCAAATGGAGTATTCTTTTCTTGCTGAGAATTGTTAGCCATAGTCTTTTTTTACAATTATATGAATACACCCTACATGTTCGTGGTGCACACACATGATACAAGCCACATCAATTATGAACCAATGTGTATGTAAACCGATTCTTAAACCAACACTTATACCATTGCACACTAGACTAAGAGAGATACAGGTATGGGACCTGTTATCCAGAATGCTCGGGACTTGAAGTTTTCCTGATAATGGATCCTTACGTCTACTAAATAAGCCCAATAGGCTGGTTTTGCTTCCACTAAGGATTAATTATATTTTAGTTTGGATATATATATATATATATATATATATATATATATATATATATATATATATATATATATACACACACACACAGCACAGACTGTCTCAGATACATATATGTTAACACTGATGAACGACATACTATAGTATATATAGACATACGTGTTGATTCACGCAGAGTAGACTAATGCAGACATACACACATAAGAAGTCCGATATCTATATATAGTCTGAAATAAATTATATACACTGACAGGGACCAATGCAGAGCAGCCTACTGCACAAGCATACTGCAGAAGAGCAGGTTTAGAAGGAAATGCTACCATGCATACAGCTACTTCTGTAAATGATCACGATTGGACTGTGTTGTCTAGTAAGCAAAGTAATAATGTAGATCTATAACCATGTTTTTTCTACAATCAACACTAGGTGATAGACTGCTTCCAGCAGCAGTGCAAGGTCACCATAAAGATTAAATTAACTTATTGCAGTAAATAACTTGCATTCACTCTGTAATTTTATGCTATTTTAATGTCATTTAATGACATTTCCTTTGTGAAATATAAGACTTTTATAAGAGAAAAACTACAATGAAGGTTTACAGTAATACTGAAAGCAGACTAAAAGTATATTAAACTTTTTGTTATACTAAAAGTATGCTACGGAAGTTTGAAATCGATTCACAAATGAGGTATGACATCAGGTCCGTCTAACCTTGTGGCAGTTTCATTTGCTACCATGTCAATGAATATCTGTAATATTTAATCACACGAAGCTGTTACAGTTATGCATTCTTTATAAATAATTCCTATATACTTGAGGAAATATTAAGCACTCATTTATCCCAAGGCTATATATCAGTCTTCTAGTAGAACACATTGACCCTTTTGAAATATCTCTCTCGATGAGAAAGTTAATAACCATGTGTAGAAACCGTATTACTTACAGTCAAACAGTAACAAAAATGCAGGAGAGATTTATGGAACTGAGTGGTGGTAAGACAGAGTCAGCAAGAGAAACCGCACCAGGAGCAAGTCAAGTGAGGATAAAGTGCTGAAGCTGAGTATTTAGCAATAGTGGCTCAGGATATATTTAAACCTAAATCTTATAAAATGTTAACTACTAGTTCCCACAGTGATTAAGTCACAGCAGAGAGTCACCCCAAATGAGCTCTGGGTTATACTGTATGTTCTGAGGTAGGCAATGTGCATATCAAGCACAGTTGTCACATAGTGGAGACATGATCAGTCTTGTGACATTTAATTATGTTTGTGCTACACTAAACCATTTGCATCTTCAGGAAGGAAAGCAAATTGATATCACCTTGATACCACCTTGCACCAAGCAGAGTTTTAAGGGTTTATGTAAGTATAGCAAGTATCACATGCTTTAATAATGAGTATTAATAATGAATAATAATTAGGATTTGGGAATAATTAGGACTTGGGAATTCGATCACATGGAAGGGGTGCTGGGATCTGTGGAAGGGGGCTGCTGTAAGATGCCATAAACAGACACTATTTATTGATCTGGGGAGGGGTTGTGTACAGGGAAGTGTAATACCTGTGCGGAATAATTATAGTAAATCACTGTACATGCTATAATAAATCATAGGTAGATATTTCTCCTATGGAGTGTTTTATTTCCAGCCCATTCAAGTTGGTTACATTCCTCTGACTTCTTTTTATGGAATTATGAAGCAATAGGAGCACAATTGAGTTGACCAGACCTGCTTAAAGACAATGGCAAGGGTGAAACAGCAAAATAAGTACGTAGTACCCTCATAAAAGCTGTGAATGACGGGGACATACACTGCTTAGTATTTTCATTAAACAAAATAAATTAAAAACATACAAATCAAATAAAATGAAGGTATATTGACCCTCTAGGTCAAAGTACAAAGTGATTAAATGTATGGGAATGATTTCAGTGATGCAGTTACAGGATCACTATCATACTATCATAGGTTATCCGATATGAAGACTACAGGGGATTATGTGACAAAATCTTGAGGAATTACTGCAGGGATTCAGGCCAGGATCTACAGCCTGTTATCCAGTGCCAGAGGCAATTCACTAAAACTCTAGCAAAACTTCTCCTTATTTTGCTGCTGGCATGAGATCAATAAGCATGTCTAACTTTGCAGCTTTCTATTTTTGAGTGATACATTTTGTTTATATTACAAAGTGTTGCCATCTTGTGGGCAAAACAGAATACTAGAATTCCCTTAATATATTGTATATTGTGATGTCATCTGTATTATTAAGGATATGCATATTAAACAAACATTGCACACAAGTTTAGTGGCTTATTTCCATCCACATATTTCTAAGTAGGATTTTTCTACTTTTAATTTATCTTTTTGCATGATTAATCTTATGTACAGTATATATGTTTGTAATTTATAATAACACAGTATGAGACCAAATAAAATATCATATGTATATTATATTCCTGTATAACAATGCATCCAGTGGTTTAACTGAGTTGTTTAGAACACCGACAGTAGTAATAAAATACATGCCTAGCCTGCAGGCACTGTGCCCCATCACCAAAAGTGCTGTAAGTATTTATACCACACAGGCCCCTTTTCTGTGGATTCTTGCCAGAGAGCACTTTTATCTTAAGGGAAATAATAGATTTCTGAACAGCAGTATTCTGTGAAACAATTGTAAGAAATGCAGTGGTTGCTTGTGCAGGCAGGTCCCCCATTATATTACCAGAACAGGCCATGCCATTGCTATGGGACATATGGGGTCTGTCAGGCTCCAGTAAAGTGGGAATGTCAAGCTGGTCATAGGGTTTCTTTAAAGTCTTCCTCTTAAGGCAAGGCCAGACGTTGGCGTTTTTGCGACGTTTTTACCTTGTGTTTTTAAAAAAGAACAGCTAGGTGTAAATACGCCACTGAAACCACATGCGACCGTCAACATGCGTTTTTCAGCACGTAGGATACTTTACCCAACATGCACTTCTCATTGTTCTCATTGAGAATTTGGACGCCATATTTAAAATACGCTGCGTATTTACGCAAAGTGTGGTTTCAAACATGCAGATCCCATAGAGTCTATTGATTTCGTAGTTTCTTGACGTATTGGCGTTTCTGCTAAAAAACGCCAATACTGGCGTCCTGTGGGGGATTTCAGCTTGCAAGCACCAAATTATCTGATTAACCGGAAGATGGTGTCTCTCGCAGATTTATGCACAGCCATGTTCCCTTTTCTGAAAACGGATTCATGACCATTTCAGTTCTTTAGAATGTTTGCAAAAGGGCCATTCCATTATAAGAAATGGGTAGGGACCAATCATTTTCCAATAGAAATTCAGGCGTTTTTGTGTGGGAAAGTTTAAAATACTGTATGGCTAAGAACTTGCCCAAAACTGAATACCCCAAAGTAGGTCTGGGATGCTGTATATCTGAGAGTCATTTCTACTAGTCAGTCCCTCCTTCATCTACAGTTAATGCTAAATCTTTCAGTGTGTGGGAAGAGAAATGTTTTTAGGAAGTTTAAATAGTTTTCACAACCACTTTGAACACACATTATCAGTTACAGCATGGCATTGGAATTTGCTATACTTCAGTACTCTCACTTTTACCTCCTGTCCCAATATACTTTATTTACTTTAATTTTCTTCTCCCCTGCAGATTCTGACTCTCTCTGGAGCACTTTTACTACTTCTCTGACTGACGTAGCAAGTTTTCTACTTGTTTTAAGCCCACCTCACATGAGTGTCTAAGTCCAGAGGAGTAACTGCTTTGTCTGAGTCAAGGTGAGAAAGCTTTAGGGGAGGCAGGAACTTGAATAAGTTTGGGGTCAGTATACAGTCAAACCCTGATTTTATGTTTTCCAAGGGACCAGTGGAAAAAAATATGGGAATACGGAAATGTTAAAATAGAGAAAAAGTCACATTTACGTGGAAAAAGTGGGGTGTTTTAAGGAAAATGGGCTAAAACTATTATGTAAAATGCAGGAAAACACTTTTAGAATCCAAGAAATGCTCCAATTGAAATGCATTGGAACATGAAGGGACTTTGAATAAAAAATTAAACCAAGTATGTAAAAACCCAGCTTTGACTGTATAATCATTCATTAACATTAGCTAATGAGTGTTGTAAAATAAATGTTGAGAATTATGTGAGCAATGATCAGCTGTGTTTGGGAAGGGCTTTCCGTTAGCCTGTTATTATTAATATGTATCTAATGGAACGAAAACATAGTAGAAACTGAAACCGGACATACTACAAAAGGCAATGTTATATTAGCTATAACTGTAAAGCCAAAATAAAGCGGAAGCATTTCAGTCTTAAGGAATGCTTCACGCACTGTCTCACTGGCAAAAAACTTTTTTACTTATTTTGTAACTATTTATGCCTCCAGTCCCTAAATGCTTTCCCATTTCTTTTACAAATGAGCCATTTATTTAACTGCAGGTTTCCGTGGTCTCTGTGGAATCTGTGTCAAGATTCCACTCTGAGCATTTGTAACCTTATACCTAATAAATATGATAAAAATAGACACTATTGCTTCATGCACATTTTTATAAACATTTTGGCCTCTCCCACAACTTCCTCTTTTCAGTTTCTTATTCAGAGGTTAAAATAAACTCAATGTCCGTTTTTGAAACGTAGAAATAGAGCAGAGCAAAATATTGTGACTCTAAATAGGTTTAGTTATTATTTAGATATGCATATAAAAGAAAGATATTTGAAACAGCAGTGCTGTAGTGCTTGTGTTATAGAATATGATTCAGCATTGTTAAATACTTGCCAGCTGCCCATATTCTTTTTTGCAAAGTACTGAATTGCAAATCCAGCAAGAATCATCACTTAAAAGTGTTCGGGATATGGCTTAAAGCTGCGATTTACCTAAAAATTTAATTAAGATTGATATAGATGATGATGTAGAGCAATTTGCAGTTGGTCTTCCAACTGGACGTTCTGCACTAATTCCAGCTTGCAATCAGTGCAGCCAAGCAACCTTTAGTCATAGGAATTCTATTAAATGATTTGATAAACTACTGTATGTCTGGGCATTTTTGGGCAGAGTCGGGGCGTGGATTTATTGATTCCATACTGTGCTGTGCCATGTACACCATTTCTTCTAAACTGCTTTTCAGTTTCTGCTTTGCTGTACGTTCCTATCTCTGTGCCTTTGTTTGCCTTTTGTCTTTTTTCCCTGTCTCAAGTACAGTAGCTCGTATCTCTTTGGAGGAAAGTGGAGAGGGAGACATTCAGGAGCAGAGAGATTGTTGTGGATGTATGAACAAGTATTATGTACAGTATAAAGCACTTTCACACGTTATATTGCTGTTGGTAGGGAAGATTTGGACTGTGAATATTCTAAAGTTCTACAAAATTTACTCCACCCAAATTCTAAAGGGGAACTAAAGCTTAACAAATATAGGTGGGTAGAGATTATGTACATTATGTTTTGGGGCTCTGTACCAGACCAAGACAACCACAGGCCTTTAGCAGTTAAGATCTATTCCTCCAAAGATGCCCCAGTAGCCCCCATCTTCTTTTCTACTGATTCAATGCGCATGTTCTGTGCTGCTATCAGTTACAGAGTTTAGGGACAGACTGTAGACCATATATATAAAATGTCACAAAACAAGGCTGATTAGTAATTAATTCAGATTCACATTACATGGCAGCTCAGAAACTAGTAAAATAATCAGCCCTGTAGCATCAGCTTCTGATCTCATTTTCTGCTTGATGATTTGTGACAACCCCTAAGTGTTTCTCGACAGTTGCTCAAAGCACATTGAGCATGTGCCATGGCACTCCTAAGAAAGTCCAAGAGGGTGAGCTCCTGTGACAATGTTGAAGGCTTAGATCTTCAAATTGGCCAAGAAAGTCCTGATTGGAGTCCTGAAAGAAAACAAGGCCAATGTTAGTGTGGTTTAGAGCAAATTAGATTATGTATGGGAATTCAAGGAGGTATGCTCGAAAACTTGCTTAAAGTGGACATAGTTCAGCACTATTAGAGTAGAGCAACACTATGGAACATATATGTAATAATTATTAAGGGACATATGGTCTCTGATCAGCAGTGAAGTATATGTTATGCATATACATATAGGGTGGTGCAGGTGCTATGTTCATTGTTTAAATTCACCTTATATAAAAAAAAATCTGTTGGGTGCAAACCCTCATGAAATGGCTTTACATTAGCTGATGAACATAGAGCAAGGCAGGCCTGTAGAGTTGTTGAACTACATATATTGCAGTGGAGTTTTTGGTTATTTTTTGGCACTAATGGTTTCCATCAAAACAGTTTGAACCAAATGTGAAATGACTTCACATGTAGCCAATGATTTAAAGGAACAGTGACACCAAAAAGTGAAAGTGTTTTATATGCATTAAAATATAATATATTCTTACCCTGCATCAGGGGTTGCCACCTGCCTGGTTTTGAACATGACAGCCTGGTTTTTGAAGGAACCATCAGGTTTAAAAGCTTCTGGCCTGTTTGAGCAGGTTTTACAACTGGGCAAATGGACATAGAAGTCACACACCCAAATGTCACTGGCCCACCCTCTAATGTCACTAGCCCACCCATTGACATCACAACTTTGACCCTGGCATACTAAACCTGCCTTCAGATGTCATAAGCCCGCCCCTTTGTCTTGCTTTTGTAACTGACAATGGTGGCAGCCCCACCCTGCACTGGTACTAAAAACTGTGTATTTGCTATAGAAATATTACAATAATGTATAAATAAATAAGCTTCTGTGTAGCCATGAGGGAAGCCTTTCAAGTTGAATAGGGCAAAAATGCTCATTGTTTGCACAACAGATACCAGATAGTTTTGCTCTTACACGGGAGATAAACAGGAGCCAAAGGCCATGCATGGCTTTCTGTAGGAATATAGAATGGAAACCTTTCTCACATTAAATAGGTGCTGGATGAACACATGCAAACTTGTAAAATGTAAATAAAACACTTTTTAATGTTTTCGTGTCTGTTAAATGTCAGTCCTGTGTGTGCGCTTGTGCAAGGGTTGTTTGGATCTATTTGCATTGTTTATCTGGCTTTCTTAACACCCGAATGCTTCTTCCCCACCTGGTTAAAATGTGCACTTTGTGAATGTGAATTGAGGCTACCAGTGAACACTACATGTTGTGGAGCACACAAATAATCTAACACTTGCAGTGTCAGACTGCTGCGTCAGGGGCCTACACATCACCCCCAGCCGCAACCCCCAACCCAGCCGCATCCCCCAAACCAGCCACAATCTCCCTCCACCCCCCCAACCCAGACACAACCCCCTGCCTCCCTCCCTGTGTGTACAATTTATTTCAATCTGCAGCAACTGGGGCCAGGGAGGGAAGTTGGAGCAGCCACCAAGTGGGGCCAGAGTGGGAGGTTGGGAGAGTGGCAATACTTCAAGCAGGGAGCAGGTCTTGGCCAGTGGGGCCCACCAGGTTTTTTCTCAGTGTCCCACCAGCTCAGTCCAACGCTGAACACTTGTATTGTTCTTGTCTTCTGTGTGAGCAAAAAAGTGTGCACAAAAGATCATTTTTCAGAGCCTACCAGGAATTAAAAGGAGCTTGTTAGAGTTTTGGATTGAGACAACCTAAATGTCAAAGCTTCTTGGCAGGTGCTACCTTTGTTCTCTGGTCACAAGTAGCTTGTAAGCATCTTTGTGTCTGGAGGTGATACTCTTGCATACTTTATGCTTCACATTTACATACTCCCCCTTAATGGTCCCCATTTAGGCAGAAATCAAAAAAACCTACATAGGGGCAACAAGCCATAAGAATGCAAACCTGCCAATTATGAGTTTGTAACTTTTTATTCCTGCTTTTATATCATGGAAGTGCAATCTCCATAATGTACTACATTTACTTATTAAAGGAGAACTAAACCCTAAAAATGAATAGGGCTAAAAATGTAATGTTTTATATACTGAACTTATTGCAGCAGCCTAAAGTTTCAGCTTGTCAATAGCAGCAATGATCCAGGACTTCAAACTTTTTACAGGGGGTTACCTTCTTGAAAAGTGTCTGTGACACTCACATGCTCAGTGGGCTCTGAGCAGCTGTTGAGAAGCTAAGCTTAGGGGTCGTCTCAAATGATCAAGCAGAAAATGAGGTTGGTCTGTAATATAAGATGATTCTACAAGGCTGATTATTAAATTCTGATGCTAATTGCACTGGTTTCTGAGCTGCTGTAATCATGTTTATTAATTACTAATCAGCCTTATATTGTGACATTTCTATTCTGTGTGTACTGTATATTTTGAGTCAGTCCCTAAGCTCAGTAACTGACAGCAGCACAGAGCATGTGCAGTGAATCAGCAGAAAAGAAGATGGGGAGCTACTGGGACATATTTGGAGACACAGATCTTCCCTACTAAAGGGATTTGGTTGCCTGGGGCTGGTACAGAAGCCCAAAACATAATGTACAACATTTCTAGCTACTTCTTTAGTTTAACTTTCCTTGTCCTTTAAGGGATGCCAAAAACTGCAGTTCAACCTCAGTCACTGAGAGCTGCAGGTTGGCCGTTCTTGATTTATAGTCAATTTATAGTATTTTTTTTTAAGTCTAATAAGCAGCACGGTTAAATGATGTGGATGAAAGAATTTCTGGTGTTTTCTATATTTCCTTTGGTGCCCTGCAGCAGTGAGTAGTTGGCACGGATGGGGGGGTTTGTCGGCGTATGACATGTACAGACAAGCAGGCTGGGTTAGTGAGGGCAAGGTGCGTGTTTGTGCAGGCTGGAACTTGCCTGACTCATACTGGAATGATGTCAGTGTGCCGCTGTGCTGGGTGGGAACAGTAGTAACATGATACAAGCAAACAAGACTATTTTTAACATGTTTGTTTTCTTTTTCTCTTCTCCAAGCAGAAGCAGGAACAAGAGTTTCTCAGCTGCGGAGGTTAAAGGCACTGAGATCTTTTTTTTCCCTTTTGAGCCAGGGAGGGTGTAGAACATAAACAAACACTGGCAGTGCACAGATGGCTGCGTGTGCGTCTATCCAGGCAGAACATTGCATATGTTTAGAATATGTTCTCTCTGGGTCAAAACTTATTATTGCCTAACTGCCTATTATTGCCTAATTGATCTCTCTTCACCAGAATGATAGTCATATATTGTTGCTCTTATGCATCAGTTATGTAAAACTCTCTGTGTCACAATAAAGGACTCCATATTTTTACATTTACATGTGTTGTTGTCATTGGCAGCCTGCATCTGGAGACTTTAGTCAATATTTTTTATGGAGTAGCAGTATTTCATAACACTATTATTTCCTTGAGGCTACACAGTAGTTTAATGTGTTCCCAGTTCTTGTCAGTTATCTCGATTATAAGTGACTCAATTACACATGAAGCTTAATGTAAAAGATGAGAAACTAGTACAGTTTACCATATTTTCATATCCACAATGCAAAGTATTTTCTTCTAGAGCTATTCTAGATTATTTTCAAAACTTGTGCCATTTGTAATAGGCACTTAAGTCACATTTGCATCATTATGGGCATCATGCTGGCAGGGCATGGTGTTTTTCTTACACTTCCTCTTTCACATGCCCAGAACAGGGAGTTGGCTCAGTATGGAAAGGGAATCCTGTATTCTATGACTGAATAATGGCTGGTGTTAACCCCCACTAGCTTTTTAATGTGGTCAAATTACTGTTATTAAAAAATGAGTTTAAAAGGGTTTGCCACAAATTGACATTTTCATATACAGAAGTCTATGAAGCGTTTGGACAGGCAGGGGGCATAAAAAACCATTGGAAAGCCACATCCAACCAACCGAACCCTGAGTCTATAGAAGCAAACTAATACTTTTTCATCTGCTGTTTGTGCAAAACCCCCTGTGTCTCTTTTAGTAGCAATCTTACAGATGCTCCTTGTTAGCAAACAATATTTACTGGACTTCTAATATTTCAAAAATAGTTTTTTTTCTGCCCCTTCAGAGAAAATGCAGTCAGCCACAGCCATCCTCAAGCAAGCATCTGGGAATAAGGAAAAGGCTTGCAGAATGCTTTTTGGCCCCGTGGACCATGAACAGCTGAGAGTGGACCTTGATGAACATATGCAGCGATCCAACGAGGAAGCAAAAGCTAAATGGAACTTTAACTTTGCCACAGAAACGCCTCTCGAAGGGCAATATGATTGGGTAAAGGTAGAAAAGAAAGACTTGAATTGCAGCTTACGGGAAAGTCAAAAAGAAAACCAGTGCCAAGATGAAGCGACCAAGAGATGTAACATTATCCCATCATATAAAGCATTCCAGAATTGTGAAAGCAGCTCAGGCAAACGAAAACAAAAGCTGATCACAGGTAATTGTATCACTCCCACATAGTGAGACTATGAATATTATCAAAGAGTATACTCTGTAGTATATGCACTCACTGCAACATCAGTAAAAGTGCCTCTTTCAGGTACATGCTGCACACTACCATTAACTTGTTTTTACATGACTTGGGCATCAAAACTCAATCGTATGGTATAAATAAACAAACCCCTAATCATTCAAACCTGCAGGGTTTCTCAAACCTAAAACTGGTGAATAGGTCGGTTATATAGATTTATAACAGTACTAAACATATTTTTTGGTCTATTTTGCCTTTACCAATGAATTGGAGCTATTATTGCATTTAATATCATTTATCTCTAAAATGGCAACATGTTTACTAAGCATTTTTACAAAAATTAGTCATCGTTCATGTTAGTTTTTGCTCCAGAGGAACTTACAATCTCATGTAAATGTAATAAAAGGCACACACTTTTCCAGGGGCTACTAACAAATAGCCATTTTCTTTAAATTGATAGCATTTGCTTTATGTTTATTGGTTGCTAGACATTTCTTAAGGTGGCCATTCACACCAAACAAATGGATCTTTTCCCAGCTGATCCAATCATTTGGTCCTTCAGGTAACATCGGATGACAATGGTGGGAATGCAGGCCATTGGGGTGAAGATGGCATCAACAAGCTGATGCAGGCCTCACAGATGGGATTTTTAAACCTGCCTGATCAATACCTGTCTGATTTTCGGCCACATACAGTATCTAATAAACTGTCCACTTGATCAGGAAGGACCAAATTAGCAGCTTTTATTGGCCCATGTATGGCCATCGTTAGTCACACCAATCACATATACACTAGTGTCAATATCATTGACTAACCTGTCTATATAGTTTAGGAGTGTAAGAGGTTCAGTTATGTGTCATTTGCATGTATTCTTAGCACCTATTATTAATCTTTAATCTGAGTTTTTTTCTTAACAGATTTTTATTCTGTCAAGCGGAGATGTTCACCTGTGCCCAGTCTTCACGATTGATCACCATGCCATTTAGAAGATCCTTCCTTTAGACGGGAACATATTTTTATTTCTCAGATTCAAGGTGTAGGAATGTTGGATTAGTATGCTCTTATACCATACCTGGATTTTGATGGACATTGCATAGACTCCAGGGAACTACAAAACCTTTGTACCTCGCAATTACTTTAATAATTTAAACAGCTTGAAGAAGAGAAACACATTAGATTTAGCGGCGTGTAAAGGAAATGTGTTCTGAGTTTCTAGTTTCTACTTTTTTTTTTAATTTTAAATAGTAAAACACTGCATTTTTATAGATATATGTATATAAATGAAACTTTACTAAATTAATGAAAATCATTTATATTTTGAAGTCAGCAACAGGTTTTCACAAAATTGAGAGCAATATTCAAAACAAAAGTGCACTAAAATTGTATAAATCTTTATAAAGCTTTGTAAAAGGGGGCCATACAATGGATGATACTCTGGATAATTGGGCAGCTACCATACAAGTGGCTGTTCCATTTGTTTAGCTGAATGGGAGATGAGAGGAGATATGACTCTTCTTTACTCCTTCAACTATTGATTTACCATGAACTCACTGGCATGTTGCCTCAGCCGATAAATAAATCAATATTCCCAAACTGGCTGACCATATCTGGCCATGTATATCCAGCTTAAGTGTTCTAACACTAAAATCTTGAAAATACTACCCACTAGAGGGTGGATGGACACCAATGCCACCTCCAGTGATTACAAGTATTTTTTTGCACTTGCAGACATTCAATTATAATGCTGTAGGACAGCAGTTTGCAAACTGTGGGTCTGTCCCTCATAGTGAGGCCTGGAGCAATGACAAGGGACTCTGGTTGAGGACCAGTTATGGAAAAATGTGTAGACAATTCCTATTTCCTCTTCAAGAGTCACCTGTAAATCAAGTATAAATGTCAACAAGGTGTTTTGAAGGTAACAGTTTTATCCAGTCCTTATCTCTGTAATCTTCTTATGATATAACAGGGGTCCAGCTAGAACCTTAAAACTATATAAACCAGTAGAATGGGTAAATCAGTGGAGAACATTCCAGACTATAGAGTAAGGACATATATTTTTGGACACTCCAGCCCTCACTACTCACCAGACATGACTTTATCTTTACTAGAGTTGTTTATTATAACTTTAACATTAAACGTTTTTAGAAGGATATGCAGGAAATCATGTCTTAAACCCTGCACAATTTAAGTTTCCAGTGATACGTCCTCTACAGCACAGAGTGGGCTAATCAGCATTGGAGACTAGTTCAGTTTAGAAGTTCTTTTTGGGGCATGTGCTAATATAAGGGAAAGGGATATTTTATTTTAAAATATTTTAATTTATCTATGTGTTAAATTTGTTCAATTGTTATTTTATTAATATATAAACTTCCTTTTTTCAAGTTACAATATTGCCACATTGCGTGTAAATTGCATCTTTCAGAATAAGTTGGAGCTGTTCTAAAAAGAAAATAGATTTTTCACCTAAAGATGAACCATGTGATGCAGATTTTATTAACCAGGCTAGGTAATATAATAATGTCTGTTTTCAAGCAGCAGACCAGTTAATACTTCCTGTTGATGCTGGTTGCTATGGGTTACTAGAGCATATGTTGCACTTATCATCAGGGCCGGGCCAAGCCGACCTGTCACTTTGCTCCTCCAACCACCATGTTTTCATGTGCCATGCCATCGGAGGATAGGGCAGTGATGACACAGGGAAGAGCAGCAGAGAGAAGCCAACACATACTAGGGGTTAGCAGAAGACCCTGTAACAGGTACCTGCCTGGCGCCACCATATTGTTGCGCCCTAGGCAGGTACCTCTTCTGCCTACCCCTTGTTCAATTTAGTTAATGTTTAGTTTGTTACAGAATGGTCTGTACCTAGCACAGTTTTCAATTTGTCTCTCATTTTTTATAGTTTTTGAATGATTTGACTTTTTGCAGCTTCCAGTTTCAAATACTGTTTGGCTGACAGGGGGTCACTGACCCCTGCAACCAAACAACTGCAAGGCTCGAGTTTTACTGTTGTTGTTATTTTGTAGTACAGGTACCCATACCTGTATTACAAATTTATCTGGAAAGCCTGTTATACAGAAGGATCCAAATTATGGAAAAACCACATCCCATAGACTCCATTTTAATCAAAGAATTCAAATTTCCCTTTGCTCTCTGTACTAATGAAACAACAACTTGTGCTTTACCCCAATTAGATATGATTAATCCTTATTGGCGGCAAAACAATCCAGTGGGGGTTATTTAATGTTTAAAGTAACAGTAACACCAAAAAATGGAAATGGAAGGTAAAACTGGTGTATTTGCTTCAGAAACACTACTATAGTTTATATAAACAAGCTGCTGTGTAGCCATGGGGGCAGCCATTCAAGCACAGGATACACATTAGATAACAGATAAGTTCTGAAGAATCCTATTGTATACTGCAGGGCTTATCTGTTATCTGCTGTGTATCCTGTGCCTTTTTCAGCATTGAATGGCTGCCCCTATGGCGACACAGCAGTTTGTTTATATAAACTATTGTAGAGCTTCTGAATCAAATATACCAGCTGTACATTATATTTTCATTACTTTAAAAATACTTTTTTATGATTTTCTGTTACCGTTCCTTTAAATGATTTTTTAGTAGATTGAAAATTACAGAAAGATCCCTTGTCTGGAAACCCCAGGTCCATACATGTCTTTTTCTTCTCCATTCTACCATTAAAACCACTGGCTAGTTGCTAGATCAAATGGTTCCATAGGAACTAAATTACAGATGAAATCCCAAACTGGAGAGCTGCTGAAAATATAGTTAATTCAAAAACCACTAAAATAGAAAAGAAAGGCCAGTTGCAAATTGTCTTAGAATATCTATATCATACTACAAATTATTTTTAAGGTGAACTACTACTCTTAAGTATATTTGTTAATTACATTTCTTATTATAGTTAAGGAATATGTAAGGCACAAAGAATAAAATCAAGTCTGATATTTGATGTGGAACTCTGGCCCTTACAAGTCTGAGAAGTGATGTGGAACTCTGTGGCCCTTACATATTCTGTGGATTTTAGTTTTCAAAAGTAAATTTTTTCCCTAATCACAAAGTTTTTGCTCGTCTCTGCATCACACATATCAGCTGAACTCTCTGTGGGCCTTCCTATAGCCAATACTAGGTTTAACATTCTTAGAATCCAAGCAGGATTGTGCTATTTTATTCCCTAATCACTAAGTTTTTGCTCATTTCTGCACCATACATATCAGCTGAACTCTCAGTGGGCCTACCTATAACCATTACTAGGTGTAACATTCTTATAATCCAAGCAGCATTGTGCTAAATACAACTTGTTTGTGCAAAAGTGTGTACTCGATGTTCCAGAGATTTACGCTGCAGGGCACAAGCAAGTGTCTCAGATGATACTTGCCCCCCTCTTGTGGATGCAGTTGCCGTGGGGCCAGCAGAATATTTTCAGGTTTGTTGAAGAAATCAAAAGCCACAAGATCAATTTTGTCTTGTCCTAGTCAGTCTTCTGATGAGTTCAATTAGACATCTGTGACTTGCGACTAGTCATAATATATGAAAGGACGACCGGATTATGAAAGGAAGGAGGTCAATACTTGAGTTCTAGAGAATATGCCCTGCTATAAATGCATCAAAATGACCCAAATTTAGAATTTGATACTGACGGTTAGTGAATTTGCCCCTATGGTTCTGGGTTCCCCTTTGATCTCTGCTGCATCATATTTACTGGCAACATGTAGAGTGGGACAGAAAGGGATAAAGCAAAGGCAATGATTTGCTTTTGACTGCATTGGCAGCCTGTCTGTATGACCCTTATGTCAAATTCTAGGCCACAAGCTTGGTGCCCACTCTGCTCCATTCACCGCACAAAGGTGCAGTTTTAAAAGTGACCGTATCCTTTTAATTATAAAGACTTGAGATTTTATTTAGCAGAGGGAACTTTAGCTGAGCTATTGATTTAAAAGAGATTAATCTATATGATTTTACTGTTTGGCTTTTCAATTCACAGCCTCATTCCCCCTATATTGGTAACATACCTCTTCCCATGGCTCATATCTAGTTTTAAATCAAATGGGCAAACCAAGAATGATCACCAGTATGTAACTATCCACTGAAGAAATTAACCTTAATTCCATTAGTTCTGATAAATAGTTCTGATTAGTTCAGATTGATGACATTAACCATGGCGGTGACTTTAGCACTTTATACTGTACATATTTTATGGAATAAAAAAGCACAGGCATTATTCTTCAGGCAAAACCTGTGTTTATTTGCAAATTTGCAGCACAGCTTTAAATCTCTTTCACATGTATTTGTGCCAAGTGACAGAGCACTAAGCACAACAAGGGCATGGGTGAAGGAACAAGCGCTCTTAGGTTGAAATAAATACCCAAAAGTTAATAAAGAAAGAAAGTCTTAGAAACTCTGTTTTGGTCTCTTGTCTGGGAACGTGTCCAGAGAAGGGAACGCAATGAAAAGAGTGAGAATCAATTGAAAACTTTCTTTCTTTTTTTCAATTCTGCATAATAATTTCAAGGCAAGTGCAATGCTCTTTGCAACTGTACATCTTATTGTGTCTTGCTGCTATAACTTTTCCATTTTGGCCTAATAAATTATAGATACATGTGTATAAATGAGTGGGATAAAGTAACTGAGCACCACAGAACAATGTTTGTAGCCTCCTACCAAGTTGAAGCCAAGTTGAAGTCAAAACCCTAGTCCTTTTATATACCTTCACAACCTACCCCTCAGCTGCTGAGTCTGCTGAATTCACCAGATACTGTATATATTTACTTAATAATTCACTTGATAATACACTTCTTGGCAGTCATTGCTAAAGGGTGAACTGGTATATTCTGTAGAATTTTCCTATTTTTGTCACATACCCTATTAGAATAGCTTTCAACATTCTCCTGTAGTCTTTTGTACTTTATAAGAACATACAGACTCCTGGAATCTATTACTGTTCATGTCTACTGTGTAATGCACTTTGTTATGCCAACTTTTGTGCTAGCACTAATCATTGATGGTTTGTACATAGAATGGTGTTGGCAATTTGCTGAAGTAAAAAACTGAGAATGTATTTATTGTGAATAAAAACAAGCAACTACTAACTTAAATGCCTCTTCTTTTTTTTATTGTGTGACACCCCTGAGCCCTGTCTGCTTGGATCGTTCTTTTGGCAATCATTCTGGTTTGGTTCTGCCTGTGGAAACACACGGCACATGCAGATGAGGAAGGCTAACACAATTGGCCATTCATAGTCTATTAAAAATTCAGTCCAGAGAAGCCAGTGACAACAACAACCTTTTCATAACAATCTTTTTAGCTTCCTTAAATGTATCAAACTGTGCGAAGGACAAATCATTGTCAGGATTTTGGCTCGTTTAAACTAAAGCTACAAACTGTATCACTGGCCTTGAAATGAATGTCTATTGTGCTCTAGAAATTCAAGAGTAGGACATTTTTGTTTCTTTTCGACTTTATGTTAGTGTTGCAAACTGATACTTTATTTAGTGATCATAATCAGACTGGTTGGTTTTCATTGTACTCATAACTAAGTTTTTTAAAGAAAAAAAAGGAGGGTTAATTTACTGATGGTGGCTCAGGGTGCAAAGTACATAAAATAGGGGCAAGTTGGCATATTTTCATACTTTCTACCCTGCCCCACCAAAATTCTTAATATGGTACATAGGGCAGGGCGCGCAGCAAGACCCCAGGCACAAGTACTTCTTAAATGAGCACTAAGGGGTGTGATTTTTCTCCCCGTAGTTCTCTACCACTTGCGCCCAGCATCGTTGTAAATTACCCATATAGTGATGGGTGAATCTAACCCCATTCGCTTTGCCAAAAATTCACGAAACTGAAAGAAATTCGTCAAATATATTTAAGTATATGGGCGACAAATTTTTTCATCCACAGAGTCTATGGGGTAAATTTACTAAAGGGTGAAGTGACTAACGCTGGCGTTACAACTTTCCGGCACTTCAGGCGCAGGCATAACTTCGATATCGATAGAGACAGACACTAGCGCTCATTTGCACTCTATTGCCTGGTGAATTTTCACTCTGGCAAATGAACGTTACTCTGCAAATTCACTAAGATGCGGATTTTTACCTGTTCCACCAAACTTGTCTTCGCCAGCTCAGTCCAGGCGAAGTGCATTGGAGTGGACAGATATTGCTCAATTTTTAGTGGAAAATTTTTCTAAGTCCCAAAAAATGCTGGCGTCTTTTCTTTTTTTTCAGAGTGATAGCCTGCAAAAGTCCTTAAATTTTTTTGGGTAAGCGGGTTCCCCCATATATTTCCTAACATATGGCACATAAACTATACACTGGGCTCATTTGAAGGGCATTATAACAACTCTATTTTTTTATTAAGGTTCCCTGGACTTGTGTAATGTAATGTATTTGCTGCAACATATACGTGCATTCAACTTTATCATTTCCCGCCATATGCAAATTAGCCAGAGCGAAGACCTCTAATGAAGTTGTGCTACAATTGCCAAAGTAATGGTAGCGAAAATTCACCAGCATTCAATGCCATAGACATAGCTTCTCATTTTAGTAAATTAGCGTTGTCTGAGTGAATTTTCTCCTGGCGAAGTGCTGCAATGGCTGCAAAGCTGTCGCTGGTGAATTTTTGCAGCTTAGTAAATTTACCTCAACGGGTGTCCTTTTGCAGCAAAACCTGGTGAATATTTTTGCTCATCACGATGCCATAGGATTTTTAACAGTATCCCAATGTTATATGACTTCAAAGGGCAACTCTCAAGGCTGAAAAAAGGCAGGTGTAACAGCCAAACATTGACTTTGCATTAATTGAATCTATTTTAATGCAACCCGTGAGTGTGGATTTCCTTCAATACATGGGCATGTGTTATTATATGGGCTGCAGCCCAGTTGCAGGTTTTTTTTCTGCATTTTTGCATATTTATATCATAATTAATGGTAGAACTGTAAATATATACCTTGTTACCACATATGAGCTGACACTGTATCAGCGAAATCCCCAGGCTAACATAATCACAGGTTACAACCTGCTGTGAGTTATAATGGTATAATTTACCCAAGTAAATTCACCCCGCAGTTTCTATTACTTGCTCTTTATTACTTGCTCGATTACATGTGTACACATGGGAGTATACCCTGAAAATCCTCTGTGGTTGTCAAGACATGGAAAATAGTCTGACATGGCGAGGTAAATTCATTGTGGCTTGTTTCATACATAGCAAGATAACATTTCTTTTCTTCCTGAAGTGTAATTCATTGAATTTAAAAGGGTGTATGTCATGTTATTTTCTTTATTGCTATTTGAGATTTATGTTTATCAGTTACATTCTAGTACTTCTGTTCTGTACTGCTACAGTTATCTGTTATCCAGAATGTTTAGGATTTTCTGGATAAGGGATCTTTCTGTAATTTGGATCTCCATACTTTGTCTACTAGAAAATGGTTTAATCATTAAATAACCCCAATCAGATTGTTTTCCCAGTTGGTATCAAGTACAATGTTTTTTAATGACAAAAGCTAAAAAATTGGATTGAATTGAATTTAATATTCAGAATTATTTGAATACAAATGGGATATGGCTAAAAGTGTCCAGATGCCAGCCTGTCCAACATCTTATTCCTAAAACAAGGGGATTCATATGATAACTTTCCATTAATTTTTGGAACATTGATGGTGGAATTTGCTTCTATTTAACCACAGGAGCATTGATAAATGTAGGGACCCCGATTGATTTTGGGGAACAGGTCAGGCTCTCTGCATCCCACTTCATCTAATAGTTGTTCATTTGAACTGTGGTCAGGAACCTACACAGGCCAAGTTCTTTCTCTACCCCATCTAAGCAAGCCCTGAGCGGGACTCATTCTTTCTCCACCAAACTTCATACCTCCCAACTGTCCCGTTTTTCACAGGACAGTCCCGATTTTAACAGCTCATCCCACAGTCTGGGATTTGTTACTGAAATTTTCTGATTTTCTCTTTGAACAGCCAGAAAAAGATGCAATGTTTCTAAACTAATTGGCTTTTGGCAAAGATCCCCGAATATGTGGCAGGTGCAGATAGTGACACTTCTCAGGTTTTAGCATAGTTAAATTATTCATCAAAATGTGCCTATATGTCCTTTAAACCATTATCCTCAATGTGACCTCTTTCTATTAGTAATGTGCGGGCTGGCTCAATACCCCCGTGGGTTTACATGCGAGACTCGTAGGTTTACCCGTGGGTCGGGTGGGTTCTGGCCGACCTCGCACCCCCTCTCCGGGTGAGCGCATCTGACTGCTCTCCCTGCCCGTGACCTTACAAATGCCGGCTTCCTACTTCCAGATTGATCTTTTATAGATGCACGCCTGTGTGCCCTGCCCATTTTGTGACATCATCGGTGGGGCTGGTCTATAAAAGTCAGGCTCAGGCAGGCGCAGGCTGAGAGAGGGCGGGTGGCGGGCAGGTGCGGGTCAGGAAAATCCCAACCCGCACATCACTAATTTTTATGTAAATTGTACATAGGACACGTTTTTATGGTCCCTTGAGGCTTGTCAATCATAGCTGTAAGGCCGGAAGTATAATGCTTGACTGACAGGATCTGGCACAGTTAAATGGTGTTTCGCCGCTTATACTACACAGCATCAGGATTTACAGTATTCTTATCACAGTGCTGCTGCTTCGTTTCATGTGCAGGTACGTGACTGTACAATAACAATCCTCCTCCACCGCAACTGCAAAACTCTTCTGCACTGCTCTGTGCTACTCATTTTTTTTAATGGTGCTTTTAACTTATACTGCCTTACTTGATTATGGGGCAAATTCACTAACCACTGTAGGGGGAAGCCAGTTACCCCAAAAAAAATTTACACTATTTTTCAGCCTATCACCCTGAAAAAAGAAAAGACGCTAGCGTTTCAGCTATTTTTTGAGGAACTCCTATCTACTCTATTGCACTGCGCCTGGTCTGAGGTGGCGAAGGCAAGTATGGTGCAAGAGGTAACGTTCATTAAAATCCGCATCTTAGTGAATTTGCGTAGTTACGTCCATTCTCCAGAGCACAAATTCGCAAGGCTTAGGGAGCGAAGTACCACTAAAGTCTATCTCCTACGCTAGCGAAGTTATGCCGGCGACTGTTGGAATCGGGAGGTACCGAAATGACGTCACACTGGCGAATTTGTCCCTGTGTGTGACCGTTGTCTGCCTGCCTTCCCTGCACAAACAGAAAGGAGATTTTCAGATAGATTTTTTGCAGGAGTGGGTGTGCGAGAAGAGCAGCTGAAAGCAGTAGTGCTCGCCCCCTACAGGAAGTAATATCCTTCTCCATATAAAACAATATATTTGACTAATTTATGGCTTTACATCAGTAATTTTATGATTAATAGTTATTATTGCCATCAAAGTGAAGCTCTAAGCTCAAAACTAGAGGTGTCACTATCAATTTAAGATCATTTTGTAACAATTGAAGATAAGCAAAGAAACTATTGTAACAATTTAAGATAAGCAGGTCTCTTGAAGAAACTGTGGCTTGCAGCTTAAAGGAGAACTAAAGCTTAACTAAAGAAGTAGGGCAAAAACGTTATACATTATGTTTTGGGCTTCTGTACCAGCCCAAGGCAACCACAGCCCTTTAGCACAGAAGATCGATGTCTCCAAAGATGTCCAAGTAGCTCCCCATCTTCTTTTCTGCTGATTCGCTGCACATGCTCTGTGCTGCAGTCAGTTACTGAGCTTAAAATACACAGTACACATAGAATATTCAATATTAGGCTGATAGGTAATTAATATAGAAAATAACTACATGGCAGAACAGAAACCAGTGCAACTAGCATCCGAATGTATTTAATTAGCCTTATAGCTTATATTACAGACCAACTTTATATTCTGCTTGATAATTTGTGATGACCCTAATCTTAGCTTCTCAACAGCTGACACTTTTCAAGATGGTGATCCCCTGTGACAAGTTTGAAGTCCTGGATCATTGCTGCTATTGAGAAGCTGAAACTTTAGGCTGGTGCAATAAGTTCAGTATATAAAATATGGCATTTTTAGTCATATTCATTTTTATGGTTTAGTTCTCTTAGGGCAATTCACCTTCATTAGTAAAACTGTGAAAACGAAAAAAAAACACCGAAATGTGTTCAAACTTTAATAAACTGCCACATTTTGTAAAATGAACATGGTAATTAGGGGGTGTGGCCACAAAAAATGGTCATGGTCAAACAAATTTAAAATCTTTTTGTCCCTCTTTCTATATCCAAAATGCTGGGAGGTATGAAACTTTAGCATTATTCATTCAGGCAGCTAGTGTTCTCCTAGCATCTGCCAAACCCAGACTTTTCAGACTGCTAGATAACACAGGACATTTACTATACTATTACATTGGCTATCCACCAATGGACCCCAGTACAAAACTTAGTTCATGGACTTCCCAATATATTGCTTCAAGCACCCTCAGCCCTTTCAGCTACTAAAAACATTCAATCCCTTCTTGTTTTATTATCCATTCTGGTTTCATACTGTTTTTGTATTGTAGAACTACTAAAATCTTTGTGTCTGTATAATCTGGGTGTGTTTAATTGTAACACTTTTACTTAAATCTCTGTGGAAAAACCATATTAATATTCATTCTACTGGGATCTGAAAACATAGGTTTTCCAGGTCTTCGGTAATCTGAGAAATGAGACCGGCGGAGCAGCGCAGTTGGAGCTCATGCGTCAAAATAGATGGAACTTGCCAAAGTGCCAGAAAAAGACACAAAGACCCAGAAGATGGCTGCCGTGAACTTGGATCCCTGAATCTGCACCAAGGGGTAAGTAAAAAGTTACAGGCATTTGCCCGGGGTAGTAGCTAGGCTGGGGGGGAGGAGGGAGGGGGGTCTATGTGGGGTAGGGTTTTTTTAATAAGAGGTTTGTTTCTCCTTTAAGGGACTCTAAGCAGTGTTGGACTGCAGGGGTCTGGGTCCACTGGGGCTGCAACATTTTGGCCCACACACTACTCAGGCCCTCTATCCACCACACCTAAGGCCCCTGACCCAGCCACAACACTGCTCTTCCTCCCTACCTCCGCCAGCATGTACCTTCTGTTCTCTACTGTTCACAATCAGGGTGGTGGAGCAGTGGTACGGTGCAGGAAGCAAAGTATAAAATGGTGATGAAGGGGCCTATGAGGGCCGGGTTTGCCGGATTATCTCCCGGGGGCCTGTGCTCCTTATTCTATAAAGAAGATGTCCAATAAGTCAATTACAGATACAAGATAATCCACTAGTGATTTGCGAAACCGCCACGAAAATTCGTCAGCGTAAAAAAAAATGGATGCCGGCGGTGTCAAAAACTAGAAGCCAGCACCGTTTCGCTAATTTTTCGCCATTTCGCTGGAAATTCGCTCATTTTTCAGAGAAGCCAAACGCCCCAAATTCGCCCATCACTATAATCCACCAAAAATAATTCTACTTACCAACACTGTCAGCCATCTTGCTTTATTTTAAATATGAAGATTGTGTGATTTTTGGCTGCTCTGTGATAGAAAAACTGTATGGTTGCTTTAACAGTACATCTTTCAGAAACATTTTTTCATTAACATTGCCCTTTTAAAGTTACTACTTGTTTATTTTGATACTATCGGGGAATGTAATAAAATTCGGTAACCGAAAAGCTATCTGCAATGTGAAAAGTTATGCCTTTGCGCAAACAAATTTTGCTTTGCGCAAATTTAATATAGCTTTTGCGAACACAGAAACTGTTTAGCGACCACTTCTGACAGTGGAAGACCGTTTGCAAATTTTATATTTATAAATATTTATATTTTATATATATGCAATTAAAATTTGCAATGTGCAATTAAAATTCCCAATACAATAACAGTTTAAGGAACAAAATTACATTGCGAGATGTGGATTTATATTCTTATTTGTGCAAATTGTTTTTCTCTTTTATTACATTCCCCCCATGTACCTAGGACTTGCAATACCTATGAAAAAGTATTTGTAATATATAACTTGATGTATATGATTTCCATATTGCACATATTATGTATCCTGGATCACAGTAGGGAGTGGTACAGCATAGTCTAGACATTATTTAAGCCATGTATTTATACATACAATGGGGAGGTCAAATAGAAATCAATGATTTGGAAAGCCTTCAAAAAGCACTGGTGTTTTTTTCTAAACCAATTTTTCTAAATACATTTTGTTTTTACATCCCAGCAGAACTGTATTGTGTACAGATAAACAGGCTTTGTTTAGAAAACAACTTAGCGTTACACAGATATATACACACACATTGACATGCACACTATGGTCTCCCAAGACCTTCCTATTCAGAGAAGACAATCAACCAGTCCTCCTAATTACCTCCTACTGTAACATTATTTATCCATCTTCACGTTCAAGGTCAATCCTATTCTATATAACTCAGCACAATCTGGAAGAATAATTCTCATCCTTCCCCGACCATCGCATCTTAGCACAATGTAACCCCAATGTAACCCTTAGTCCTATTCCCTTTGAGACAAGGAAAGAGCATTCAAGTTTGGGATAAAAAAGGCCACTGCTTTAATTAAAAGCTAGACATAAATTTAAATAACATAATACATTATGGTAACTATGCCCTCTCCTCCCTAGATACACATGTAACAGCCATCCTGCCGTGGATTTGCATTCTAGGCGGCGGCAGGCAGTTTGGGGAGATTGGTCGCACCTAAAAAGAGGAGATTTGTCGCTGGGCGACTAATCTCCCTGAATCTGAGTGTGTGTTGCCTTTAGAGTATATTGAGTATAGAGTGTTTAGAGTGCTGCAGTTCTTTTAAAAATAAGAACAAGAAATGGCACCACCGTAGAAAAACAAAAACACACCACAACTTTTGTTCACAATATTCTATTGCTTCTTTGCACTCAGAGAGCTTATGTGCATATCACAAATTACATTTGATTTTTCATAATAACAGGTAAAGCCCAATGTTCAAGCCAACACAGGAGATAATAATTACACACTAAGGCACAGGAAGGGATTTAAATGCAAGCTTTCATAATTAGCAATAATTAGCTAATTACAAGTACTTTGTGCTTTGCTTTTTAATTTAACTAATAAGAGCTTCAGCGTAGTGTGTGTCTGATTTAATTGAATTAATCATTAAAATGCCACATTTTCCCTTGTGACGTCACCATTAGGTGAAACTTTTTACTTCCTTATGGCAGGCATTTGGTAATGACAGTACAAAGTCTCGTCTCAGTTCTGACAAGTGCTTCATGGGCACTCGTTAATTTAAATAAGTACTTAAGTCTGCAAGCATTGCTGGCACACAACGTTTATTGAAGGCCTGCCAAAAGTGTTTTATAAAGATGTTAATTTATTACAGTTCTTCACTGAGTAAGAGACTAATAACTTACTCAGAGGAGGGGAATGTATCATTTCTGTGCAGAAGAGATTTAGGTGCAAAGTGTAAAGAGCAGTAGTTAAAATTGTCCTTTCTGATGTAATACATACATTAAATGCAGATTACAACTGATCAAAATGATATACACAAACCCATGAGCAACATTAAAATGTAACACTGTATACAGTATATGATTTTAGCTGCAGAGTTTAATATAGATTGAAAAAAAGGAAAGCTGGCTAACTTAATGGAAGGGAAGAGGATGTATAATTTGTATGGGGAGGCACAGGGTATTTTGGTACAGTGAATAATTTAGACTTCATTTCCTAGGTATGCAAATAAACACCCTAGTGAAGTTAAAATATTCAACCTCTGTGAAAAGTAAACACAATAACATTTCCTCCTTAATATCAGGAAAAAACATACCCTATTCATATGAAGGTGTTTTATATGCTCTCTCTCTCTCTTTGCGCATTTTGGTGCGATGCGCAAAAACGCAGACGTTGAATCATATGCAGCGGAAATAAGGTAAGCAACAGGAATGTCGGATGGTGTCGCAGCGTTCGTCGGACGCGACACAACTGTCAGATGCAGACACTGTACGCTGCGTCTGCATCCAACAGTCGTTTCGCGTCGGATGAACGCTGCAACTTCATCCGACATTTCCATCTCTTACCTTATTTCCATCGCATGCGACTTGATGCCTGCGTTTTTGCGCAGCGCGTCGGATCGTGCCGAAATCGCCGGTAAAGTTCCTTACTAAGGGGGTTATTTACTAAACTCCGAAAGCAAAAATCATGAAAGATTTGTGATTTTTTTAAATAAAATTGGACTTTTAAAAAATCACAAATTTTTCAGAATTTATGGAAAAGATGAACGCTGCGTCTTCGTCCGACATCCGACTTCATCGGACATTTCCATCTCTTACCTTATTTCTGTTGCATGCGACTTGATGCCTGCGTTTTTGCGCAGTGCGTCGAATCGTGCCCGAAATCACCGGTAAAGTTCCTCACTAAGGGGGTTATTTACTAAACTCAGAAAGCAAAAATCATGAAAGATTTGTGATTTTTTTTTATATAAAATTGGACTTTTAAAAATCACAAATTTTTCGGAATTTATTAAACCCTGAAGATGGAAAAGTCCGAATCTGGAAACCCGGCATCTCAGACCTGCCTAGAAGTCAATTGGAGAAGTCCCAATGATTTTTTGCTGGGTTCATGCAATACCCCGAAGTTTTCAGAGTTTTCGGGTGAAAATTCCAAAAAATACTTGAAAATTAGATGAAAAATCTGAAATAATCGTGAAAATCAGATAAAAATCCAAGAAAATCATAAAAATTAGATTTTTACCTGCAAAGCAAATTTTCAGGAAAATGATATAATAAATAAGCATAAAAAACCGAGCGGATTTGATCAGAGTTTGTAGCAGAAAATAATGAGATAAATTCGGACTTTAATAAATAACCCCCTAAGTGTAGAGAGTGTAGAGATTTTCTGAGACAATTTGCCATTGGTTTTAATTTTTTACTTTTTATAGGTTTTTTTGAGTTGAGTTAGCTTCTTATTCAGCAGCTGTCAGTTTGCAATTTTGGCAATTTGGTTGCTAAGGACCAAATTACCTTAGCAATCATGCATTGTTTCAAATAAGAAACTGAAATGTGAGGGCCTGAATAGAAAGATGAGAAATAAAGAGTAGCACTAACAATATATTTGTAATCTTACAGAGCATTTGTTTTTTGGATTGGGTCAGTGACCCCTATTTGAAAGCTGGAAAAAGTCAGAATAAGTAGGCAAATAATGCAACACTATAAAAAAAGAAACAAATGAAGGCCAATTGAAAAGTTGCTTAACGTTTGCCATTCTTCAACATACTTAAAGTTAATGTAGCCCAGCAGGTTTCTTTGCAAATAAGCGTATTGCCTTGTTGGTGGAGTAATATTCATTAATATTCTGATAGCTATAGCAGTGTAAATAATAATGTAAAAGAGGAGACTACAGATCCCAGAAGGCCGTGCTCTGCAGAGGAAGTGAGAGGAAGGTAATAGGGTTACCATCTGTCCTGATTTCACCCTGACAGCCCGGTATTTGGTAGGGCTGAATGGGTGAAACCTTCCTGCTCGGATTTACAATTAGAAAAGCTCTGTGATCTTTTGTTTAATGGCCCCAATCGGCCCCCGATCAGTTCAGCCAGATATCACCCACCTCAATGTGGGCATATAGGGGAGAGATCCACTTGTTTGGCAACTTCGCCAAGAAAAATCTGTTTGCTCTTTTGAGAAACGGATTTCAGTGCAGTGAATTTTAGTGGAGCAGCACTATTAACTGATGCATTTTGAAAAAAATCCCATGATAGCATCCTTTTAAGACTAATGTCATATTCAGTAATGCTATGTAGGCTGGCCCTAAATCCGTGGATTTACTCTGAACCCGGAAAGACACATTTTTAGCAAGTTGCAGACAGACACAGCATTTTCTTATAAGAGTGCTGTTTTTAATCTACCATGGAGCTGTTATCTGGTTACCTTCCCATTGTTCTGCTTATGGGCTGCTGGGGGGGGGGAGGATATCACTCCAATTTGCAGTATAGCAATAAAGTGTGATGAAGTTTATCAGAGCACAAGTCACATGACTGGGGCACTTGGAAAACTGACAATATGTCTAGCCCCATGTCAGGTTTCAAAATTAAATATAAAATAATCAGTTTGTTCTTTTCAGTGCAGAAGTCTGCTGGAGCAGAACTATTAAATGATACATTTTGAAAAAAATGTTTTGCCATGCCAGTATCCCTTTGTAGCTGTGTTCTAGGCTATTCAATTATGGCTTTTAGTTTCATGACTTTCCGTTACATCTGACCATGACAGTGTCGGACTGGTCCACGGGGATACCAGGAAAACTCCCGATGGGCCAAGGTGTCAGTGGGCCCTCCTGCTTCTAACCTTTTGGCCTATTTCATGGTCATTCTCTATTTCTTTATGGGAATAAAGAGGCTTAATAATGGAAGAATAGAGTATAGTATGTAGAGAAAAGAGGCTAGGAGAATAAAGGGTTGAGTGAGGAGAGGAGGTATAATAGTTTGGAAAGTGGTCCTTCAGCCTTAGGTTTTCTGGTGGGCCCCTGGTATCCCAGTCCGACACTGGACCATGAGAACTCTGTGTTTCCTTTATTACCTTTGCTCCTGAGGGGCATCAGTGCTTCTGACCCAGTGCTTAAACTTGGTGGTGACTGGTAATCCAAAACCAATTGGCTATATGTCCTGTGAAAAGTTTAAAGGGGACCTGTGACCAATATTCCCTCTAATTCCTGCTCAGCTATAGGCGCTAAAAAAATATATTTTGTGGGCACATTTTAAACTTGTGTGCGCATTTTAAAAAACAATGCTTGGGTCAGAATATATACAAAATATAATGACCAAATTCTTTGTGCGCACCGCAATTTGTTGTGTGCTGTGGCATCAACATTTGTGTGCACATGCACAGCTTAGAGGGAATATTGCCTGTCACCCTAATAAATAAGTCCAAACTCTTTTCTATTGTGGTTGTCAAGTAAAATAAACTTTACTTGCACATTTATTATTGACATGTATTTTTAGAGCGCCAACATATTTCACAGCACAACAATACAAATGATTTAAATCCTGTTTCCTTCAGTCTTGGAATTCACAATTACAGCAAGCAGGCAGCTGCCATGCTGTGAACACTGTTATTAAGGCAAGCCTTGCATTATTCCAAAATCTTGTTTATGCCCTATGGGAGCCTGATGCTAATACAAAGGCTACACAATTATAGACAGTGAGGAGGGAGGAGGAATGTGAGGAGTGCAGTGACTTCAAGGAAGTGCAGAATGGAAAGTAACTGCCTGCCCCACCTCTATGCCTGAGACATAGAGGTGGAGAAGGCAATATTTGATTGACAGCTGAGATTTATAAAGTCCTTTATAACAAGTATGGCTGTTTTAATAAAAAACACTTTGGGTTTTGTGTTTAATCTTAAAAGTGCTTTTATTATACAGCTTTTTAAATTTGGATTACAGGTCCCCTTTAAAGTTGCAGATGTGACGCTGTGTTTAAAATAGCCAAACCATAACTTTAACCCTACTGTGGAAAGAAAGGTTGTTCATCCAAAAGAAGGGTCTGGAACTAAGTGTCACCAGTGCCAGAACTATTTTCCTAGTGGTTAATCTGGCTGTAACAAGTTTTATGAACATTGCCTGATAATGAGATCACCGGTTCTATATAATATCTGTGCTTCTTTATAAAGATTACATGTGTCTGGAGGAAATCTATACTGTAATCACCATTGCAATGCTCCGATTTGGATGTACTTCTGCAGTGAGCTACATTTCAAAGTGTTAACTTTGCTTTAAACTGCCACTTTAAGGAATTGTACTGATTTTATGAATTTTTAAATCCAAAACAGGCAAATGATTAAATTCAATCTAGAATTTCTGATGCTATTTATTTAGTGTGGTAGATTTGTTTAGCTGTCACTTGCTTGATCCTTACACAACATCTGATTGCTTTCCCCTAAACAAACACACGGGCAACCCCCACAGTTTGAAAAATTCTTCAATACAAGAAATTCATTAAAATTAAATTTCAAATTATATCGAGTCTAACTAGGGATGGACTCAGCGGGTACAGTAAATCTAGAAGCTCATCCTTTTAGATCAGGGCTGCTATCCAGACAATCTAAAATACAGGCTTAATTTCTCTTTTGAAGTACACTGTTTACTAGTAGTCTAATTGTTGGCACAAAATAGTTACCATGGCTTAAAGGTGAAGGCATGAAAAATCAAGTTTGTTTTTTTCAAAGTTTAAATTGCATTATTTTATTTTATATGTATTTCAGTGAGTCATGTGACATCATTACATTACTGAGCGCTGATTATAAATGATCACATAACTTTCTAAAGGCTGTATTCATTTTTGAATTTCATTCACTATTTCTTTCTTTTTGTCTCCAATATGTATACACCACAAACAAGTAAATTCCTTGCCTGTTAAAAGAATATGTGCATGAGAACAGAAATATTATTTGCTTCATTTGACAGAATAGCAACTGCAGCTGCCAACTTCAAGTATATACATCTGTTACAAGACCAGTCATAGCAGAAATTGATAAGAATCGTTTACAATCAAAAATGATCTACGACTGTCCTGCATATGAAAAAACCCTTGACTGTGCTCGATGTCTGTTTTTGTTTGTTTGTTTTTTAACAAAAAACTCTATTTGTAAAGGTGTAAATGGTAACCAAAAAGTACTAGATGTTTAGGTACCTGTGAAAAACTCACATGTAATAAAATCTGTAAAATACTCTATATTATCCTTATAAATATGATTAGTGATTTTATGCTTAATAATAGTAGTAATATGCCGGAATTTGTGTATTAGAAAATAAAGAATATTCCCCTGCTGTAAAATATGAGGATATTAGAATTCACCTTGGAATTCTATGACCTGTATAAAACAACTTGGCCTTCCGCCTCATACCTTTAAATGGTAATTACATATACAATATTATTTATTATAAATTAATATTATTTAATAGGAAGTACATTATTCCCTATATTCAGTATTAAATATAACATTTACCATGTAAGGGCTCGTACACAGCTGCATTTTTTCCTTGTGCTCCCCTGCAGTTGAACGTTTTTATCTGGCATGCATTCTTTACTGGGGCATCCTCATGATGACACATTTAATCAACGAATGCAGGTGGAACACAGCATGTTGTCAAGCCATATATAATAAAACTGATTTCCCGATGACAATAAAAAGCAAGAACCGCTCCCACCCTGCCTCCATCTACCTGTTAACCCCTAAGAGCCCATCTGAAATATGCATCAAAGAAAAGCCAATGTGACAAATTATGATACTTACTGTATTTTTTTTTTACAAACTTTTTGTATTTTTCACAAGTCCTCTTGAGTGTGATACTCTTTTGTTACACAGTGATGGGAGCTAATGAGAGCAGATCTGCTTTTCTGTCCTAAACACAGGTGGAGAAGAGCGGAACCCTAGCCCCATGCAACATCAGCTTAAATGTTTTTGTTTCTGTCTGCAGAGTGCTCTTTCTTATTCATTCTATATATAGAAAGAACAACAATTTTGCCTGAAGACTTTGAAGACTTCCTGGTATTTGTAAAATGGGGACCAAATGTTCATTCAGTACAGACAAGGCCAGAGAGATCCTAAGGACATGACCCAGTTAGCTAACCATACAACAATAAACTTGCTATCCACAAAGAATATTAGGGAAATGGATCCCTTTGGGCCATAGAGAAAACATTCTTAAAACAGCCTGGAGGTTCAAAGTTCGTTTCACACTATAATGGGAGTTTTTCATGTCCAGTAACTGACTTCATGTCCCAGAGATGAAATCGCCTTTATTAACTGCCCCACTCCCCCAAAATCACCTGCTTTTTTTCCATGTAAGTTTCAGTGAAGCCAAATAGTAATTAGAAATAATAATAATGAGCCAACAGAATTACAATCAAGTGACTGCATGCGCTGCAATTTCGGCAAAATAAACATAATTGTGTTATTCTGTGTAGTAATATGAGAAGAAAGCTATGAGGAAGAATATGATAAGCCTTGCCATGTTCAGGGAACTTCTTGTACTTAATATGCTTTGTTATCTAAAATGGAAAGCAGTTAAAGTAAGTTAAATGTAAGTTTAAGAACAAGACCCAGGGACATATAGCTGAAATTTTAAATCATAGTTAGATTTACTGATGGTAAAACATTTAACATGAATTTTTGCTACAGCTAGTAAAATTACATGCAGCATTACCATAATACACAGTACCTAAAGATTAAAGGTGATCTGAAATTCTCAAACACTCTGCATATTGCAGACCTTAGAGGACCATGTAATAAAATTTGCAATACTGACTACAGGTCTAGTCACCTACAGCAACCATCCAGCAGGTAGCATTTACCAGTCGCCTGTTTAAAAGCAGACATTTTATTGGTTGCTGTGGGGTACTAAACCTGAACAAACGTACATGTATGGGATCCCTTATCCAGAAATAGATACAAAAACACATGAAAGCCATCTCCTACACAGAGTCCATTGTAAGCAAATATTCTCATTTTTGCTAATGATTTCCTTTTTATCTGTAATAATAAAACAGTACCTTGTAATTTATGGTAACTACTATGCTGCATGAATCCATATTGGTGGCAAACAATTCTATTGGGTTTATTTAATGTTTAGATTTTTTTTTAGCAAACTCCGGGTTGGACTGCGCTGGTGGAACACTGGGGCCCTCACGAGCCCCATTGACCAGGACCGCTACCTGGACAATCTGCCTGCCTAATTTTCCTGCTGTCCAGGACTTCTGGGCCCATCGACCCAGTTTGTAGTTTGACCCTGGAGGAGAAGGATAAACATGAATTTACTATCAGTGTACTGATAGTACAGAGAGTTCTGACATGATCTGGTAACCTTAAAAGGGACATTGATTCATTTTCTAATATTGTGCAAATTTTGTTCGCCAGGCATAGATTCCTGGCGAGATTCTACAAAAAAAACTCCCATTGACGTTAATACATTTTGAGTGAGAAATAACTGGAGAAAAAATGCCCATTTGACTTTAACGCAGTTGGACAAAAAGTTGCCAAGAGAAAAAAAGTCACCTCAAGAAAAAACATCCCTTCACTGTAATGCTTTTGGAGTGGAAAAAAAAGTTGAGTGCGCAAAAATTGTCACGCATCAAAAAAAATTTGTGGGCTATTGACTTCAATGTGTCTTGTGAAATTTTCAGTAGTTTTGTGAATTTTTCAGTGAGGCAAAATGGGACAGATTTGCTTACCACTAGACATAGTACCTGTAATGAAAATAAAATAATTTTACTTTATCCCATTAGGTGATTGGAAAAGCTAACTAATTCTGAAACACATGGGTATAAAAACCAAGCCTCCATATGTATTAAAAGGCTCTAGGTTTACCCAGGTGCAGTAACCCATAGCAACCAATCAGATATTTGCAGATGACCACAAAATGCTACCTGCTGATTATATGCTATATAGATGATAATAAGGCCAGTTGCAAGCTCTGTACCTTTTGCATTACATTTCTCCATAAATATATATGCACAATATGTACTTAAGATTGTTCTCTCTAATACTAAGATCAGAGTTGAAAGAATTAGTGTAGTTTTTTTTTCTTTGGGTGTTGCATTAGCCAGGGGCCATGACAACTGCTCAGAAGCACCATTGTGCAGTCGGCTTTTTCCATAAACAAAGTAACTTGTCTGGTTGTATGGTACATGGCATGTGATCATAGAAAGCTAAATTGACCAAGCCATTTTATGTATACAAGCCAACACCTTGACTACCACACCTACGAACATAATGTATTGACAAAGAATTGCTTCAGAATAATTAAGAAAACACCAACTTTAATAGGACTAGGTTGGACTAGGTTTGTGCGAAAATACACATTTAAAATACGGATATTCTAAACATACTGTTTATTACACCTGGTTTTTATACAACCAAAACTTGTCTCCAAGCCTGGCATTCAAAAATAAGCTCCTGCTTTGAGACCACTGGGAGCAACATCCAAGGGGTTGGAGAGCAACATGTTGCTCATGAGCTACTGGTTGGGGGATCACTGCTCTAAGTTATATGTATGCAATAGCTCTTGCTTCCCTAATTAAACTGTGCAAATTCCTTCTGAGACACCCCCACCCACCCATCCTGTATAATTAACAGCCTCCCTGAATTCTCCTGCTAATTGCAGCAATAAATTTGGCTCCTGTCTTTCTCCCATCTTTTATGATTTGCTTCCCAGACAATCTGTGTCAAACATTTCTTTTTGCTGAAAGTGTGAAATCCAAAGAGGTTATAGCACTCCCTGAAAATGTCACATTTTTTTATTTAGAAAAAAATTAAAATGCTGCTTGACTTAAATGAAAACAAAGACAGAACCTGGAAAAGGTAGTAAATGTTATTGTTCTGTGTTCAGAAAAGGGGAAGGGCCCTCCAAAACCCAGGTACACAAGGGTGCTCATTGTCCTCTGGCAGCCAGTCAGACCCTGAGTAAGAAATACCATGGTGCTACTCTTTCTGTTGTTTTTTAGATACTACATATACTTAGAGGGTTATTTATTCTCTGAAAATTGCTTTCATAGTAATATATTATTTTCTTTTTAATAAATATATGCTTTATTGAAAACCAAGTCACAATAATATAATTTGTGTATAGGTTGCAGCCTACAATGTTGAGTCTGTAGTTCTGCAATGGATAAGTGGAAGTCAACATATATTTCCCATTTATAGTAATTTATTTACAAATGCAAAGAGTTGTTGGTCAGATTCGTATGATTTTCGGATCGTGTGTGGAGTGTCCCAACATTTTTCGTCCCATGGAGATTGGACAGGTTTAAAGATTAAAGCTGCCCATAGACATGCAGATTTCCCTTTATATGAAACGAACGATAGTTCTGACCTACCACTAACCATTCAGATCAAATAAGGTAGCAAAAGAACAGACCAGAGGATGTTCTGCCCTGACAGCAATCGTACGAAAGTTTTGTCCTACAAAAGCTGTTGACAGTCTCCCACTGATGTTGTCAGATTGCCAATACATGCAGAGATATTATCGGTAGCTGACAGAAATTTTCTAAACTGTCCGATCAACTGAACGACTGATCGCCATGGCACAAAAAATGTTGGGACACTCCACACAAGGCCCGAAAATCGTACAAAACAGAGATTCGTACGATCAAATCTTTGAGTCTATGGCCAGCTTTGTGTTAGCTACTGATTGCTGTCTGTCAATTAATGACAGAATATCGTCTGATTTGTTATTTTATTAATCTGAATTGTTAGTTGTAGATTGGTAGACTGAAACGAAAGAATAAAATCTGCATGTCTATGACCGGCTTTAGATAAAATCTGCTCATGGGCTCTGCAGGCTTATATGCATTGCATAAGTAAAGTGATATAATGTCCTTTAGAAATCTGAATTACAAGTTTGAATAAAGCTCAAGCTGCAGTTTAAAATTTAGTAGATCTATGTAGCAGTGAACACCTATAAAATTGCCATGCTGCAAAAAGTGATTACTGTTTGCAATAATGTTTTAAGCATCCAGCATTACTTTGGATTTGAGCATAAATTTGTTACTAATACAACATCCAAAATTAGATTTTTGGGGCTCTTACACACAGGTGATTTTTAAAACACATGCTGAGTGCGAAAAATGCATATATTGCTTTTAGATGCACCTAATTCCAAATGCAACCCTCTGCTTTATTGATTGAATGCATGTCAAGTAAAATAAATGCAACATGCTGTGTCTAAACAAATGCACTGAAATGCAAATGGAGTAAATGCATGTCTAAACAAATGCACTGAAACACAAATGGAGTAAATGCTTTTGCTAGGTTGCTAGGGTATAAATTACCCTAGCAACCATGCATTGATTTGAACATGAGAATGCAATATGAATAGGGGGGGGGGTTAAAGGGAAAGATGAGAAATAAAAAGTAGCAATAACAACAATTGTGTAGCCTTACAGAGCATTTGTTTTTAGATGGGGTCAGTGATCCCCATCTGAAAGCTGGAAAGAGTCAAAAGAAAAAGGAAAATAACTCAAAAACTATAAAATATAAATAATCCAGACCAATTTCACAGTTTCAAAAAATCTCTAAAACCACAAAATTTGGCCTTAAACAAGCCTCTAAGAGTCCAGACTGAATTCATTTTATTTGTATATACTTTTACTTCACATCCTGATGTTAAAGGCCCTTTAAAATGTTATAGGTTGACTTATTTTCCAACTACAATAACAATATATTGTTATACAAAAAATACAAAAATAATAGACAAAGTTGTTAAGCACACCTCATATTTAGGATACTGGCACTTTAAGTTGGATGATAATCATCTGACAGATGTCCCTATGTCAACTCCAATGAGAACATATGGCAAATAAACACAACAATGTACAAGTTCAGGTTAAACGACTGTGCACATAAGGGTGTTGACATTAGGATAACACAGCAGTTCGAGATTTACTGCTTGTGAAGGTGTGTCTGAGTCTGAAGTACAATAAGCCTCAGATTATGTGAACTAGCACATAAAAAACAAGTGTAATCATTTTCTTTATTGGGATATGAACTGGTTAACAGTCAGCTGCTTCATTCTTACCTCATCTATTTGCTCTGAAAACGTGGTTGTTCTCTTACTAAAGCAAAAGCCATGGTGATATAAGCATACTCTGTAAGAGATGCATTAGATGTGCCAAAATGTGAGCTTTATTCTGAAACCCATCCTCTGGGCTCAAACTACATCTATTATTTTAAACCCCTGTGAATGTCTTAGAGCAGTGCTTCCCTAAGTGTGGGGCTTGTAGCAAAATTTGGGTGGGGGCTCAGACTGAAAGGTAAGATTTTGGATCAATATCTGCTCTTTTAAATACCACTTATTTGTTAATCAATATATTTGGGGAATAATGGCTGAATGATACAGCAATGTTTATACAGTCATATGAAAAAGTTTGGGAACCCCTCTCAGCCTGCATAATAATTTACTCCTCTTTCAACAAAAAAGATAACAGTGGTATGTCTTTCATTTCCCAGGAACATCTGGGGTGTTTTCTGAACAAAGATTTTTAGTGAAGCAGTATTCAGTTGCATGACATTAAATCAAATGTGAAAAATTGACTGTGCAAAAATTTGGGTAATTTTGCTAATTTGGATGCATGTAACTCCTCAATAATGATTACTGCCAACACCAAATTGGTCGGATTAGCTCATTAAACCTTGAACTTCATAGGCAGGTGTGTCCAATCATGAGAAAATGTATTTAAGGTGGCCAATTGCAAGTTGTGCTTCTGTTTGACTCTCCTATGAAGAGTGACAGCATGGGATCCTCAAAACAACTCTCAAAAGATCTGAAAACAAAGATTGTTCAGTATCATGGTTTAGGGGAAGGCTACAAAAAGTTATCTCAGAGGTTTAAACTGTCAGTTTCAACTGCAAGGAATGGAATCAGGAAATGGAAGGCCACAGGCATAGTTGCTGTAAAAACCCAGGTCTGGCAGGCCAAGAAAAATACAGGAGCGGCATATGCGGAGGATTGTGAGAATGGTTACAGACAACACAAAGATCACCTCCAAAGATCTGCAAGAAGATCTAGCTGCAGATGGTGTATCTGTACATCATTCTACAATTCAGCGCAATTTGCACATAGAACATCTGTATGGCAGGGTGATGCACTTTCTGCACTCACGCCACAAACAGAGTCGCTTGTTGCATGCAAAAGCTCATTTAGATAAGCCACAGTCTTTTTGGAACGTGCTTTGGACTCATGAGACAACAATTGGGTTATTTGGTCATAACAAAAAGGGCTTTGCATGGGGAAGAAGAACAATGCATTCCAAAAAAACACCTGCTACCTACTGTCAAATTTGGCGGATTTTCCATCATGCTATGGAGCTGTGTGGCTAGTTCAGGGACTGGGGCCCTTGTTAAAGTCGAGGGTCGGGTGAATTCAACCCAATATCAACAAATTCTACAGGATTACGGTCAAGCATCAGTCACAAAGTTGAAGTTACGCAGGGGTTGGATATTCCAACAAGACAATGACCATAAACACACTTCGAAATCTACAAAGGCATTTATGCAGTGGGAGAAGTACAATATTCTGGAATGGCCATCACAGTCCCCTGACTTGAACATCATCGAAAATCTATGGGATGATTTGAAGCAGGCTGTCCATGCTTGGCAGCCATCAAATTTAACTGAACTGGAGAGATTTTGTATGGACGAATGGTCAAAAATACCGCCATCCAAAATCCAGACACTCATCAAAGGCTATAGGAGGCATCTAGAGGCTGTTACATTTGCAAAAGGAGGCTCAACATACTAAGCACAAGGAAAATGAAGTGTGGAAAGACAGGAATGTGACAGTGAGTCCCCCCCTGCTGTCAGGTTCTCACCGCAGGTACCAGCGATCTGCGCTCCAGTGCTATGCGTTCCAGCATGCGTGTCAGTGACGTCACTATGGGGCGTCACGCTGATTCCAGGGAGCCAGGCGGCGCAGCGTGATGACGCAGGCCTGCCTAATCTCTCCACGCTGTGAAGTTCGTGACCAATCCTTAACCTTGGGTGGATCTTCAACTCCTGCTGGTTTTCACGCCTGAGCCTGTTTCGTCTGACGCCAAGGTGCTTCCTAGAACCTCTCCCTGCAACTACAGATCTTCGCTTCCTGTGGCTACCACCATTAATCTTGTGTTTCCCTGTACTCCTGCAGTCACGTTAACCAGCGCTGAAGTCACACTACAGATTGGTGTATCCAGCTAGATTACAGGCTCCCATACGTCATCTTCACTGGCCTCCCTCCGTACCTATTTGGGGGTAGAACTGGTGAGGGAGCTGTAAGGGTTGTCTTCCTCAACGTCAGTGGTTCCACCTGGATCGGTAAGTCTGACACCTGCCTTCCAACTTCTTGCCAACCAGTTCAGACAGGCCCCTCCTGGGCCAAATTAGTTAGGCTGAAAAAGTCACGCATAAAATGTAACCTTTAATACTTTGAATTAAAAATACAAACAAGAATACCCACTGGGCCATGCCCACACAGCAAACCACAATTAAAAAAGGTGTGCAAACAAACTCACTGCAATTCATGAGTATATGCAGTGCAGGACTGTGGCCTTAAAGAACACCAATTAAAAACGAAAAAGCCATAAGTCACATGACTGGGGGCAGCTGGGAAATTGACAAAATGTCTAGCCCCATGTCAGATTTCAAAATTGAATATAAAAAATCTGTTTGCTCTTTTGAGAAATGGATTTCAGTGCAGCATTCTGCTGGAGTAGCACTATTAACTGATGCGTTTTGAAAAAAACATGTTTTCCAATTACAGGATCCCTTTAATGAAACTGAATGTGTCTCAGTGGGACTTGGCTTTGCTGTTCTTAGATCTTCCAGGGAGCTGTTATCTTGTGTTAGGGAGCTGCTATCTCGTTACCTTCCCATTGTTCTGTTGTTATGCTGCTGGGGGGGGGGTAAAGGGAGGCGGTGATATCACTCCAACTTGCAGTACAGCAGTAAAGAGTGATTGAAGTTTATCAGAGCACAAGACACATGACTGGAGGCAGCTAGGAAATTGACAATATTTCTAGCCCCGTGTCAGATTTCAAAATTGAATATACTGTAACAAAATCTGTTTGCTCTTTTGAAAAATGGATTTCAGTGCAGAATTCTGCTGGAGCTGCACAATTAACTGATGCGTTTTCAAAAAACCATGTTTTCCCATGACAGTATCCCTTTAAGTTGCCTGTTTATCATAAACCATTCTTTACTTGTGGTGGCACTATATACTATAGAAAGGTGCCAAATATACATCTTATAAGGAGCCAGCACCAACATTGCAGGGTATATCTTGTAAACAAAGAAAGAAATTAAATACTAGGATAAAAAGTGACATAATGTGTATAAACGATAAATTGGTATATAAGTCTTTCCACCGTTACAGTGAGGTAACACATAGGCAGGGATCACCTGTCAAGTAAATACTATGAAGTGTATGAAAAGTATACAGGGGTTATGTTCCCAAAGTCTACAGGGTTGTAGAAAGGGGGTGAAAGTAAACCTTTCATTCAACCCATGTGGTGTCTTGCTTTTCATCAGGTAAATCCATTCGGCCTCCTTTTGTAATAGTTTTATGTTTAAATCTCCTATGCGCGTGCCTTACTGATCTTTTCTACGCCCACGAAGTTCATGGCATTAGTGTTGCCATTATGGAAGGTATTGATATGGTTGGCAACAGACGTGTTACGATTATGTTTTACATTGCCTACGTGTTCCATGATGCGGCGCCGGAATTCCCTAATGGTCTTTCCTACATATTCAATGCCACAGTTGCATTGTATCACCTAGACAATCCCTTGTGTCTTACAATTAATGAACTGTGTTATTTAATACTGGGAGTTGTCTATCTTTCTGATAATAGATAAATAAAGGAGCCTCAATTAAGTATTGATGTAATATCTCTGTTGGGTGCCCACATTTATGCACCTGTCTAATAGGTTTGTTAGGAAGGAAATGCATACAGGGGTCTAGCCTGTGTTGGACTGGCCTGCTAGGGTACCATGACATTTTATGGTGGGACCTGACATTAGTGGGTCATTTCTGACAAAGAGCATGAACTCTTTTCTACCTTTTCCCAGGTTCAGCTTGTGTTTCATTTATCCCCAGCAGTGAGAAAGAAGAGTTAGTTTAGTCAGTGATAGGGTCAGGGAAATGACAGAGGCCATGGCATCTAGTGGGTAAAAAAACAGTTCCTTCTATGATATATTAATCAGTAAAATTTGAACAATGATCTTCTAAAACCAGGGTTTTTCTCAATAAGAACAGAAGGTTTTGAGGTTCTGGCTGGTGGGCCCTTGATATCAGATTTTCTGGTGGACCTTTAGTGTCCCAGTCTGCCACTTTCTAGCAACTGCAAACTATTTTACTATTCTGTTTTGCCAGCATTTCTTTGCTAGAGTATTCAGCTTGTCTAGTGGATAGCTTTTACTAACATTTCTAAGCATTTGAACAGAAAAGGCTGCCATTTTAATGTCCTTGTCAATGTCAAATTGACCCATCTCCTGGCAACGGAAAATGCAAATGTGCTTAGAATCGAAGGATGTAAAATGAAAGGCCTTAATCATGATAGTATTTGCCACAGGCCAGCTTTGGATTTCTGTAAAAAGCTTTCTGTAAAGAGATATTAGAATTGTGGTCATCTCTTGCATTTGCTTTTACAGTCTTTTAGAATTTCCTCTATATATGTCTGCTGAAATACTGTCTGCATACTATATGCATTTTACAATTTTTCAGTCTTTTGCATTATTGTGGGCTGAGACGTTGATTGCATTTCTTTTACCTTATTTCATGCTCTCAACGAGGACAGAGTTATAAATCTTATCTAGACTAAAGCTCCCCATAAACGCGACGATTCTTCTTGCCGAACGACCGATTTTATCGTGTGGTTAGTGGTATTCGAACGATCGTACATCTTACGATTTTTTGGCCGACATCTGTCGGGAAATTGATCGGCCAGGTCAAAAAATCTTTGTCGGTCCCAGTGCAATCTCTCTATGTTTGCAGGGCCAAGCAGGCAGCTCCCCTTTGTTTTCCTGGTAAATTGGTCTTTTTAGTTGATGGTAAATTCGTACGATCGTACGATCGTTCTGAGAAGATCGCGGTCTCACGATCAGGATCTGATCTTTTAAAAATCTCAACATCTATGGCCAGCTTAACCGAGACTAACAACAGGATATAAATCTTACTTCCTAGTCTTTTATCCTGAGCAAGGTTTTTCTTCTGAGTTTCCTTATTTTTCCCTGGTATACAAAAACAGTGATGTCTGCACGCAAGTGTCCTGTCATTATTCACAAGCACGGCAATTTATTTAATTATTTTTATTATTGGTGATAATTATTACTTATTTCAACATAACTATTGTAAAAAAGAAAATCTATTCTCGGGTTTTTATTGGAGTTGACGGCAGCTTCCCTTAAGGTGGCCATAAACGCAAAGATCCACTCGTTTGGCGACATCGATATGCCATTAACAGTCATGGCTATATCGGGGGTAATCTGATTGTTCGATCCGATTACGATGTGCCATGGGCTCCGGCGGGATTGGTCGGGTCAAAATCAAACCTGACCGATCGACCAAACGACCGATCTCCCCCGGACGAAAGCTGTCGGCACTCCCCACACGTGATCCGAAAATCGTACGAATCCTCGATTCGTGCAATAGGATCTGTGTGTCTATGGCTACCTTTAGTCACTGTACATGTCAGTTACAGAAGCAGTTACCTCCTTAATGTTTATTTTATTGCAGAGAGCTTATGGCTGTGTTTGCAGCTCTCCATTGCTCTCTTCTACTCCTGCACAGTTATGGTGACACAATTGCAAATGCATATGCACTAAGAAGATTCAGAATCTGTTGCTCCATACATCCACAAGTCACTGGCACAACAAGGGGAAGAACTAGTAGAGCAAAACATAGATTTTAAATAATAATAAAACAATGTTTCTTTTAACTGACATGCAGGGATCATACAGCATTTTAAATCTTTAAAGGAAAAATAAAAACATAGACATATGTATATATAAACATAGAGATAGAGGAACAATTTTTCATGCATTATCAACTTCTAAATGGGGCTAAATGTTATTTCCTCTGGAATAACAAATTACAGACCCTCTTTTACCTTCTCGAATGCTGGTGTTGCTAAAATCAGCAGGGTTACACCCAAGCAGCCCATTTATCTCTGTATGAGAACATATGGACAATAATTACCCCAGATGGGTTGGTCAGGATTGAAAGATTGAAAGAGATCATGTTATTGGATAATTTATCAGTTTCTTCCTGTCTGGAACTACATTATTTAAAAAAAAAGAAAATTATAAGAGCCATGCTGTGAACAAGGGAGTGTCGCTTCCCTCATCCGGCTGAGAGGCAGCATATAAATAGGATAACTTTGCATGTGACTATTTCAGTAGAAGATAGGCAGCTTAAAGCAACTTTTATTGCTTTTATTTTACCAGAAGCCATTCTTAAAGACAACAGAGAAAGAAAAAAAGATGCCTTTATGTCTTGGCAGTCAACTGTGCCAAAGCATTTCTTGGTGACAAAGATATTTACAGTTAATTATTGTAATCATCGCAAGATCACACAAATGAGCATGTTGTTTTAAGTTGTGGGTTTTTAAGGTGTGCCAAACACATGGACTTCCTTTCAGTATTAAAGTATCTTTTCTCTTTTATGAATAAACATACCGAAACAATTATCATTTGCCATATGGGCAGGTATAGGGGCAGGGAACTTCCCATTCCTGGGTGGGTCTTTCCTCTTAAATCAAAGCAATGCCCAACAGGTCTAGTCTAAACTAAAGGAAAAGTTCATAGACGGATAATGCTTCTTCTAAAGGCTGAATATGGAATATACAGTCAAAGCCTGATTTTAGGTTTTCCTGGATTTCATGGTTTTTTTTACAGTCCCTTAATTTGAAAATGAATTCCAGTGGGAGCATTTCCTGGATTTTACATACATTTCTTTTAAAACCACAGTTTTCCCCTTTAAATGTGTAAATGCGAGTTTAGTCAAATTTAAAAAATTTTTGTAGTTTACACCTTTTTTTTACAGATCTTACGTACCCCCATTTTAAAGTTTCATAAATGTTATGTTATTTTTCTCCAGTCCACTGAAAAAAGTAGATTCAGGGTTTGACTATACTCCTAAGCAGAATCAAGATTCTTCTGAATACTGTTGCTCATATGGGGGTTCTCATCATCCAAAGAATATACAGACATTGTTTTATACACACATATCAATCTTCAACATCCCAGTTGGAAAAGTCCATTAGCTTCTAAAATTAAGATGGTGACCGTTCAGGATTGACTAGGAACATAACCGTATAAAGCAGAGTAACCAGTCAGCATATATGAAGCTATTTAAACAAGCGATTATACACTGCATGGGTAGAACATAAAGAAGGGAGTAATTCAAGCCTGGTTGTGACCTTCTACTTAAATTAACAGTGTCTGTGAACACTTTGGCCAAAATATTTAAGATCACATGCCTCATCATATTCCCTCATTATACGTTTGTACTACACTGCCTATAAGTGGACTATGCTGATTTTTAAATTCCTTATTCCTCAGTGTGTGTATTAATGGGTAGCTGGCAGTAAAACCATGTTCACTTACCCTTTATTCAGAAACTCAAATGAAACAGCTTCTTTTTTTAGGCCCCAATTTATTTAGGTACACCTGTGTCCTACAGTTATCATTGATATATTAAAATTGTTGTACATTTAAAAACACTGATGCCCCTTAACAGCATTCCCTAATGCAGTGGTATGCAACCAGTGGCTCACAAGCAACATATAGCTCACCAAATCCTTGGGTGTTACTCCCAGTGGGCTCAAAGCAGGTGCTTAATTTTAAATTACTGGCTTGGAGGCAAATTTTAGTTGCATAAAAACTAGGTTTATTGCCAAGCAGAGCCTCCTGCAGGCTGCCTGTCAACCCCTTAGATACCTTTTTTTCAAACTTGTGTTGCTCCCCAAATTTTTTTACATTTGAATGTGGCTCATGGGTAAAAAAAAAATCATGTTCACTTTGCTTTTATTCAGGGACTTTAGTAAAACAAGCAGCAAAGCTTTTATGCTCTAATTAACTTGTGTCCTACAAATATTATGGTGCATTTAAAAACATAGTTATTTTACTTATACTTTATTCAGGGGCTTTGGTAAGGCAAGCTTTTGAGTCCCTGCTAATTAAGTTTCACTAGTAATATAATACGTTGGGAAGACACATGTCTTCTAGTGGGGTTAGACCTCCAGATGACACACTATAAGGAAACAGCTGGACAACACTAACTTAAAGGGATACTGTCATGGGAAAAAAAATTTTTTTTCAAAATGAATCAGTTAATAGTGCTGATCCAGCAGAATTCTGCACTGAAATCCATTTCTCAAAAGAGCAAACAGATTTTTTTATATTCAATTTTGAAATCTGGCATGGGGCTAGACATTTTGTCAATTTCCCAGCTGCCCCTAGTCATGTGACCTGTGCCTTTATTTTAGGAGAGAAATGCTTTCTGGCAGTCTGCTGTTTTTCCTTCTCAATGTAACTGAATGTGTCTCAGTGGGACATGGGTTTTTACTATTGAGTGTTGTTCTTAGATCTACCAGGGAGCTGTTATCTTGTGTTAGGGAGCTGCTATCTGGTTACCTTCCCATTGTTCTTTTGTTTGGCTACTGGGGGGGGGGAGGGGGTGATATCAGTCCAACTTGCAGTACAGCAGTAAAGAGTGACTGGATTTTATCAGAGCACAAGTCACATGACTTTAACAAGGACTTTAAACAAAGACTTTTTTAACAGAAAATTTTAGCTTTAAGCCTTTAACATAATATTAGAATTGGTTAAGGGGGGGCGGTTGTTTGGTGGAAATCAGCACTCAACCCCTACTCTTTTCTCCTCTCTGTCTATTGTATCCCGCACTCGGATTCTCAAAGGGAACAAGATTTGTGGTTTTGTGAGGATTGAATAGCTCTTCAAATAAGACAGGGCCAGAGTTAAATATCGAGACCACAGTCCTGGTTTTTCCTGCCTATCTCTGCTTTGTGGTGTCCCAGTGATAGTAAAATCAATAGGTAGAAAGTTTTGGGACAACTCCACCTTTCTTTATATCCTTTTCCTACTTTTATATCGGGTTGAGTTGCTGGGTAATCGATTTATTGCTAATTAATTTGGTTTACTAATTTATTTATTTATTCTTCACTATTTATTACGTCCCTGGTTGGACTAACGCACTTGCACTTTAAGTATCTAACTAATTTAATATTTTTATGACACCTATGCACTTTAGGCAGTGGATTAATTGTAAAGGAGTGATTAAACGGCAGAATTGAATTGATTTGGTCTGCCTTTCGTAACAAGTGAATGAATTAGCACGGAAGAAGCACTTGAAATTAATTAATTTTAACTAATTGAATTACTCACTATTTATATTTTTAAGATCCTGCAGCTATAGAATTAAATTAAAGTATCTAGTAAGTGGATGAATTTTGAATTTTGAAATTTAGTAGTAAACCAATGATTTAGTAGTCAGAAGAGGGGTTTTTTCTTTTCTTTTTTCGTTATTTACAATTGCACTGATTGAATCAGACCTCTCTATTAACTGAAGCAATACATTAGTATTAAGAGTATCTTCTCTTGCAATTAATGTACAGTTATTACAATGTTTGTTCCCCTTTCTGTATTGTTGAAATTTTGTGAAAACGTGTAGTAATATATAAAGAGTTGTGTTATAATGTGCATAGGTTCAATATTGTTGTGACAGTCCATTATTTAAACCTCTTAAATTGACACATAGATTACAGGTATTATTGGGCATAATGGGCTTGTTATTTTTCTGTTTCTTTGAAAATTTAGGCACAGACACCATGCTGACACATATCTCTTAAAGTAGAAAAGCAAACAAACTGAAGCTGTAGACAAGGCCTTGGCAATGATTATGTTACAAATACTTTCAGAGACAGAAACTATGCAGCACAGTATATGTCACCCCACCCAGGCGTGTGGCACATGCAATAGTATGTGTATGATTCAACAACAGGTAAAAGAGCAGAGTAAACAGTCACAGCACGTTTCACTTGCACAGCTGCATTCCAGTCCAAATGACCTTACAATTGGTCTTCATTTTTACTCTTGTTTTTTTAATTATTTCGATTTTTATACAGCAGCTCTCCAGTTTGGAATTTCAGGGTCCAAATTACCTGAGGTTGCCACTTGTTTAGTTTCGACCTGGACAGCCCAGTCCAGCTGCCCGGATCAACACTGCCTGCCCCGGTTTTCTAAATTAGAAGGATCTCCTATGATTGACATGGCGATCAGCCAATCTCAGATCTCCATGTCATAGCCAAGCCCCTGGCAGCACGACCCGCCCTGTCATGTCCCCACCTCCTGCCTGGAGTTAGATTGGGCAAAATGTGGCAACCCTATACGTAAGAATAATGATGGCCTCATAGAGCAATTGTTTTTTGGGTGCTCGGTCATTTCAAAGCTGCAAGGAATCAGAATTAGGAGGCATATTCAAAAGCCATACAAAATAAAAAATGGAATCCAGTTGGGAAGCTCCTAAGAAATGAACAGTTCATTGTAAAAAATACTATCTATTGACTGGGTAAATAGATAGGCTGTGCAAAATTTAAAAAAAATACTTTTAATATAGTTAGCTGAAAATGTAATCTATAAAGGTTGGAGTGAGCAGAACAGAACCCAACTTCCTGATTTTCAGCTCTCTAACATCTTAGCTAGTCTGTGACTTGAAGGGGAGGCACGTGGGACAAATGTTCAGTAAGTTTGCTTTTAATTTTGAGCATGCTGGTCAGTTTCAAAAGCAAATGGTTATGACCCTTGTGCCCCCCTCAAGTCATTGATTGGTAACTGCCTGGTAACCAATGAGTGGAAGCCAAGAGAGCTGCAAAGCAGGAAGTAGTGTTCTGGCTATTGTGTTAGACTCCCAGTCACTCCAGCCTTTATACATTACATTTTTGGCTAACTAACTATATTAGAAATATTTGTTATTTTACACAACTTATCTCTTTACCCAGTTTTTATTTTTATAAAGTTGATCTGAAAATGCTCTTTGCATGCTTGCATTTGTTATGGTGCATAGAGACTGTCCTGAACATTGGTTTCCAAAGCTTTTCAGTCAGGGATTCCCCTATGAATTTGATTATCCTCTGTATATGCTACAGGTATTTTTTTTTTACTTGCTTTTAAAAGCTAATCATTACTTTTCTCTATATGAAATCAATCTCTGCCACAAGGCTTCTATCGAAATCCTTCCCATTAAGAACAAGTATTTTAGCATTCTTGGGAGTTGCTTATTATGACATGATTTTCTCATTTAGTTTCTGGGCGTAGTTTGAAAATATTATGATAATTTATAAGCATGCTCTGCATAATGGAAGCAACCAAGGTAAGTAGAGAGGGTTAACCCTTCTTTGCAGAAAGTTGTGCACTTTAGAGGAACAGTAGAAGGTGTTCTATGTCACTTTAACAGATATTAAGCCATGCATACATACCAGTTCTTGAACAGAACATTAAAGGGGACCTGTCACCCTAAGAAATGATTCCAAATTATTTTCTATCATGTTAGTTGAGTATAATAAACTTTACTTACACTATATTTATTATTTACATTTTGTTTCCTTCAGTCTTGGAATTATACAATCACAGCAAGCAGGCAGGAGCCATGTTGTGGACACTGTTATTAAGATATTTTGTGTATGCACCAGAATGCTTATCCTAATGCCCATGCACAGTGCCCTAGATAATTATAGAGCCTGAGGAGGGAAGGGGCAATGAGAAGTGCAGTGACATGTAGGAAGTGCTGAATGGAAAGTGAAGGTAATTGAATGCCCTACCTCTATATCTCATATAATATTTGATTGACAGTTCAGATTTTTAAAAACCATTATAACAGGTATAGATGTTTTAATGAAAAAATAATGTTGTGTTTCACGTTTAATTTGCTATGGACTTTCATTATGCAGCCTTTTATGTGTAGGTGACAGGTCTGCTTTAACAGCAAAACTGCAAATCACCTATTTCCCTCAATACTTTATTCTCAGTGCCACCATTAAACTGCATCACCTACCTCTTCCCAAGCAAAGTTCTTCAAGCCTTTAATAAATGTATCACTTTGCTTAAATGCTCTCAATACATAGATATTAACTGTTCTGATGTTCTGATAATCAGAAGCAGGCCCGGATTTGTGACAAGGCTTAGGGCGGCAAAATTTCAGGGGTGGCATGTCACCCAGCCACATTCTAGGGAGCACTGGGGAGCCACAGCTCCCCAATGATCCGGCGCATGCATGTGCACGCTCATGGAAGGGTTGTGCATGCAAAAGGTGGCGGTTGCTAGGACCCCAGAAAATTAAGTACATGATGTGCTAAAGAGTTTTGTTTCTAGATTATCATAATGACAATACAGGTGGTTGCCCCTGTTTGTAGTCTCTGTTTACTGATTTGTATAATCCTGTCCATACTTGCCTGGTTTTGTCTCTGCTTGCTAGCCATTCTAGCTTCAGTTTTATCTGGGTAGTCTTGTCCAGACATGTATGGGTCTGTCTCTGCTTGCTAGCCATTAAATCTCCATTCAAACTTGGGTAGTCTTGTCCATACCTGCCTGGTTTTGTCCTTACTTGCCAGCCATTCTTGCTCCAGTCATACTTGGGCTGTCTTGTCCAGATTTTCCTGGTTTTGTCTCTGTTTTCCAGGTATTCTATCACCAGTCATACTTGGGTAGACTTGTCCAAACTTTCCTGGTTCAGTCTCTGCTTTATAGGTATTCTATTATGAGTCATACTGGGCTAGTCTTGTCCAGACATTCCTGATTCAGTCTCTGCTTTATAGGTATTCTAGCTTCAGTCATACTTATCACCAGACATACTTGGGTAGTCTTGTACAAACTTTCCTGGTTCAGTCTATGCTTTCTAGCCATTCTAGCTCCAGTCATACTTGAATAGTCCTGACCAGACTTGTCTGGTGCTGTCTCTGCTTCCTATGCATTTTATCTCAGTGCTGTTTAGGTATTCCTGTCCAAAACTGTATGGTTCTGTCTCTGCTTGCCATTCATGCACAAATTCTTTCTGTCATAGTCCTGCCCAGACTTATTCTGTCCTGTTTGCTATGCATTTGTGCTCTAATCCTGTGTGGCATAGTCCAACCTAGGCTTGCCTGAATATGTCTCTGCATGCTAGGCATTCCTGCTCCAGTTCTATTTGGCATAGTCCTGTGCACACTTGCCCAAATTCATCTCTGTTTGCTTAATCCTGAATGGTCTTGTCCTGTCCAGACTTGCCTGGTTCTGCCTGTGCATGCTAACTATTCCTGCTCCAGTCCTGTTTGGCATACTCCAGGACAACTGTCCAGACTTGCTTACTGTGTCTATGATCTACAGCCTTCTTGTTCTCAGCTGGTCTGCACCATACACTGAATATCTGACTATTCTGCCTTCATTAAAACAGTAACATCATCACATCTGTAGATTGCAAATGTAAAGGAACAACTTTGACATGTAGCTTTAGCTTTCCTTTGAGAATAAAATTTCCTTCTGACCTTTCACACTTTTTTCAAACTAAGGAACATTCATGATATTTTCCATCCAACATTTCCCCTTCAAAAATTCCACCAAATGAGTATTTTACATTGATTAAATGTGTTTTTATGTTATGTTACTATGTTACCACCTCAGCCGGAACTGAGGACCAGGTTAAAAGAGGACAAGATTACAGATCTTAATCCTTCAGAACACTCTAAGATCCTACAACACCAATGTCCTTGTTCCTGTTTCAGTTTTATTTGTACTGAAGGTCTGTTTGCACTTGTGAGAGTTTTGGTCATGCATGTTGTTGCCTTCAATTAACTCTTTTATTTCTGGGTACAATTTCTGGTGGATGCATTTAATCTGGGTTAGAATAATTAAGAACCCTATATAATTCCTTTATGCACCTTATTAGACAGAATATTTATTAGAATTATTGTAAAATATTATCAATAACTATTCAAAGCTGAATATTTGGCCAGCAACTCGCATATTCAGAAATAAAGTAAAATATTAAAAAATGTTAATAGTAACATAGTAAGTTAGGTTGAAAAAAGACACAAGTCCATCAATTTCAACCTTTCAACTATTTTAACCTGCCTAACTGTTGATCCAGAGGAAGGCAAAAAAAACCCCATTTGCCTCAGAGGGGGGAAAAAAATCCTTCTTGTCTCCAAAATGGCTAGTCCCTGGATCAACTTACTATGAGCTATCTCCCATAACCCCGTATTCCAAAACTGTATTTCCTCACTTGCTAAACACCATCCAACCCCTTCTTAAAGCTATCTAATGTATCAGCATGTACGACTGATTCAGAGAGAGAATTTCACATCTTCACAGCTCTCACTGTAAAAAAAAATACCCTCTGAATATTTAGGAGGAACCTACTTTCTTCTAATCGGAATGGGTGACCTTGCTGGAAAGATCTACTGGTAAATAAAGCATTAGAGAGATTATTATATGATCCCCTTATATATTTATACATAGTTATATCACCCCTTAAGCGCCTCGACTCCAGTGTGAACAACTCCAATTTGGCCAGTCTTTCCTCATAGCTAAGATTTTCCATTCCTTTTCACAGCTTAGTTGCCCTTCTCTGGACCCTCTCTAATTAAGTAATGTCCTGTTTGAGCATTGCAGACCAAAACTGTATGGCATATTCTAAATGGGGCCTTACCTGTGCTCTATACAGTGGAAAAATTACCCCCTCCTCCCGTGAATCTAAGGTCATTTCATCTCCAAGGTCATTTTCCATTATGGGTTTGCCTAGTGCAGTCCCATTAAGGGTATGAGTGGCTTGGATATTTTTACATCCAAGGTGCATAACTTTGCATTTATCAACATTTAATCTCATTTGCCACTTAGCTGCCCAGATTGCCAGTTTGTCAGGATCCGGTTGCAAGGATGCTGCATCCTTTTTTTTTCGTCTCATCTTGCAAACACTGATACCCTACTTACAATAGTCAGGACCAAAAACATTTTAAGCATAAGACAACATCATTCATGTAGAATCACTTACCAATATAGAGACGTGGCCCAGGTGCTCCAGCCCCAGGCCCTCAGCTCAAGGGAGTGGACAATCCGTAAGCAAAAAGTAAATGTAGGTGCAGGGCACACTGGTAACTCACATAATAATGGATATTTTATTTATACAATCATCTTATTGCCTGACACGCTTTGTGTCATTAGGACACTTAATCATAGGCTTATTTTTGATTTACAACCCATTTACTGTTTCCAACTCCTGCTGCAGGGACAAAGATATATATATTACTGCATACACATACTGTAGTAGCAACTTTTAAAACTGCTTTCCTGAAAGCTGTTATAACAAGGTCTCTGCCTTCAAACTCCTGCCTTATCTTGATCTTCTACTCGCAGAATAGTTCTGTTTTGCTCTGCAGTTAGATAATTATTCTCCTCTGCACAAACATCTCCTCATTTCAGTTTCTCAGAGAGGTGTTGTCCTCTGCACAACTAGCTACTTAGCAGGATCTTCTCAGGGAGGTGTTGTAATCTGCACAACCATCTACTCAGTGGGATCTTCTTGAAGAGGTGTCCTCTACACAAACATCTACTCAGTGAGATCTTCACAGCAGCTTGGCAGAAAAAAATAAATAAATGTCAAACAAGATCTTAGGAACATTTTTTTACATTAAAAAACAGCTAGTGATAAACAAATCTCTCCTGCTTCAGTTTGCTCTGCATTGAAGTCAATGGGTATTTTTTTATGGCAACTTTATTTCCACTCTAAATTCATTGGACATTTCTTTGCAATGGGAGTTTTGTTGTGACTTTTCCCTGCCAAAATACATTCAAGTCAATTGATATTTTTTCCATGCCTGGCTTCAAAATGTGCTCATCGCTATTAACAACAATCAGCTGTAGGCAGAAGAAGAGGTTTTTGCCAGGGATAATCGGAAAACTAGAACAGTGCTCATGTTTTTCAATGCTTTCTCTACCTAGGCCTTATTGAGAAGTTGTCTTTTTATAATCCTTCTCTGTCTGAGAGCTATTGCTCATATACAGTATATTACTATGCCTCAGATGTGTCTAGGATAATGTCAGGATTTACCACAGGTGTAGGGCTAGTAGGGAGGAACCTGTGTTGTGTAAACTGTTGTAAAGATGTTGGGTGCTTGGTGAAAATAAATAATAAAGGTTAGAGATCAAATAATGTATCAAAAATTTATGGACAGCAGCCAATCTTCCAATAAAAACAATATCTTTATTGGCTCAGCTTAAAAACACCAGATTATTGTTACCTCTGCTAAAATCTAACCATAGATAAGAATAGATTAAATAATGATTTAATAATACAAAAGAAGATGATGATCTGTGATCAAGCCAAATGTTGGTGCAGACAGAGATATTCAAGAAGTCTGTGAGACAGCCAAGAGGTCAATACCAAGTACATTTACCAGGATAAAGGTCAAAACCAGGAGATCAGCAGAAGCAGGGACTGTGACATTCTTTTCTGCATTGCTTGTACACTGAGAAGGTAAGATGCTTCATGTGGTGTCTCACCTGTGCTTGGCAGTTCTGCGCTGTCCGGCAAGTACTAGCAACATACAAGTATGGTCTCTATTAACATATGCTTTGCATGATGTGCTACGCATTTAAATCACCTATGTGTAAGAGCCCTGATGGAACTCAATTATCCAGCACAGGAGAAAGGAATTAGTTATTTCTGATCGTAAACTAAAAAACAGCAAACTCTATTCCAGTTTTTTAAAGATTTTTTTTCTAGTATAAGAATAAAACAGGCTTGTGTGTTATCATACACTTGTTAAAAAATTTAATAGTCTACAATACACATTGGTTATGACGTATCTAGATGAATGCCCCTGGTGGATTATCCAGTTTAAATATGTTTCTTTTTTAAGTAGTCTGCTGCTATCATGGTTTATTAACACATTGAAACCCAAGCCGCAGTGTTTTCCAAAGCAAAAACCTAGGCAGCTAGGCAGGTCTCCAGTGCTTGTAGGGCAGGCTTTAATGTGGCTTTAGTGCTATAGGTCATGGAAAGGAGACAGGCAGCTTTTGTATGCATTCTGTTTGCAGGTAACTACTACCAATGGTTTAAACGGTGCAATGCCTTAAAGATAGATGAAACATTTAATATGCTTTTTCTAATGTAATACTCAAAGGGTGAAAATTAACCATTATTTTACCCAATGTCTTTCTCTCTCTCTGCTTTTCTTATGAATTATACCTGCACAGAATGCATAATTCTTTGCATGGCAACATTTTTTGGCATATTGCAGGATATACCAGATTGCTTGCAACATGTGTTTTTGATTTATAGACTCATAGGGGTTGAAAGGATGCAAAAGAAATGGATGTTTATTATAATGTTATGTTTTCTTACTGAGCAGTAACAATAGTTATTGATTAGTATTAGTAAATAAAGTTGACTATTTTACTATTTAGCCATTTATTGTTTGTACTGGAACAATTTGTTTCAAATCCGAAAAGAATTGTCCCAATCCTCCCTATATGGATGGGTTACAGTGCTCAGCCCTGGTACAGATACTGTATCAATTGGTTTCAGAATCTGGAAGATTTTCATAAATAGACAAATCTGTTTGAGATTTAATTAAAATGTCCCAATCCGTTTTTCAATATAAAAGTGAGCTTGCCTGAAATGGAGTAAAACTGGCTTATGGCGGGCTGACACAGACATGAAATCTATTTTCCCGTAACCTGAAAGATCTAAAATACATGTCGCATAGAGTTCAGTTTAAGAGTTTAGTTCAGTTTAAGCAAATAGTTATTTTGTTTTAATTATTTCCTTTTCTTTGTTATAATAAATCAATATTGGTGGCAAAACAATCCTTTTTGGTTTATTTCAATTTGTAATTTCAATGTTTTTTTTTATTAAATTTAAGGTATGATGATGCATATTACAGAAAGACTCCTTATCTGAGAAACTCCAGTTTCCAAGCATTAAGAATAATACATCCCATACCTGTGCTCTGTTCCCAAATACTGCTATTCTAGTCCATGTGAAATTAAACCATTAATTGTTATTTGGGGTCGGTTAACATATATGGAATAATTTAAAAACACCTTGCATCTGGGGTCTGTCTACACGCTCTGTTTATTGCTGCAATGGAAATAAGGCACATGTTAGGGGATGGGTAGGGGACTAGCGGTGGGGCTAGCTGCATATATTCGTGTGACGAACATGGGGTTTATGGGGTTTTTATGTACAGAGACTTACAGCAATTCTTCTACAGGGTAGTGCAGGGGGAAAAGTGCAAAATACATGGTGACTAGCACCCTATACCCTGTTTCATGCAGTAAATAACCCCCTTTTTGACACTAAACCCTTTATTATATATAGTCAGTAAATCACCAAAAATTCACTGTGGCAACCAGAGCTATTTCCCAGCTGTTGGCTACAAGGCAGCAGCACTAGCTGCATTCTATCAATGAGGACACTACTGCCTTTCTACAGCCTGGGATGTGCAGGTACATCTCACCTGGCAGCAGTCTTCCTCCCTGTTTCTGGTTGGGAGGCTTCAGAATACTTCACTTCTCTAACTCAGTTGTTCTTAGCTTCTGCTTATGTAATGGGTGGGTTCAAATTAAACATGTGCAAACAGAAAAAATGGCCTCATGCCAGTACTGAGATCTCTTTGCCAAAATGTTATTAAAGCCCTTTTATTTGTGTTGTTCAAATAAAGTAAGAGATTGTGGCTTGGATGATCCAGTTTACAGAAACATAAACTTAAGGTAGGTAGTGCTAATTATGTCCTTAAATTCACAGGTTTGAATATGAAAATTGTTCCTTTCATTCATGATATCATATTTCAGATTGTATAGATGTAAAAGAAGGTTCAATTTTTATGAAGGGTTCTCAATACTAGGCTACCATGACCCATATGTTTGCATGGGCTGCATTGAACAGTTTCAGCTTGAACAGCCGACAATGCAGCAGGTACTAGTAAACCTATATTGGATATTTGACCCACAGTGTGTAAGAGTTGGGCAGCTCTGCTGTATATTTCACCAAATCTCTGCTTCACCTGGGGACACAAAAAATCAGGGAAAGACACACTTTTTACAGTATCACTAATTGGGAAAAGATTGCAAAACTTTAAAATGTAACTTTGCCTTCTCTGGATCAACTAACAGTTAGGCAGTTTTTAAATATAGACTTAAAAGATTGAACTTGATGGGTGTGTTTTTTTTAACCTCACTTTCTCTGTATTTAAAGGAACAGTTCAGTGTGAAAATTAAAATTGGTTAAATAAATAGTATGTGCAAAATAAAAAAAACTTTTCTAATATAGTTATAGCCAAACATTTAATGTATAAAGGCTGGAGTGACTGGATGTCTAACAGAACAGAACACAACTTCCTGCTTTTCAGCTCTCTAACTCTGAGATCAGTGACTTGAAGGGGGGCACATGGGACATAACTGTTAAGTGAGTTTGCAATTGATCCTGTAGGGACCCATAGGGTTAAATGTGTCCCTATGGCTTTAATTCCCTACACTTCCTGATATCCCTAGTTGCTGGGCAGATGCCCATGTTGAGAGATGTAATTTGCATAGTTGTGCTATTGGCCCGGAGGCGCTGTGACCACTTCCTGTCACACTTTGGGATAGTGAGTGAGAAGGGGTGGATCTTTCTCTTTTGGCTGCTGGATTCATTGCTGGGTGTGCCCAGGGGAGCCTGGGTACAGCAAGGCCCAGAAAAGCCATGTGCTCTAGAGGGACCAGTACTTTTAGAGAGAGCAGTCGGAGAGCAGGGACCCCGTGAATGAGGCTAGTGGGCTAATGAGTGGCAGGAATATAATGTTATACACACTCTAGGAGAGTAAGACAGTGAGGGAAGATATAAAGAGCAGCTTTATGCTCCAACAAGGAGGTGTAGCAGGGAGTAGCTTCACAGGATGTAAGATTTGCTTACAGTGAAGGGACCACAGTGGTTAGAGTGTCAGGTTTAGGTTCTCATTCCTGACTACTCCGCTGGTTGGGATCCAGACCAAGTGTGAGGTTTTTCTACCTGGAGGTATGCTGTACTGCCTTGACTACATGCGCAGGAAAATGCACCTGCATCTACTTCTGAAGCTCTGTGTGAGTGTTGTGCCTACATATATTCTGCCTCTGCCTATGAGCTCTTTGTTAACCTGCCAGCTCTGTGTGAGCTGTGTGGTGTGTGTGTGTGCCTATATATATTCTGCATCTACCTCTGTAGCTCTGTGTGAGCGGAGTGTGCATATATATTCTGCAAATGCCTCTGTAACGATGTAAGTACAACCTTGTGGATCATTTGTCTCTGACAAATAAAAGTTGCTTTGTTTGACTGCAAGAACCTCCTGGTACCCATTATTTTCCTGTTTTATTGCACAGTAGCCTGTGGGAGTTGTAGTTGCACTACACCACACCTGCAATCTTCCACCTAGCGAAGGCCCTAGCGTGAAGTGTTTGAGTCACATGTAACCCATGCTCTAAGCACTAGCTGGACATTAACCCCTTTTGGCCTGTATAGCCCAAGTTAGTGTTACAATCCTTAACATGCAGGTCAGATTCAAAAGCAACAGTTATGACCCATGTGGCTCCCCCTCAAGTTTCTGATTACTGCCTGGTAACCAATCAGTGGAAACCAAGAGAGTAGTAATGCAAATAAGGAAGTAGTGTTCTGGCTATTATGTTAAACATCCAGTCACTCCAGCCTTTATAGATTACATTTTTGCCTAACTAACTATATTGAAAAAATGTTTTACATTGCACAGCCTACCTATTTATCAAATTTTTATTTGTATACTGAACTATTCCTTTAAAAGCAAACTTTATGAGAAAAAGAAGGCATCTTCCATTCTCTACTTGCCCACAGTAGGGGAAGATGCAGTTTGCAGCTATCCCGTGGACTCCTGGGCATTAACAAATGACCACTAACATTTTGCTAATTGTCTTTAGTTTTTTACATGACTGCAAGAATTTCAAAGAAAACAAGATAGTGTGTAGTGTAGAGTGAATAGTATGAACCCTCTCCCATTCTGCCATTTCCTGCCCCGTACTTGAGACCTGTCCCTTTCCAGACAGGATTGTTTTGCCATTAACATGGGTCTTTACTATTATAGTTGACATAAAGTCAAAGTTTCTGTATTATTAAAGCAAAACAGTCAGAAATGAAGAATTGTTCATTTAGACACTGTGGGAAATGACATTGGCATATTTCAGTTTTCTGTATACAGGTATAGGATCCATTATCCAGAAACGTGTTATCCAAAAAGCTTCAAATTACAGGAAAGCCATGGCCAATAGACTCCATTTTAATTAAATAATTCAAAATTTTAAAACATATTTCTGTTTAACCTGTAATAACAAAACCTTACTACTTGATCCCAACTTAAAGGAGAAGGAAAGGTTAAAACTAAGTAAGCCTTATCAGAAAGGTCCATCTAAATATACCAGAAAACCCCCAAAGTAGTGCTGCTCTGAGTCCCCTGTCAAAAGAAACACTGCATTTCTTTCCTTCTATTGTGTACTCATGGGCTTCTGTATCAGACTTCCTGTTTTCAGCTTAAACCTCATTGCCCTGGGCAAGAGCATGCTCAGTTTGCTCCTCTTCCCTCACCACCCTCCCTTCTCTACTGTAATCTGAGCCCAGAGCAGGGAGAGACTCAGGCAGGAAGTGATGTCACACCATGTTAATACTGCAGCTCCTATCCTAAACAAACAGAGAGTTTCTAGAGCTTTTTACTCAGGTATGGTAAAACATTCTACAGAATAAATATAGCATTCTAGCTTGCACTATTGCAGCTAATCTATTGGCAATAAAATGCCTCCGTAGCTTTCCTTCTCCTTTAAGATATAGTTACATAGTTACAAAGCTAAATCCGGTTGAAAAAAGTCCATGAAGTTCAACTCCTCCAAATGAAAACCCAGCATCAATACACAGAACCCCCTCCATACTTTTTACACACAAATTATATATACCCACATCTATACTAACTATAGAGTTTAGTATCACAATAACCTTTGATATTATGTCTGTCCAAGAAATCATCCAAGCCACTCTTAAAGGCATTAACTAAATCAGCCATCACAACATCACCCGGCAGTGCATTCCACAACCTCACTGTCCTGACTGTGAAGAACCCCCTACGTTGTTTCAAATGAAAGTTCTTTTTCTTCTAGTCTGAAGGGGTGGCCTCTGGTACCGTGATCCACTTTATGGGTAAAAAGGTCCCCTGCTATTTGTCTATAATGTCCTCTAATGTACTAGTAAAATGTAATCATGTCCCCTCGCAAGTGCCTTTTTTTACAGAGAAAACAACCCCAACCTTGACAGTCTACCCTCATAATTTAATTCTTCCATCCCTCCAAGCAGTTTAGTTGCACGTCTCTACACTCTCTCCAGCTCATTTATATTCCTCCTAAGGACTGGAGTCCAAAACTGCACTGCATACTCCAGATGAGGCCTCACCAGGGACCTATAAAGAGGCATAATTATGTTTTCACCCCTTGAGTTAATGTCCTTTTTTATGCAAGACAGAAATTTCCTTCTCATTTAAGGAAACTCCCAACACACACTGCCATTTAGTGTACAACTTGCATCTATATAATTTTTGCATAACCTTGCATTTATCAACATTGAACCTCATTTTCCAGTTGCTGCCCAGTTTCCCAACTGCAAATGAGACAAATCACTCTGTAAAGTGGCAGCATCCTGCATGGAACCTATAGTTCTGCACAATTTAGTATCATCTGCAAAAATACAAACAGTACTTTCAATGCCCACCTCCAGGTCATTAATAAACAAGTTGAAAAGCAAGGGACCTAGTACAGAGCCCTGCGGTACTCCACTAACAACACTGGTCCAATTAGAAAATGTTCCATTTACCACCATCTTTGTAATCTATCATTTAGCCAGTTCTCTATCCAGGTACAAATACTATGTTCCAGGCAAACATTCCTCAATTTAACCAGTAACCTTCTGTGTGGCACTGTATGAAATGCTTTAGCAAAGTCTAAGTAAATCACATACACTGACATCCAAGAATCGATGTCCCTGCTCACCTTCTCATAAAAAGAAATGAAGTTAGTCTGGCAAGATCTATTTTGCATAAAACCATGCTGGCACACACTCATGGTATTATGATTTGCTATGAAGTCCAGTATCTTATCCTTTATTAAACCTTCAAAAAGCTTTCCTACCACTGATGTCAGACCAACTGGTCTATAGTTTTGAGGCTGAAAATTGGATACTTTTTTTGAATAGCAGCACCACATTTGCAATTCACCAGTCTTTTGGCATTATGTCAGACCTCAATGAGTCCTGAAAAATTAAGTAAAGAGGTTTGGCAATCACAGAGCTAAACTCACTAAGTACCCTGGGATGAATACCATCTGCCCCTGGACCTTTGTTTATCTTAACATGTTCTAGTCTCTTTTGAATTTCCTCATGTGCGAACCATGCATCATTAGTTGTATTACTAGAATTGGGACTGTTAAGAAGGAAACCATCATTAACTGGTTCCTCATTTGTGTAGACAGACGAAAAATATGAGTTCAGAATCTGTGCCTTTTTTTTGTTTTCATCCACAAGCTCTGATATTAAAGGTCCCATCCCTTCCTGCTTCATTTTTAAACTATTAAAATATTTTAAAAAATATTTTGGATTCTTTTTACTGCTTGCTGCAATATCCTTTTCCATATCAATTTTAGCTTGCCTTATAGTTTTTTTGCATGATTTATTGGCCTCCTTGTACCTTATTAATGATTTGGCTGTCCCAGCTAACTTGAAAGCCTTAAAAGCACGTCTTTTCTTACCCACCTCAACACCAACAATTCTATTGAACCAAAAAGGTTTTGCTTTGCAATGACGTCCTTGCTTACAAGAGGAAAATACTGACATGTATATTTATTAAGCAGCATTTTGAAGACTTCCCATTTTGGACATGCCTGAAGTAGGTTCTTGAACGAGCTGGAATAAAAAGTTTTCATTTAGCATATTTACAAACCTACGAAATTTTTCTGTCTTGGCAACCCCATTACCCCAGTCAATGTCTGGATAATTGAAGGCTCCCATAGCAACAACTTGACCCAGCTGTGAGGCCGCTTGTATCTGCAAGAGGGTAGTTTGGGCTTCATACTCGTCACTTATATGGGTTGGTTTATAGCATACACCAATGATAATTCTCTTTGTAACCTTTTGCCCAGTCAAAATCTCTACCCAGAGGGATTCTACACCCTCACCAGTGCAAGCTATGGTTATTTCTTTAGTGCATGGCTTTGATTTAGGCTTTACATACAAACATACTCCTCCACCCTTTTTAATCCCTCTGTCCCTGCTAAAAAGGGTGGGACAGAGGCTATAATTATCCTACAATCCTACTGTGTTTATTTTTATGTTTAAATGATTTTTAGAAGACTTAAGGAATGACATTTATCAAATTATGGAAGACATCTTGGCCAGGAAGCCTCAGGTCATTCTGGTTAACAGGTCCTAAACCTGTAACAGAAATGTGGTAAATAGGGCCCATACCATATAAGACCTATTATTTTGACATACAAAAGGTCAATAATTAATGCTCCAAGGTGCACAAAATCTTGCCCCTTTGTCAATGTTCCAGAAGCATTTGCATCCAGGACATATCTGCACCGAGATAGATTAAAAATCAAATGACATGCAAGTTAGGTGATGGGGAAGGGGATGCTTATGTGTCACCCTCTGTCATGTTTTATGAATGCAGTGATGTTCTACTTGCTTCATGGCAAATTAAAACTAACATTTTCAAGATGCAAGTTTCTCAACAGAGCTATGGAGAGAAGATAGTTGAAGGCTTGAAAATAAATGAAACTCCTACTGCTGAACAAGAGAAATGAATACATATATTATGAGATGTAAGATTTATATAAAGTGAACTTGGATAGATAATAGAGAATAGAAACCAGAGCATAAAAATCAGATCCCCATCCCCAGACTAATGGCAAGTTATTTCTTGGCTTGGCTCTGACTTTACCTGAAAACCTGTTCACAGCCATATTAACCAAAGCAATAGACCATAAGAAGAACAGAGACTTTATTGTGAGACAGAGAATGCCCTGAAGGAAAGCCAGAAATTAAGAAAAGAAATGATGATTGCACAAGCCAAGATACGGTTCTGTAGTGACACAGCACCTAAGTCTGTATGATAGAAAATAACTGTGACTGTTTACAAAAATCCTAAACTAAAATGGCTTAAGTTACTTGAAGGAGATGCCATGTAGAGATATACGCCAATACTTGGGTGGGGGAGCTACATTCATACTTTACACAACAGAAGGATTCAGATGCAGGGCTTATTTGAAATGTAGTCTAAATGTTAGACTCTCCAGCAAAAGTATCAACTGAACTGAATTTCAGATATTAATTTTATGTTGGTTTTCTGCTTGTCATGAATATGATTTTAATGAGAGAATTTACCTGTAATGCTTTGACATAAAACATATGGGGTTGGAGTGTATTGGCCAACAGCCAACCTCACTCTACTGTATTGAAGCATTTTTCTTGGTGCTACGGCTCAGCAGACACCAGGCAATGCTTCTCAGGTCTGCTGACACACAAGAAGATTTCCTGTCTTGTAAGAAAATGCTGTGTCTGTTTGCAACTTGCTAAAAATGTGTCTTTCTGGGTTCAGAGTAAACCCACGGATTTAGGGCCAGCCTACACAGCATTACTGAATATGACATTAGTCTTAAGGACAAGGAAAGTTAAAATTACTGGGGGGGGGGGTCCAATTCTTTAGGCACCTCTCAGTATATATTCTTATATATTCTTCTATAAATAATGAAATAACCCAGGGTACTATGCTGGGAGTGAGGACCTTTTATGTGTTTCTTGCATGGGCTTGCGCTGGGCACATGCACGGTGCACTGAATTCCTGTATTATGCATACTCTCAGTCCAAGTCTGTTTGAGAAACACCTAGGAACTGAAGCTATATGGCGCTGTCACAATCCCCCACAAAAAACATGTTCCCCCCTACAAGGTCGCTGACAAATAGTGTTGCTACCCAGCCAGTATTTTAACGGCCTACCCAGTAAAACATCTGGCCAGGCCAGGGCCTGTATTACAAATTGACCATCAATGAAGTTGCTGATAAATCGGTAATGCCCTTTAATGTAGCCCCTGGCCCACCCACCTAAGTCCTCGTCTGCATAGAACTCCCCGATCTCTACCTTCTAGGTCCTTGTCGCAGTAAAGCCCCACCCCCTTTGACATCATTCGCCCTTTGTGACTCCATGACACTCCCCCGTTTTGCCCCCACCCTATGCTGGGCTGGTAAAATTTTATGCGAAAGGTGGCAACCCTACTGTTAAACTAAGAAGATAGAAAGCTTCAAAGCAGGAAGTAGTTTTCCAGTTTTCTGGCTATTACATTCACTCCACATCCGTTCACTCCAGCCTTTAGATTTTATATTTTTGGCTAACTATCTATTTCACACTGAACTGTTCCTTGTCCTTTAAATGTACACTAAATATTCTTAGAAATTATTATAGTGAGACATTATACTAGGTTATGGCTGAGCTATCTTTTATGTTCAGTGCAATAAAGTTATTAGTAATGTATATTTGTACATATTACCCAAAATATCAGTTTCTTTGTCAGATTATGCAGTGACAAGCCATGACTTCACATCTCAAGAAAAGAAAACACTTTATCAGTCAAGTCTGACTTCCTCTTACAAAGGAAACCAACACAAAGGTCTGCTCCAAGCCCAAAGCGGAAAAACTTAGTTGAGCAAGAAAACGACAATGCAATGTGTACAAAGAGCAAGCTAAAAGCAGTCTGTTCCACAGCGGTGTGCCACATCAGACACCCAGTAAAATCTTCCTGCAAAGGTAAGGTTTAAAGGCAGCTGGATAAGGGCATTTGCTATAAAAAAAACAATATGCTGTTTATGGGCTCAATTAGAATAAATGGTCATTTTTTTCCAGATTTCCAGGCTTGCTGATTTGTTTTTTTAAACATGCCACTAGGAACCAAAACGTATTCAGTATATATATACAGACAAGTATAAATAAATAACTTTTACTTATGCAAGTACAGGATTTAATACACAGGTATCGTTAAATGAATAAAAATACATACTTTTTGGGCTCAGAAATGCTCCTATTGGCAGTCATGCAATAGGTTTTACTGGAACATTTATTCTGGAACTATAAATCATACCCATGTGAAATCATGCTGCTGTAAGATGCCATAGATAGTCACTATTTAGTGGTCTATTAGGGTCTCTGTGTACTCGAAATGACAGGGTCTATTTTGAATCCCAGTTCAGGCCTGTAAGGGACTGCTCGGTTCTTTTGCTTTTAATGTTAATCTTACTTGCTAGTAACAATACCTACTGGAATACTATAGTTTCTACTCTGCAAAAACAATGTCAATTATGGGCTGGATTGTGGCACCAGAAACACAGCCAATGAGGTTCCTTTCCTTCTGCCAGGTAGATTGTATAAACACAGATTCTATACTCCATGCATTCTTGCGTCTTATGGCAAACATGACTACACAAGGAATTAAATAATATTCTAAATTACATCTCAGCTGTAAGGCATTTTCATTAAAGTGGAGAAAAATGTCTTCTTCTCATATTCTATGTGATTGTGGCCATTTCATTTGGATTTAATTAGAAATAAATGTATTTTTATGGCTTAAAGATCTTAATAGAGCTGAAAAGCATGGATCTGGCTCTTTAGTAGGTTTGATTTACTAAAGTCTATAGGTAGAATCCTCTAACATATTCATAATGGCAGGAAGCAAAACGTCAAGGCCATCAGGCACGTGGTCGAGCTTTTTGTTTACCATATTAGTTTGTTGCGCAATTATAATTTATGCATATCTAGATGCCAGGGGTATGGTATATGAATGCACCTGGCCAGTATAAAATATGCTTGATCCCAATGCTATTGATAGAAAAAAAGATTAATAAATAGGAAGGGCTGTATTTCTTCCAGAAAAGGTGGGAGCCCTAACACACACACACCATAGCTACCAAATCATTATTTCACAACTATCTGAAAACATCTGAACTGAAAAAAAGTGTTTGGAAGGTGAACAACCCCTTTAATAAAGGTGAATAGCTATGCTGGGATTATATAAAAACCAAAGGGATTATTGCTGATATGGCATTTATAAGACAGTTTGGCTGGTCACACCCCCTTGTTGAGATGGTGCCATGCCCCAACTTGGCTTCTTGTTATGGTATTATTGATACAATAGGGCCCTTGTGGGAGACAAAAAGGATCTTGTGGGCAGCTTGCAGTGAGACAATGGCTTGTTAGACTAAGCTAAAACTGCAGACAGTGTCAGTAAATCTTTGGAGAAATAAAGCAAATGGATTATAAATACATACTTGGTCACTGTATTTTCAGTAAGTAACAGATGTTAAAGCAATGACAAGGTGTTTTATACACCGTTATTCAATGCTACATCTGATTATTATTTCCATCTTTCAATACTAGGACTGGATTTTCAGCATTATTACTGACATTCATTTATTCAAAAGCAACAATAAGCAAATAAATACAGTTAATGAATAGCATTCAGTATACAACAGTACAAGTTTAACATCCTAAGCATAATATATATGTTATATTTCTTGATCAGTATTACAAGTCAAAAGATGTTTTAGCATAGACTGTACCGTTTGTGGTTTTTCCAGTGGTTAAAATTTGTGTAAATCTGCACTAAAATTTTCCCATGACTTACGTATGACTCAATGTCGTCACTTAACCCTTTAACCCCCCAATAAGCACAATACAACATTTTATGGGTGGAAAAGGCCGCAGCTTGTTTTATTAAAAACACATCAAGTTTAGGGAAAATTATCCACCAACATACCCACATTATTAAATATTATTATAACAAATGAATAACAAATGAATAAGCTGTGACATTGTAAACAATAGCCGCTTAAGGCTGCATAACATTTAACAATAGTTTATACTGAATTCACTTGCCCCTAAGCCTAGCCCCAGGCCAATCTTACCTTAACACTCCAGCCCCCTTTTTGGCTACCTAGTAGGGCAGCCCCACACAGCCAAAGCTGTGACAGTCTAATCCCTTCCCTCACTGATGGGCGGGCGGGCACTTTTCACCTCTCTTTATAGGTTAAGCCCTTCCCCCTCCTTTACTCACCCATGACTACAATCCCCACATTCACCTTTCTATGGACTCAAGGCATTTTGCTTTTTAGCAAAATTTTCAGCAAACCAAAATAAGGAATTTTTGCCCATAAATATAGTTAACTATTCAAAATAAAAGTGGCCATGTGCCAAATTGTTAATAATGCACAGTGCTGTAGGTCATGCTCAACAAACCAAGGCTTCTACTGCAGGTTCCTGTATAAGACATAACCATATCTGTTCTAAAAACAGAAACACATAAATATGTTAATTCAGTCTGCTGGTGTGAATAAAGTTACTGCTTGCTCTGGTCTCAATTATTTTCAGAATAATGTTGTGCATATCCCAAGCATTATACATTTCTGTTAAAGGGCTTCGGTTGTGATTTTTATTGTGTAGTTTTTATTTCTAAATGACATGGTGTTCATTACAAATAATTTGTTGTATACTATATAAAGTTTTATTCCTGAACCAACAAATATATTTTTGTAGTTGTTATATTGGTGTGTAGGCATCCATCTCAGGTCATTGTGCTTGATCCTTTTCTTTCAGAATGAATCAGCTCTTCATAATGGAACTGCTTTCAGATAAGCTATTCTCCTACTACTCCTACTCCATGTAACTGGGGGAGTTGCAGTGGCACTTTTTAATATTGAGTGCTATACTCATATGTAACAACTCACCCTGGTGGTCTAGTGGTGCGGCGGGGAAGCCCGCCACGCCGCTCCTATTCTTCCAAAATGCCGGCTTCTTAGGGCACGCACGGCACATTTCCTCTTCTTGTAGGCGCATTGGCGCTGGCGTAATGACATAAGCGCGCAATGGCAGAAAGTTAAAATGCTATTTAAAGGGGCTTTGTACGATTTCTCATTGCCTGTTATAGGATCTTTCTCCGTGAGTTTCCTGGTGCTTCTGTGCTGAAAAGCTTCTGTTATCTGATACCTGTTGTGACCCCTGCCTGTTTTTGACAATTTTGACTTCTGTAATCCTGACCCTGCCTGGTAACCAACTCTCCTGTATCCGTATCCCTACCGACTGATCTCCTGGTTTGAACCTTGCCTGTCTGACTCCGCTTGTACTCTGCCTGCACCGACCCAGCCTGATTTGACTACGCTTTTTGCCTACACCTTGTACTGTGACCTTCTGTCCTAAAGACTTTGCTTTACGTTTGTGCCCCTTAGCTTGGCACCTCTCTTAATAAGACCTGGTGGCATCCGATTAGCCAAGGGCTCCTCCCGAGGTGAAAGGCGGCTGTTAGAGGCTGAAGAAAGAGCCGAGACCAGGGTGCTTAGCATTGGTTCTGGATTTAGGCTGCCGACTGTGACATCATATCTACGAAGGAGCTGTTATCTTTTGTCTGGGAGCTATTATTTGGTTACCTTCCCATTATTTTGTTGATAAGGTGCTGGTGGGGAAGGGAGAGGGGTGACATCACTCCAATATTCAGTGCAGCAGTAAAGAGTGATGAAAGTGATTGAAGAGCACAAGTCATATGACGACACCTGGGAAACTAACAACATGTCTAGCCCCATGTCAGAATTTAAAAGTTGAATATAAAATAATCTGTTTGCTCTTTGAAAAAAAAAGATTTCAGTGCAGAATTCTGCTCAAGCAGCACTATTAATTCATGGGCTTTGGAAAAAAACATGTTTTCCTGTGACTCCCTTTAAGTCCATAGATCTACAGCACACAGTTTGTTTGGGTGCCACTGTGCTCAGGGGGAAAAACCTCTTTATTCATCACAAATGCTCTAGTGAGCCTATCATTTACACATCTATAAGCTGGGCCATTAGCCTTATGCATATTGGAATTAGGCCCACTACTTCATCTTTCATTTGTCTCATCATATAAAATAAGACTGCAATGTTCACATGAAAACTGCTGCATATTTTGTCTTTACACAACTCCTTTGAGATGAATAGAGATAGTTTCTTGCATCAGCAGTCTGAAGTTGATACATGGAGCATCACTCAACCCTGTGACCCTCATCGGAATGCATTAGCATAAGAGGATGCGCTCGGTAGGACGGATCTCCAAGATGGAACACCAGTGTATATCAGTGTCTGTTTCTGGTGGAAGTGCAATCATTTCCCATTACTTAAATTATAACTTCCTAATTTTAGGAACCTCCTTATTTACAATGAGAAAATGCACTTCACTTCTTGTCTCCCTTTACTATATTAAGCTATACAGTATTTCACAAACAGTCTACTAAAATGTTATACAGCTTGAAGTATAAAACAGGAACGAAAGAATAAAGTTGTCCATGTTGTATTGTTAATCACACAGGCTATACTAGGTCTCTTGTTTTGTTATTCCACTGTACCTTGCATGATATGATTTGAAGTGTTGCAGGTTTTTTAATTTTCCAAGAACAAATACCTGTACTAGGATATTGCTGCCCAGATCCTCCTTCTTGTTTTACTGGTAGCACTAGGCATATAGCAATGTATATTTCTTTAAGCTTTGCCAAAACATAAGCCTTACCCAATGTTGAGAAAATTGAAAATGATGATTCACATGACCAAAGTACATATTCCCACTTCTTCATTATTATATGTTGGTAGTTGTTTGGCAATAGCTGCTGCATTTGAGGTTCTTGTTGAATTAATTTTCAGACTGGGAGTCCTTGTCATTGTCTTTTTTTACTTTTTTTTACAGCTTTGTTGCTGTGGTGTAACTAAATATTACTGGGCAAGATCATTTTATGACCCTCCTAAAACTTTGGAAAAATTATGCTAATCATTCAGTGCTCATTTTATTTATTTTCTGGTGTTTATACCTCATTCACATCAGTCCCTGCCTCAGTGGAGCTTACAATCTAAGGCCCAGATCGCATTCATACATACTTTGGCCAATTTTGTTAGTAGCCTTTAACCCGCCTGTATCTTTTTGGAGGAAACTGAAGAACCTGGAGGAAACCCAGGCAGATATGTGGAGACGTTACAGATAGTGGACAAGCCAAAAAAGAACTCAGGACCCAGCACTACTGGTTATCCACTGAGCCACCATGCTTCCCAATATTCAATTCTCAAAGAACAGCAACATAAATAACCATATAAGAGTACTTTAGATTGGAAGGCCTGAAAATACCCAAACAAATAACTTTATAGTTTTTTTTAACTTTTTTTATTACATTTCTGGAAAAACTATGCAAATTTTCAATTGTACTGCATCTTACCTGTGATGTGCTTAAATACAAAGAGAAATCTTATAAACAATTTGATGGATGGAATTAACGTTATGTGGAGATGCCAAAATGAAAATAGAGCATATGAATTTGTATGGCTGACAGTTTGCCACCCAAAAAGTCAACGCCAGTCACTGCCTATGTTTTCTGTGTTGTAAGAGACACTTTTACTAAGCTGACACCAGAAATATATAGACAGTATATATCTGTAAAGGATACAATATAAAAAAAATGGCTGTTTGCTTAAGCAATGTTTTCATATGGTTCCTTTTATATTTACAATTTTAAGTAAAATTTAAATATGTTAACAGGTAAAAAGTTTTACTGAAGGTAAAAACCTTACAAACGACAGACCTCTAGGGCCAAAGGGGCCTTTATTCTTAAAGGGATACTGTCATGGGAAAAAAAAAAATTTTCAAAATGAATCAGTTAATAGTGCTGCTCCAGCAGAATTCTGCACTGAAACCCATTTCTCAAAAGAGTAAACAGATTTTTTTATATTCAATTTTGAAATCTGACATGGGGCTAGACATTTTGTCATTTTCCCAGCTGCCCCTGGTCATGTGACTTGTGCCTGCAAATTAGGAGAGAAATGCTTTCTGGCAGGCTGCTGTTTTTCCTTCTCAATGTAACTGAATGTGTCTCAGTGGGACATGGGTTTTTACTATTGAGTGTTGTTCTCAGATCTACCAGACAGCTGTTATCTTGTGTTAGGGAGCTGAAATCACTCCAACTTGCAGTACAGTAGTAAAGAGTGATTGAAGTTTATCAGAGCACAAGTCACATGACTTGGGGCAGATGGGAAATTGACAAAATGTCTAGCCCCATGTCAGATTTCAAAATTGAATATAAAATATTCTGTTTGCTCTTTTGAGAAATGGATTTCAGTGCAGAATTCTGCTGGAGCAGCACTATTAAATGATTCATTTTGAAAAAAATGTTTTTTGCCATGACAGTATCCCTTTAAATGCTAGCTGAGTTAAGGTTGAGGGGTAGTTCTATAGTCAGTGAAATGTAGGTCGTTCAGATCCCTGAAGGAACAACATGGGGTCTGCTTCCTTGATAGTCAAGAAATGAAAGACAATAGTAAAGAAATCTTGCCCACCATTGGACACTGGCGGGTAGGGGGCAGGGAGTGGGGGGAGGCAGGAGGGGGCTGTATAAGAGTGCCCATGCTCTGTGCCCCTTTGAAGTTTGACTGATATTTCTTATAAACAGTTTCAGAATTGCTTTGATATACCGTAATAATGTATAATGGTATGAGACAAGGGGTTTGTACCCAGGTTTACTGGGCTGTGCAACTCAAAATGAGGAATATTTACCTTGAAAAAGGCACAAACAGAGGTTCTATTTACAGAAAATGTGAAACAGTCACACAACAAGGAATCTACAACCCAGTCATGCAAGAACAAGCTTGGCAGTGTCCTAGATGTTACAATCTAAGGCACTTAAAGGGTTAATGCAAATCCCATAGTTTATGGTCTGTATCATGTGTGTCATTTTGCACACAATGTACGTGAAAGGACAAAACAAAATTCACTAATACAAATTTTACTTTTCCTTTGAAATGGGCTTAAAGACAGTAGACTGGCAAATGACACCATTGTACCATTGGTAATCTATCCCAGCAGAAAGAAAATAATTGCTGCCTAGGGTAAATTTTCCTTGTCTAAAATTATATTCTGGATTAATTCCATGTTTTACAGAGCAGCTTTTAAATATGCCTTACAGCAAAAGATACTTGTTTCCTGTTAATTTTAGATAATGTTTTTTTGCAATTCACTTCTACAAAGTGGACTCAGTTTAACAGCAATATCATATTATAATTAATAAGGCCGCTCCCCAGCCGTAGTCAGAATAAATTCAGTATTAAAATAAACATCATCATTTCAACAGTTTGTATATTGCAACTTCCTCATTTATTAATGTATGTAACATATGTGTGACAGATTGTGTAAGGGTTTAAAAAAATAGTTTAGTTAACCAAATCTTTTATTTTTTTGTTTTGGAATAAAAATTCATGACTACCGAAACAGAGAAAAATATATTCTGATTTTTTATTTTGATTATATTATTATTATATCTGATTGTTTTTCTGATATTTTAGTTATTCTGTATTTTAGCAGCCTGGGTTTAGTTCCTTTCTTAGCTGTTTGTAACCATTTGTAAGTAACACTCCCTGTGCTCTCACCTCCAATGTATTTGTTTAACTATTTTAGGGTCTCACATTTAGTGATGGACGAATTTGCGGCATTTCGCTTTGCCTAAAAATTCGCGAAATTCGCGAAACGGCAAAAAATTTGTTTTTGACACCTGCGTCCATTTTTTTGGACCCCCCCATTTTTTTCTTGGAATTTTCGCCAGCGAATTTTTGCAGCCGTTTTGCGAATTTATTCGCCGGCGGCAAATTGTGCAAATTTGCCTCAAATTCGCGCCTGCCGAATAAATTCGCCCATCACTACACTCTGTGTTGAGTTCTGCACCTGATAAAGAGTATAGTAACAACTCACAAAATGAACCCTGCCTGCTGAGCCTTGTTCTCCAAAACAGGTGCAACTGGAATATTGGTGCACAGTGCAAATACAGACTAGCTTAAAGAGATTCTGTCATGATTTTATGTTGCAGTTTTATTACTATAATAATTAATTCTACCGTTTAAAATGTTATTCTTGAATCATTGAAAGTCTTTTTTTAGTTGTAGTATTGGTGTGTAGGCAGATGATTGTGTCTGATCCTGTGCTTTTAGATAGAGCCAGCACTAGTACAATGGAACTGCTTTCAGATAAGCTATTTTTTTCCCTACTCAATGTAACTGGAGGTGTCATGGCTGGACTTGTTTGTTTTATCATTGAGTGCTATTCTCAAATCTACCATTTACCCACCACATGGGAGAATTTTTAGGTATGCAGGGGTCAGAGAGCAGTTATCTCTTTACGTTCCCATTGTTCTGTTGATAGAGTGCTGGGGGGGGGGGGGGTTGGAGAGATGAAAGTGATATAACCCCAACTTGTAAAGAGAAACTGAATTTTATCAGAGCAGAGGTGACATTGCTGAGGGAACTGGGGTAAGAACATTTCAAGCATCATGTCAAATTTCAAAATTAAAGGACCAGTAACAATAATTTTCTTTTTAAAAAAATGTGGAGCACATGCAGAGAATCGATAAGTAATTTCTTAATAAAAGCTTCGCGAATTAAAAGTTTAAACTGTGCTGGTGTTTTTTTTTCATTAAAAATTATAGAAATTATGTTAATGGTCCTTTAAATATAAAAGAATGTTGCTCTTGTGTTGATACTTGGGGTACTCTGGAAGTTCCTCTTCAACGCAGGTGTTAATTCCAGGTGCTTCATTGGATCTGTGCACTGTGTACGTCAGTGGTCCCCAACCAGTGGCTCGTGAGCAACATGTTGCTTTCCGACCCCTTGGATATTTCTCCCCATGGCACCCAAGCAGCTTAGTTTTTTAATTCCTGGATTGGAGGCAAGTTTTGGTTGCATAAAACCAGGTGTACTGCCAGACAGAGGCCGTTGTAGGCTGCCAGTCTTCAAATTGTCAATCACAACCTATATTTGGTACCTCCAGGAACATTTCCATGCTTGTGTTGTTCCCCAGCTCCTTTTAGATATGAATGTTGCTCACAGGTAAAAAAAGTTGGGGACCCCTGGTGTATGTTATGCTTTCACACCTTTCACACCATTGCATCTAGTTGATTAGAGCAGGCTGAACCAGGCATTGGCACTATGTGCAAGCTGAAAGGGTATCCCTGTTAACGGTATATAAAAGTGTCCAATTTGGCTCTTTGCATTAGTAAAGTAGCCTTATGCTGAACTACTAATGTTGGTATTTTTTTTTGGGAGGGGTACAGGAAAGTACACCAATTCCCCTTTCGTGAAGAAGTTTTATTGTAAATTGTAGAGTGCTTGGCTTGCTTGCCTCTTCTCTATTGCATATGAACATTGCACAGTGGATTTCTGAGTATGGTTAAAGACTCTTGCATCTTATTTCTCCAGCTAACAAGCACTTACTGGAAGACTATGGAAGAACAGAAAAAACGGAAAGGGAGGAAGCTCGGCTCAACAAGAAGAAGTAAAGTACAACAACATGTCCCTGCAGAAAAAAGGCCTGATTCTACTGCAAATGCAGAGGAAGAAGATGCCTTCTTTGCCGATATAATGGAAAAGGTCAGGAACGTACTCTTTGAAGATGACAATGGCAGCAGTGTTTTCATCACTCGCAATGACATGGAGGTAATATTGCAATATTGCAAATACTTATTGTACATACAGGGCTTGTGCTTGGGAGTGCAGTAGTTTGTATATGTCTATGGTGAAGCCTGTGGTTGTTTCCTTATCATTCCCCCATTTTTTATTGTGACGTTTTTACTCAAAGGAAGGTGTAGCAAATTGGGAAGATGTAGAGTAATAGTTTAATTGTCAGACACAAGGATGAGTCTGGTTTTCAGGAGGGTGAGATGTAATAGGGTAAAATGTTAATGGTTTAATATAAATGTTTAAGTAATGGAAAGTCCCCAGTGGGTGGAGAATAACAAGTTATATAAGGGAAGGTTTCAGGAAGGGATTTTGAGAGAAGTGTCATGGGAAGCAAGATGAGCAGAAGCCACTGCAGCAGTAGAATCATCTCCTGGAAGAGGTACTGAGCCTAGGTAATGTGAGGCCTAGTGGTGTAATAGAACACTGTAGAGAGTGTAAGTTAGAAAGGTGACTAGCATGGACAGCTATGGCGTAGTGTTCCCATTGGGACACCCATCAGCCAGGGTTTAAGAGGAAAGGCTAGATCCAGATTGAGCTGGCCAGGGCCCAAGAGGGGTGCCTGCAAGCATGTTTCCCCCCTGGCAGTGTGCTGTTACGGGCAATGTTCTGTAAAAGGTCGGGAGATTGAACCATGTGAATGTGCTGCTGTTCTACTGAGGGTCGTGACAAATAAAGAGAACATGATTGAACTACAACTCTCTGCTTGTGTGTCGTCACTGGAGGCTTCCCCACAAGGAAGGTTGGTTACCACTTTTACAAACTCTAGTGAGGTTAATTATTGGTTATTACAAAAGTAAGTATGATTGCAGTTGCTTTTAAGGCAAACAATCCCACAATAATCCTGCAATAATTTATTATTAAAATATATCTTTAAATACCATTTGTCAAGTTTTTCCCATAGTCTGTAGGTGCATTTTAAGCTCTCTTCAGGGCCAGATTTCCCACACGGGCACCCCTAGGTGTGTGGTCCTATCACCCACACTCCCCCCGAGCGCACATGCGCATGTGCTGGAGCACTGGGGAGCTGCCCCAGTGCACCTCAGAAAGCGGCTGGGCAGCATGCTACCCCTAATATTTTGCTGCCCTAGGCCCGGGGCTCTGTGGCTTTGCCTCAAATCCATGCTTGGCTCTCTTTGAAGATACTGCCTTGCCTAAAGAAGCCTTTTGTCTTTCAAAAATCTTTACCTCCCTTATTGCTCATTGTTTGCATCCTTTATGACCAATTTGAGACCTCAACTACTTCCTTGCAAAGTATATGAACAAATGGCTTTTACAAACATGCAAAGTGTATGTATTAAAAGGGGTTTTAACACAAAATATTTAACAAACTCCAGAGCAGGTATTAACGCTAACTTTTGCTTAGTAATAATGAGCAATGTAATATTCACCAGCAAATTATTTTACATTGCAAGCTAAGCTAAACATTGGCAAACAACGCTTGGGATTTTAATGACATTCCACTTAGGTACCTTGGTTTATAAGATTATCATTTATTAAAGGTATACATGAAACAACTGTGTCTATTCAGACTTGTGAGAAGTAGTAATGGGCAAATTTGGGGCGTTTCGCTTTGCTGGAAAATTCGAGAATTTCCTGCGAAATTCGCGAAACGGCAAAAAAAATCTTGAAACGAGACGTTGGTATCTGTATTTGATGCTTTTTTTTAAGCAAACGAATTTTCACAGCGGTTTCGCGAATTTATTCGCTGGCGGCGAATCACGTGAAATTCAGCGGGAATTTGCGCCTGTCGAATAAATTCGCCCATCACTAGTGAGAAGCTACACTTTAAGATAAGAACAGCACTCAAGGCTGGCAGGAACCTAGAGGTAATGGTAGAGAGTAAATATATACTATATCTATCTTTAAATATATATCAGGCAGTATGATATATAGATATTTTTTCTTCTATTTCAGAAAGTAAGCAATAGCATTTTCTGGAGCACGGAAGAGTTAGAACTACTCTTTGATGAGCTTAACAATGAAGGGAAAGGATACTTGACTTTTGAACAATTCACTTTAGGACTGAGTAAGTAAAATTGTCTAAACTCCCTTAAATTACCCCAAGCATCACCCACAGCTGGTGCTGTATCAACTTATTTTATGTGTCAATATTTTTCTGTAAAATACATTCTTCAAATCAGTGGTAAAATAATTAGCGTGGAGCTTTATACATACTGTAGATAGTTTTCCCCATTTGTAAGTTCAGTGACGATGGAGTTTCTGTATTGTACATACCTTCTTCTCATTTCTCACTTTCTCCATTTGACCTCTTTGTGGAAGCTCTAGTGGTGAATGTGCTGAGGTTCTCACATGGAAGACCAATTACTATAGACATTTCTCCCTCTGCTTTTAAGATTGATCTATTCCATACTTTCTCTACACTACACTCTTGCTATTCATACGCCTGCTTCTAATCAAGCTGCTCTTCTCTCGGCTATAGCCTTTCCTTCCTTATTCCCTGCTCACAGTGACTACCAATTGCCTCTGGCATGCTTATTCTGTATTCAGATACAAACTTGCACTAATCCAACTCTTTTGCTGAATTTACAAAACATATCTGCTCCTATTCATACCTTATGGAGTAAGTCTCAATTACTGGCTGTGCTTTTTCAATCATTCTTATCCTTTCCACTTGCTACTCATTCACATAAAAGGAGTGTTTAACTTTATGTATGGACTTTTAGCATGATATAGATATGGTATTCTAAATACTTTAGATATTCTCGCCCTTAAAGGTGATGCTAACTTATGCTAATATTTATATTCCAGTTTTTATTCAAATCAGTAAATGGTTGCTAGGGTAAGTTCAAAAACCACAAATAATAAAAAACGAAAACCAATTGTAAATGATCTCTTATTAGAAAGTGAATAACCCCTTTAATGACTATTCGGCTGGGCCCTTCTAGCCTATCTGAAGTGTATTAATCTATCAAAACACCACTTTTAATTTAATGTACTTAAGTCCATAACAGATCTGTTGCTCCGGTACCAGTGTCTTATGCGAAATGGATACAGGAATAATGTGGCAGACATAATTTTTAATTGGACAAAAGGTAGTGGACTGGGACATTTTAATTCAGTAAATAGAGAATACAGCTGACCATCAAATGGCTAGGATTGAAACATTGAAACATATTCTATTCCGGTATGGGATACATTATCCAGAAATCCATTATTCATAAAGCACCAAATTACAGGAAAGCCATCTCCCATATACTCCACATCAATCAAAATAATTAACATTTTTGAAGATTTGTTCCTTTTTTTCTGTAATAATAAAACAGTACCTTGTACTTGATCCTAGCTAAGATGTAATTAATTTCACCAGAAGCAATACATTCCTATCGGGTTTAATTACTGTTTATATGATATTTTATTTGACTTAAAATATTGAAATCCGAATTACAGAAATATCCTTTATCTGTAAAACTGGATAACAGTTCCCATACCTATATCATATACTAATACCAATGGCCTCATATACATATACAAGCTGTTTAAGCCAGTTCTGAGTTTTAACACAAAATTAATTATAGTAGAAGTATAACTTAATCTGCATACAGAACATTATTTCTCTTAATTTTCCTTTAACAAGTAAATGGTGTTGCATTGTTTGGTTTGACAGAAATAAACTTCAGAATTATCTAAGCTAAGCACTAAACATTCTCTCATATGGTATTTTAAATGTAAAATGCAGAGAATCCTACTGCTTTATTCTCCTAACCCTTGTTTGTTAATTTATTGCTAATTGTTTTATTTGCAAATTGCTTGTTAATTTATACTCAGTCACGAAGCTATAAACAGCATATATACAAATAAATGATAATAAAAATAAAAGTTTTGTTCACATAAATATATTCTACTTTTTAAGACATATTTTACATGTTATAGTTAAACATGATATTGCTTATAAATCATTTTACTATGTGTAAATAAAAGCTCTGCTTCATTTGAGTCTAAAGATGAGATTTTGTAAAAAAAACATTGGTATAATAGAATGGTGATTACTTCACAGAATGTTTTACAAAATAATATAGAACAATAAAATATTATTTTATAATTATTTTATTTATCTGTCGAGTTCAGTGATTCTTAGGCTAAGGCCACACTAGGCGATAGCGCCGCGATTTGACTCGCGGCGACTTTTCGCCGCGACTTTTAAGCCGCAATCGCTGGGGAAACTTTTGCGCTGGCGTCTATGGGGAATCGCGAAAAATCGCCAGCGTAAAAACACACGCGGCGATCTTTTTTCTATTGTCGCTCGAAATCGCCTAGCGAGGCAATTTCGAGCGACAGTAGAGAAAAGATCGCCGCGTGTGTGCCAGCGTAAAAACACACGCGGCGATCTTTTTTCTATTGTCGCTCGAAATCGCCTAGCGAGGCAATTTCGAGCGACAGTAGAGAAAAGATCGCCGCGTGTGTTTTTACGCTGGCGATTTTTCGCGATTCCCCATAGACGCCAGCGCAAAAGTTTCCCCAGCGATTGCGGCTTAAAAGTCGCGGCGAAAAGTCGCCGCGAGTCAAATCGCGGCGCTATCGCCTAGTGTGGCCTTAGCCTTAAACTGTGCAGCTGAATCTCCTGGAGGGACTTGGAACAATCACAGTGGGGCTCAGAATTAAGGCCTGTGTCTGCTTCTTCCAAATAGGGGGTCTGTTGGGGGAGGCCATGGGTTACCCACAATTTCATGCCCATGCTCATGTCAAAAACCCATGACACCCCATTTATTTCTTGAATGAGTGACCTGTGATTTCGGGTCCACCAGAAAAGAAATTTGCTTTTGGGCCAGGGCTGAAAAAATACGGCACAGGCGTATTCACACAGCAATACACTGTGCCTTTTTACTATAGATGCAGTGAAAATTAGCAAGATCTTACTTTGAGTGAGAAATCAAATGTAATAATCTGAAATGCAGATATATAGCTATAAATGTAATTGGATGCACTAAATCCAGGATTCGGTTTTAGATTTGCATTAGGATTCAGATGGATTCAAAATCCTGGCTGAACCAAATCCAAACCCAACAAAATGCAAAAAATTTGCTGCATGCAATTCACACATGCATTGTCAATTTCTTCTCACAACAATGCTTTGGATTCGGTCCGTCCAGATCTGTTGAAGAGGGTTTTGGCTTTGGGATTTGGCAAAATCCAGACAAATCAAAATACTACATAATACATGCAGGTAATAAAGACTAATTTGGTTTATGAAAAAATTAATACAATAGGGCATACGCTATTTGGCTAAACTCACATGAGTATTTATATTGAGTCTCTCCTCTCCTTGCTACTAAACAGCCTTTACCTCTACTTTTTTGGGAAAAACTTCCATTAGATTTTGGAACAGTGGTGGTGGGCCATTTTGCCTAAGAATTTGGGCCTGGTTCATGAGAGCATTTCTATTCATCCTATGTGAGTTTTGTTGGGTAAAATCAGAGATGAAAACAGGGAAGAACCTTCCCTAAACTATTGCTACAAAGAAGAAAGCAATGTCATTGCATGATGTAGAATGACCTGTGACAACAATGATGGCTTTGGCTTAAGTAGTCAAACACAGTATTTAAAAGTAATGTACATATACTTTTGGCCATACATTTTATGAAAATTATGTTTTCACCAAATTCTCCAACAGCCTAAAACAAATGTATAGCTATGTGAAGTATTCTCTTGGTAAGTGTTGTGATTTGCTGACATAAATAACAATTGTTTCCTTATTAATAGCTTCTATTTCTTAACAGTGAACTAACACATGAATTAATACACAAGAATCATAAAACACTCTGGGATACAATAAATCAAAGACATATTCTATACAAGCTTACAGTCGACAGCGGCAGGGACAAGTGGAATTTCACTTTTTAAGGTGTTATCCAATGTTAGTTTCTTAGAAGATAAAAAAAAATGAAAGCATCAACTCCCAACCGGATTCACACCTTTCCATTAATCCGCTGCCCAAACCAAAGAGGTTTAGGTAAAACTCAGATGCAAAAGTAGATGAAAGCTTTTCCTGTAAAGTGCGCAGGTTGCCTTTGAAAACTTTCCTTGGCTATTTTAGGACTGACTGAAACCACTAGCACTTCAAACTATTTATTTTTGGATGTCACTCACTATATGTTAGAAAGTACAAAGAGAGCTTTCATCCATACGTCTATACATATTCGCCCATTTTCCAACCTGAATACCATTAGAAATGTGCCTAGACGCACACACATATGTATATATTCCATAAGAAGATAAAGACCATGTTTAATATTGCCCAAAAACACAAATATTATATAAATAGCTCTGCTCCACTTCTGTTATTTCCTCATAGAAACAAAATAATGTGATTCTTTGCCCCAAGGCTGCATGTAAATGTCTTTTCATTTATCACTAAAGCTCTCGTGTCTATACCTTTTGTATTCATTTAGAACATTTCCTTCATTCCAAAGGTGGCGTGCAATAAGCTAGATAAAATATAAATGGGCTGGTATTAAGGCAAAATCCTGGGTATTTTAACCTGAACATTTAGCTTGTATATCATATTATTATTATCATGGGGCAAATGTACTTATGGTCGAATATCGAGGGTTAATTAACCCTCGATATTCGACTGCCGAATGGAAATCCTTCAACTTCGAATATCGAAGTTGAAGGATTTACCGCAATTTGTTCGATCGAACGAAAAATCGTTCGATTTGAAGGATTTTAATCGATCGATCGAACGATTTTTTTCAAAAAAGCCTATGGGGACCTTGACATTGACTTCGGTAGGCTTTAGGTGGCGAATTAGGGGGTCGAAGTTTTTTTTTTAAAGAGACTGCTTCGACTATCGAATGGTCGAATAGTCGAACGATTTTTAGTTGGAATCGTTTGATTCGAAGTCGTAGTCGAAGGTCGAAGTAGCCCATTCGATGGTCGAAGTAGCCAAAAAAAACATTCGAAATTCAAAGTTTTATTTATTCTATTCCTTCACTCGAACTAAGTAAATGGGCCCCCATGTGTATAGTAAACTGAACATTTAGGGGCATATTTATCAAGGGTCGAATTTCGAGAGGTTAAAAGCCTCGAAATTCAACCATCGAATTGAAATCCTTCGAATTTGAATATTGAATTCGAAGGATTTAGTGCTAAAATAGCATTCGTCGATCGAATAAAAATTGTTCGACCGAACGATTAAATCCTTAGAATCGAACGTTTTTTAACGATCGATCGAAGGATTTTTATTCAATGCCAAAAACTTGCACTGGAAGGTCCCCATAGGCCATATAGCAATTGGGTAGCTTTAATTTGGCGAAGTATTGAAATCGAAGGATTTTTAAAGAGACAGTACTTCGACTATCGAATGGTCAAATATTCAAATGATTTTTACTTTGAATCAAAGTCGAAGTAAATTCGAAGTCGCAGTATCCTATTCGATGGACGAAGTATCCAAAAAGTTACTTTGAAATTTGAATTTTTTGGACTTCGAAAATTCACTCGAGCTTAGTAAATCTGCCCCTAACTGTATGTTCCATAATAAGGTAGGTCAGTGGGAATTTGACACTTTCCTCAACATTGTAACCAGACCACAGTTAACAAAATAAATACATTGCTCTAATTTTATTGCAACCTATCTGACCACAACCTGCATTATTCTCTGTTTGCATGGGTTTAGTTATAGAGGGGGCTCAGGAGGTACAGGGGGCCTAGTGGGGCACTGACTGCTAAGCAGGTTTATGAAACTTAAAGTTTAGGGGGAACCTAAAATGATTTTGCTATGAGTAACTTACAGTATAATGACTATACTGCTCTTTCTTTTCCACTACTCAGTCTGAACCTAGAGCTTTATCCTAACCTTATGCTGAGAAGCCTATTTTGCAACCCAAAAACCTTTACCATACCTGCACTCACATTTACCTATCTACAGCCCACCCACATCATGGATGTCCAAATTCTTACCCTCTTGCTGTTGATAAAATACACGTTAGAGGTGAATGTGAGACCTGCAGTTTAACACACCACAGGGTGACCGTCCCCCCTTAGGCCAGGGGTTGGCCTTTTTTAACTCTAGCCCTGGTTATATAGCTAAATTGTCAGAAAAGATGTAAGCTTATGGGCTAGCCTTTTTAGACTACATGAGCTCAGAGACTCTATTATTGAAATCAAAATTGGGTTCCTAAATACAGGAAACATTAAAGGGATACTGTCATGGGGAAAAAATTTTTTTTCAAAATGAATCATTTAATAGTGCTGCTCCAGCAGAATTCTGCACTGAAATCCATTTCTCAAAAGAGCGAACAGATTTTTTTATATTCAATTTTGAAATCTGACATGGGGCTAGACATATTGTCAATTTCCCAGCTGCCCCAAGTCATGTGACTTGTGCTCTGATAAACTTCAATCACTCTTTACTGCTGTACTGCAAGTTAGAGTGATATCACCCCCCTCCCTTTTCCCCCCAGCAGCCAAACAAAAGAACAATGGGAAGTTAACCAGATAGCAGCTCCCTAACACAAGATAACAGCTGCCTGGTAGATCTAAGAACAACACTCAATAGTAAAAACCCATGTCCCACTGAGACACATTCAGTTACATTGAGAAGGAAAAACAGCAGCCTGCCAGAAAGCATTTCTCTCCTGAAGTGCAGGCACAAGTCACATGACCAGGGGCAGCTGGGAAATTGACAAAATGTCTAGCCCCATGACAGATTTCAAAATTGAATATAAAAAAATCTGTTTGCTCTTTTGAGAAATGGATTTCAGTGCAGAATTCTGCTGGAGCAGCGCTATTAACTGATTCATTTTGAAAAAAATGTTTTTTCCCATCACAGTATCCCTTTAAGCTTGACTACTGTTTTCTGTATCAAATATATATAGTATGTATAGATATTTTAATTTGTGCACCACCTGACTCATGCTCAACAGGCAAGGCATTGTGACAGACTACCTGATCCTTTTAGGATGTGGTCCTCAAGATGTATGGAGCTTAGGGCAAATGCCCTCTTTGCCGTTCATGCACTCTGGCCATGAAAAATACCACCCTGTAAAATAAACATCACAATGATTGCATACACATTTTTTTTTTTAAACTTCAAAAATATAAAAGCTGTAACATTAAATACGAATTTGCTGTTAAACCGCTAAGCTTTGGTTCATGCCTACAGTGGGTTTGCTACCTGTACATGTATGGGATGTATGATCCAGAATGCTTGGTACCTGGGGTTCCCTGCATAAGGGATCTTTCCATAATTTATATCCAATTTAAACCCAACAGGACTGTTTTGCCAGTAATATGGAAGGTCCTGTTTTATTATTTTTTTTTATTAGTGTATTATTATTACTGAGAAAAAGAAAATCATTTTTTAAAATTTTAATTATTCGCTTAAAATCTAGTCTTAGGGAATTGGCCTTCCCATCCCGTTGTTTAGAAATATTTGTGCACACATACAAAATAAAAATGACAAAATGGAAGATTGGGTTGTAATTGATAATATTATTGCTGTTTTAGGAAATCATATCAGTTCTGATAAAAATCCCTGGAATCAAAAAAGAAAAAGAAAATCTACAAAAAGGATATCGGAAATCACAAATCTGCCCTCCATTGAAGAAGCAGAATCAGAAGAAAGAAAGCAGTTCATGTCATTCATGGAACATCTTGGAGCTCATAACATTTTTGAAGAGTATGAATTATTTTACATATCTTTATTTACATTATTTGCATATGTAGTATAGAAAAGAGGCAAGAAGGACTGAACTGACAAAGATTCTGTTTGATATCTGTGTTGATATCTCCTTATTTCTGGTTATCTGCCTTCTTCAGTTTACTGTATCTCCTTGAGGTTTAAGCTAGTTACTGTATATATAAGGTGATTTTCCATCAGATTTTTAAAAGAATCACCCAATATGGAAAATTTCTGCATTATTGGTTTTAAAGATTAGGCTCCAAATCTGATCATGTTGGAACAGATAATTCAGAATTAAGAACTGTACCTTTACAATATTTTTATGGGTAAGCATTAAAGAGAGTCCTTTTGCAATTTACTAGTATTTTCTATTTTAACGGTTTCTAAGACATTTGTATTATTAGACTGCTAATCCAAGACTTTAGGCTATATTGAGAATTAGCAAATTCATACATCATTGTGTGTGCAGTGCGAGCAATTGCATTTCGGCTGACTCAAAAATGTGGCTATTTAACACTGGGTGATTTATAAGGCAATTAAAATCATATGTCTGTGCTGTTGTTAAACATTACTGACTTTTTAACCTTAAAATTAATTAAATGAAGAAATGGCCTTTTGTGTTTTTCCTTCCAGTGAAACTGAAATTTGGAAACTGTGGACTAAACTTGGCCGCGATGAGCCGCATTTGCTTGGGAACCTGGAAGAGCTCTTGGCTAAAGTCATGAGTCAAATAAAGGAAGCCAGAAAAGAGAAAGAAACTTTAGAGATGGTTTTAAAAAAGTCAGTTGGCTATAAGAGTGATTTAATTAAACATTCTATCCCTCAAGCAAAAACAACTCAGAATATAATGAGCAGTGAATGTTCTTGTCCTGCAGTATGACAGTGTTTAGAGAAAATTTAATAATTGAAATATAGGAGTTTTGGTATTCTACAATAAAGGAATCTGTGTTGCAACGGGATGCAATGCAACTTCTCTGCCGCAACCTAGCTATATTTGGTTGCAGAAGGGGCAGTTGTAAAAAAAAAAAAAGTGAAAGCAAAGAACAAAGAAGAAAGCAGAGTTATAAAGGGAATTGGAGAAAGCAGATAAAGAATTTCAACAATTGTTCAGTTTCCCCTAGAGCCAAGGTCAGAATCAGTGGAATAAACGCTAAATGAATAAGGCTGGACCAGACTATTACATTCTCACAAAATATGATTTCTTAAAATATTATTATTGGAAAAGCCAAGCAGATGTGGATATTTTATCTTGCATTTTTTAATCCCCTTTGCAAAATACAGAATTCAGAATGAAGCAGAGCTATGTCATTTATAGCGCCTGTAATATTTAAGCTTGTCTAAAAATCTAAAACCTAAAGTTAAACTTAGCTTAAATAGACCTTAAAAATAGCCTAAAAATGGAATATCTTTCACAAACAGCTTTAAATAAAAATAAGTATAATGAATGTCGATTTTAAGGGATTTACATCTCTGGTTTACATACATATATATATATATTACTGGGCTGTAAATATTACCTAACGACAAGTGAAGTTGAAATTCAGAATGAATCTTGTGACATAACAGAATTGATTTGGGTGAATTCAAATTGTGAATTGCAGTGAATCTATCAAGAATTGGAGCAAGTGATGAATGCATATTTTATGCATTTAGATCCCCATAATTTGTGCCTTTTATGCAGCAGTTAGTTAATTTATCTCTCCTGTCCATTTCCTCTTTGCATGATGATCCTAATTGTGTCAGAAAAAACAGCTCAAAAGTGGATTAAGGAATGCTAGCAAGCTTTCCTTCCAGTGTGTCTTCTTTCTCACTCTTTGTTTCAGAGCATCTAAATTTCTATGTGCCATCTCCACAGGAGGATATCTGATCATGACCAAGAGGTACAGCGTCTGGAACAGCAAATACATGCAGAAAGAGAAAGATTGATAAATGAGGTATCAAACTGGAATATCAAAATAGGCATAAATCAGTATGTTTATATGGAGCAGCAAAAGTTCATCCCATTATTACCCTGCCCAAGCTCACTGGGCTCCTTGCATATAGTAGAAGCAACCAATATACCCAGTGGATATATAGCACATTACCTCTTGGCCAAGTTCTGACCAAGTAAAGAAAGGAATTAGAGTTTATTAGGGAAGCTAAATAAAGAAGGCTTGATTTGATAATGATCATAAAGTAGAGAGGGCTTATTCCACATAGTGGGCAGATTACTGTATTTGACATACTACATATAGGTATGAGATCTGTTATCCAGAATCTTTCTGTAATTTGCATCTCCATACTTTAAATTTACTTAAACACTAATTTGACCATTAATTAATCTCAATAGGGTGGTTTTGCCTTCAATAAGGATTCGTTATATCTTAATTGGGCTTAAGTAAAAGTTACCATTTCATTATTACAGAGAAAAATAAAATCATTTTTAAAAATTTTAATTATCTGATATGGGAGATGGCCTTTCTGTAATTTGTAGCTTTCTGGATAGTGGGTTTCTGGATCACATATCCTACACCTGTATTATAGTGGAATGATTCACAGAAGATGTCTGTAAATCTCTTAAAGTGATACAGTCATGGGAAAAAAAAATTTTTCCAAAATGAATCAGTTAATAGTGCTGCTCTAGCAGAATTCTGCACTGAAATCCATTTTTCAAAAAAGTAAACAGATTTTTTTATATTCAATTGAAAAATTGAAATCTGACATGGGGCTAGACATTTTGTCAATTTCCCAGCTGCCCCTGGTCATGTGACTTGTGCTTGCACTTTAGAAGAGAAATGCTTTCTGGCAGGCTGCTGTTTTTCCTTCTCAATGTAACTGAATGTGTCTCAGTGGGTCATGGGTTTTTGCTATTGAGTGTTGTTCTTAGATCTACCAGGCATCTGTTATCTTGTGTTAGGGAGCTGTTATCTGGTTACCTTCCCATTGTTCTTTTGTTTGGCTGCTGGGGGGGAAGGGAGGGGGGTGATATCACTCCAACTTGAAGTACAGCAGTAAAGAGTGATTGAAGTTTATCAGAGCACAAGTCACATGACCTGGGGCAGCTGGGAAATTGACAGTATGTCTAGCCCCATGTCAGATTTCAAAATTGAATATAAAAAAATCTGTTTGCTCTTTTGAGAAATTGATTCCAGTGCAGAATTCTGCTGGAGCAGCACTATTAACTGATTCATTTTGAAAAAAAAATTTTTTCCCATGACAGTATCCCTTTAAGCAAGTTGGGTGCAAAATAAATCTACTGGCTTGGAAAATGCAGCTGGGCATCCCTGAAGTAGAGGATACTCCACTGAGTAAATGGTGCTATACAGTGTCATAACCAAGGGTCTAGAAACAACCAGGGTGGCCTTTTAAAGGATAATTAAACTCTTAAAATGAATGTGACTAGCATGTCATATTTTATATGCTGCACTGTACCAGCCTAAAGTTTCATTAATAATCTAGGTCTATATTCTGATACAAATTGCACCTGTTTCTAATGGATAGTTGTTTTTGTGTTTTGTGTGTTTTACTCCTTCCTAGGATCAAAATAATTATTTTAAAGAGAAATTTATGTATATAAGCCCTACCCTTCCCTTTAATTCTGCCTGTGCACAGGTTTTAGATAAAAGCAGCCATGTAATTGGGAAATTCTTTTTTTATTTCAAAATGTTTTTATTAATTTCAAATCAAACAAGCAGGATTTTAACAAAAGATCAAAGCTGTACAACGAGGCACACCAATACAACTTGTTTTGGCTGAATGCCTAAAAGAAAAATAAAATATAGATTTGAATCTTTAATTGATGATGCCACCTGAGCAGTTTAACATGAATGAATTAAAAAATGAATTAAAACCAAATCAAACAACCTATCTACTGAACAACGCTCAGTGAATATATTACAACAAAGAATAAAAACCGAAATATCTTGACATGCCAGATGAACCACTAAAGGAGAACATGAAATTCTTTTCATCCCACAGTATCACTACAATGTTTGTTACAAAAATAAAAAATCTTAAAAATTATTGGATAATTCACAACAAGCAAAATCTATTTTCATTAAGCATGAAATGCATATGTTGTCATTTAATAGACTCTTAATAGAGAAATAACCTCTCAAAATACGACAGAAAATATTGTAAATATTGGTTATGTAATCTACATCTGCATGTGATCCCAAATGCATAGAAACATTTGTGTTTAGAATTTATTTAGGGGAACTTATTTTTATCATTTTTAAAATGATTTTTCGTGATTTTTCTTAATCAGAGAGATGACCGAAGCAACATTCGCAGCATGGAATTAAACAAAATGATAGAAGTGAAAAACAAAGAAGTCCAGCAGTTGGTTGCCATTCAGGATGAGGTACATAGAGGATAAGGAATCTGAATTACATTTTAGCTGAGGTCAATAACTGAGCACAGAACTGAGCAAAGAAAAAAGGGTGAAATTGAGTGCAAAGTAACTTGTGTCTATGCATGCAGCATACAACTTGCATCACCGATGTGCCCACATAACCTGCTCAGATGAACTGTGTGCATTGCCTTAATGGCACCCTGGAATAACCGGTAGCCTTGCCTTGTCAATAATTCTAGCAGTGCCTAAGCATCTTGCAAAAAGTGAATCAGATGCTGATGCTGTTGTTGATATAAAGTGTATTGGAATGCCAGAAGTGATGCCATACAAACTATGAAAAATGTGTGCTGCAAATTGCTTGTGAATTGCCAATCTGAACGCTAATTTGTATTAGCATCAGTGAATTATGCACAAGTTATAATGACCGCTACATTGCAGATGTCTGCAGCGATGCTGGAATTTTGGGGGAAAATGCTGTGTTTTGGTTATTCCACATCTGAATATTGCACTTTGCACATTGCATCATATTTGAAAATGAGTAATTGATCAGGTAATTTTTTTGATTAATTTAACAATCATTTAGGAAGTAAGAATCTTTTTACATGTCTTGAAAATGTATGTCATCTGTAACTTAGGTTTCCCTAGCTGATATATATTCCTATGTAATTAAAAGTTAGTAAATATCTGAAATGAAATGTAAATCAATATACATTCATAGGCTTTGCTTTCAAACTGGTTGTTTTTATGTATATGGAAAGCTGGAGAAAGAACTTCAAAACTTAAGAAGCACTCAACAAATAGCAAAGACAGAGAATGAGAAACTAGAGCACCAACTGGAAAAGATACGTGACCAACTGTCTGAAGCTCAAGGTTGTTTGAGTGAGATGAAGCACAAAGTGGCCTACAGTGATTCTCTAAGGTATGAGGAAGTTATGAAATAAACTGCAGCAAAATATTTTTTTAGTAAGGGCACTGGATGTGTATGGGACATTTATTTATAAAACTGATAAAACTGACTACCAAGCTAAATCCGTGATTACCCATTGGTCACTACCGTACTACTAATACATAGTAAATACCTGTATATTCGACCTATAACTTATTTAAATGCCTCCCAACATTTAAATAATAGTAAGTGGTGCATAATTACTGTGTGCTGCACAGCGGAAAAACTTTTGGCCATGCCCACTTTTGAGCCGGACCCCAATTACCAAAGCACACCCTTTTACATGAACAGAATGGCAACATCACAACTGATGCTAGGGATCACCATCATTTCAGAAACAATGCATGGCCCCTCAGCATTTCATGACAGACACAGTGCAATGCCCCCCTCCCCCTCAGCATTTCATGATACAGTGCATGGTGGCCCGCCAGCATTTTATAGCAGACACTGCATGATCTAAAACTGGGAGAGATAATGCAAGATAAGTAGTAGGAATAGGGCTGACACATTTTCCAGAAAAAAATACCAGCCTTCCTATATATTTATCATTTTTCCCTATTAATAACATTGGGATCAACCATCATTTTTACCGGCTGGCAAAATACCGGTTAAGTGGCAACCCTAAGTGGGAATAACTTCCAGAGGAGAGGGAGACTCTGAGGTGCGATGCAGAAATTCTAGTTGCTGGTCTGATCATATCTGCCAGATTACGGCAAATTTAGATTTCATTTAAGATATAAAAAAGAAAAATGTTGATATTTAGACCTGTTTAGAGAATTTACACCTGTGCCCTTCTTCGGTTCTTTGTCAGTGCTTTTAGTTATCTGGATGTTTGGCTAAACATAACCATGTCAGTGATTAATGTGAACAGCATTTACATAGAAATTGTGGTACTTTTGCAGTGAATTCGGTGTTTCAGTGGGGGACAAACCTTCAAATTCCTGACAAAGGGAGGGTTTTGCCACCTAACACTTTGAATTTGCTGCACAAATCAGTCTGCAGCTTGAAATAAAGGGAAAGGTAACATAATTTCTGCATCCATACCTGTTGTAAACTCATTTAAAAATCTCAGCTGTCAATTATATATTGCCTGCCCCTCCTGTATGCCTTAGGCATGGGGGGGGCAGGCAATTACTTTCACTTTCCATTCAGCACCTCCTAGATGTCACTGCACTCCCTACATTCCCCCTCCCTGCATTCCCCCTCCCTACATCCCTGCATGGGGATTGCCATCAGGTCCCCCATTCTGGCACAGAAATAAGATTTTTAGATGATGCAAGGCTTGCATTAACAACAGTGTTATGACAGCTGCCTGTTTGCTATAATTATGAATTCCCAGGCTAAAGGAAACAAGATTTAAATACATTGTATAGTATAAGTAAAGTATATTCTGCTTGGGTAATATGATAAAATAGGATTTGGAATTATTTCTTAAGGTGACAGGTCCCCTTTAACACATAAGTGGGAGAAAGTACTGTAGATTTTCAAATTACTGTTCACAGTATAATGTTCTTCTTATCTGTAAACCTAAGGCAGGGGAAGTAGACTTATACAGAGCTTATTGTCTGATTTTAGGAGTATGGAGCGTCAGTACAGTTAAAATACAGAAACGTACTATTAGAACTTTAGAATGACAAATTAGTGCACATCCATACAGTTGCTTAATACAGAATACCAGCTTTTGCACTGTGATTTGAAAGTGATTACTTTAAGAAATCGTGGACATGTGTAAAGTCTTATTGTCTCCTGTATAATCTTCTGGCTTATGAGTATATGTTTATTCAAAGGGAGAGGACAGACGTTGCTGAACCACTGACCCCATCAAGTTCACAGAAAGCTGTAAAGGACCAAATAGATCCAGATGAAGAAATTACCCTTCCAAGCTCAAAAGAAACCTTAATGGACCAAATAGATCCAGAGGAGCAAATTACCCTTCCGAGCTCAAAGGAAGCCTTAATGGACCAAATAGATCCAGACAAGGAAATTACCCTTCCAAGCTCAAAGGAAGCTTTAATGGACCAAATAGATCCAGATGAAGAAATTACACTTCGAAGCTCAAAAGAAGCCCTAATGGACCAAATAGTTCCAGATGAAGAAATTACCCTTCCAAGCCCAAAGGAAGCCTTAATGGACCAAATAGATCCAGACAAGGAAATTACCCTTCTGAGCTCAAAGGAAGCTTTAATGGACCAAATAGATCCAGATGAAGAAATTACACTTCCAAGCTCAAAGGAAGCCTTCATGGACCAAATAGTTCCAGATGAAGAAATTACCCTTCCAAGCTTAAAGGAAGCCTTAATGGACCAAATAGATCCACATGAAGAAATTACCCTTCCAAGCTCAAAGGAAGCCTTAATGGAACAAATAGATACAGAAGAAGAAATTACCCTTCCAAGCTCAAAGGAAGCCTTAATGGACCAAATAGATCCAAATGAAGAAATTACCCTTCCAAGCTCAAAGGAGGCCTTAATGGACCAAATAGATCCATACAAGGAAATTACCTTTCCAAGCTCAAAGGAATCCTTAATGGACCAAATAGATCCAGATAAAGAAAATACCCTTCAAAGCTCACAGGATGCTTTAATGGACCAAATAGATCCAGATGAAGAAATTACCCTGACAAGCTCAAATGAAGCCTTAATGGACCAAATAGATCCAGATAAAGAAAATATCCTTCCAAGCTCACAGGATGCTTTAATGGACCAAATAGATCCAGATGAAGAAATTAATCTTCCAAGCTCAAAGGAAGTCTTCATGGACCAAATAGATCCAGACAAGGAAATTACCCTTCTAGGCTCACAGGATGCCTTAATGAACCAAATAGATCCAGACAAGGAAATTACCCTTCCAAGCTCACAGGATGCTTTAATGGACCAAATAGATCCAGATGAAGAAATTAATCTTCCAAGCTCAAAGGAAGTCTTTATGAACCAAATAGATCCAGACAAGGAAATTACCCTTCCAGGCTCACAGGAAGTCTTTATGAACCAAATAGATCCAGACAAGGAAATTACCCTTCCAGGCTCACAGGATGCCTTAATGGACCAAATAGATCCAGACGAGGAAATTACTCTTCCAAGCTCAAAGGAAGCCTTAATGGACCAAATAGATCCAGATGAGAAAATTACCCTTACAATCTCAAAGGAAGCCTTAATGGACCAAATAGATCCACACAAGGAAATTACCTTTCCAAACTCAAATGAAGCCTTAATGGACCAAATAGATCCAGATGAAGAAACTACCCTTCTAAGCTCAAAGGAAGCCTTAATGGACCAAATAGATCCAGACAAGGAAATTACCCTTCCAAGCTCACAGGATGCTTTAATGGACCAAATAGATCCAGATGAAGAAATAAGCCTTCCAAGCTCAAAGGAAGCCTTAATGGACCAAATAGATCCAGACAAGGAAATTGCCCTTCCAAGCCCAAAGGAAGCCTTAATGGACCAAATAGATCCAGACAAGGAAATTACTCTTCCAAGCTCAGAGGAAGCCTCAATGGAACAAATAGATCCAGATGAAGACATTATCATTCCAATCTCAAAGGAAGACATAATGAACCAAATAGATCCAGACGAGGAAATTACCCTTCCAAGCTCAAAGGAAGCCTTAATGGACCATATAGATCCAGATGAGGAAATTACCCTTACAAGCTCAAAGGAAGCCTTAATGGACCAAATAGATCCAGATGAGAAAATTACCCTTCCAATCTCAAAGGAAGCCTTAATGGACGAAATAGATCCACACAAGGAAATTACCTTTCCAAACTCAAATGAAGCCTTAATGGACCAAATAGATCCAGATGAAGAAATTACCCTTCCAAGCTCAAATGATGCCTTAATGGACCAAATAGATCCAGACGAGGAAATTACCCTTTCAAGCTCAAAGGAAACCTTAATGGACCAAATAGATCCAGATGAAGAAACTACCCTTCTAAGCTCAAAGGAAGCCTTAATGGACCAAATAGATCCAGACAAGGAAATTACCCTTCCAAGCTCACAGGATGCTTTAATGGACCAAATAGATCCAGATGAAGAAATAACCCTTCCAAGCTCAAAGGAAGCCTTAATGGACCAAATAGATCCAGACAAGGAAATTGCCCTTCCAAGCCCAAAGGAAGCCTTAATGGACCAAATAGATCCAGACAAGGAAATTACTCTTCCAAGCTCAGAGGAAGCCTCAATGGAACAAATAGATCCAGATGAAGACATTATCATTCCAAGCTCAAAGGAAGACATAATGAACCAAATAGATCCAGACGAGGAAATTACCCTTCCAAGCTCAAAGGAAGCCTTAATGGACCATATAGATCCAGATGAGGAAATTACCCTTACAAGCTCAAAGGAAGCCTTAATGGACCAAATAGATCCAAATAAAGAAATTACCATTCCAAGCTCAAGAGAAGCCTTAATGGCCCAAATATATCCAAATAAAGAAATTAACCTTGCAAGCTCAAAGGAAGCCTTAATGGACCAAAAAGATCCAGACGAGGAAATTACCCTTTCAAGCTCAAAGCAAGCCTTAAGGGAACGATTAAATGATGAACCAATTACCCCTTCAAGTTCACAGGTAACCTTTTTATTAACAGAAATCTAAAATTGTATTTATCATACTTAGACATGTTGGATGATGCTTTACTGTTTTAACATGCTACTCGAATTATGTGCAAAACTTTGCATTTGTTGTATTTATGGTCCAAAGTATGACACTTACACATCAAAGCCAAATACTGCCACTTGAATTTTTTTTACTTAACTATTTTTCTGTCTATGTACCATATATATTGCCTGACTTCAGCCAAACACTTCCTTTTCAATTTTGTTTTATTTTATAAAGCTGGGCACACACACATACCAATATTATTGTAAGTTTCTTACAATAGTATTGGTACGTGTCTGACGTTCTACTACCATACTTAGATACTGGTTGGTTCTGTGATTGGGCAGTTTCATCTGCTGATGCATATTGTGAAACTGTGGTCCTTTCAGTTGTACAGCATACCTAGTCAGCAGATGTATGGCTGACTTAAATTACTTATATTCAGTTAAAGGGATTCTGTCATGATTTTATGGTGTAGTTTTTATTTTTAAATTTCACTCTTTAAACTGCAAATAATTAACTCTACCATGTGAGATGTCAGGGGTTATCTGTACACCAGTAAACAAATTATCTGCCTTGCAAGAACCAAACATGGAGTCATTTCAATCTTCCTGTTCAGATCAATAAATAAAGACCATATTTTTTTGTGATTACAAGCCATATTCAATGAACTCAAATGTGCACAAAAGGGTATACTGCCCTTTTAATGCACTGCAATCTGACCATATTATACTGTACCTCAATGAGAACAAATGTACTAGGTAACAATGCCTACACATGTCCTAAACGGATTCATAATCATACTGATACATACAGATGTTATATCATTTAACAACAAGCTTTTTTGTGTGCTAATGAGAAAGTGCCCTGGTGATAGAGTAATGCTTTGGGTAGAGAGGAGTACAGTAGTTTTTGGTGATTAGTATTACTTTAACTTCTATTGAGATTTGGTGTAAGGTTCAGGTAAGGTAGCATTACTGATTATGCACAAGGATCCTTGGCTCCTGCTTAGGGCCGCACAAGTACTATGGACACTGTTCTAAGATAGGAAGTACTTTGGTGATAAGGAAATGCTTTAAGTATGAGAAGGGGAAGTCAGTTTGGGATGACGACGTGCTGAAACCTTCTGATGTTACTGGGCAATCAGCTCTTGGGCTCTTAATCAGTGATGAAGGAAATTAAAGATCTGATGGTTTGCAATGGATAATTGGGAAACAATAGTTCATGCAAATACATATTTTCAACATATGCACATTCCCATGGAAATGAGGACCACACCTGGGACCCATGCATATGAGGGCCACACCTGGGAACACATGCATATTATTCAGCATATTAGGGCCACACCTGAGACACTCATTTGTTACTCACTGGGACTCCAGACAGTGTAAGGCAGCAGCAGGACAGAAGGTAAATCTTATTTTTGTTGCTGTTCTGGCAAATCATAAATAAAGCTCCAGCATTGCTATGAATTCTCTACTGACATGATCTCATGTCTGGAGTACTTGAAATACGATATTAGGGACAGTCATGAAGTCACTGTAATGTCAAATAGGGATGTCGCGGACTGTTCGCCCGCGAACTAATTCGCGCGAACATCGACTATTCGCGTTCGGCGAATGTTCGCGAACGTCGCGCGACGTTCGCCAATTTGGGTTCGCCTTAGCTGGCGCTTATTTTTGCCCTCTCACCCCAGACCAGCAGATACATGGCAGCCAATCAGGAAGCTCTCCCTCCTGGACCACCCCCACACCCCCTGGACCACTCCCCTTCCATATATAAACTGAAGCCCTGCAGCGTTTTTTCATTCTGCCTGTGTGTGCTTGGAAGAGCTAGTGTAGGGAGAGAGCTGTTAGTGATTTGAGGGACAGTTGATAGTAACTTTGCTGGCTAGTAATCTACTTGATACTGCTCTGTATTGTAGGGACAGAACTCTGCAGGGATTTGAGGGACATTTTAGGTTAGGTAGCTTTGCTGGCTAGTAATCTACCTTCTACTGCAGTGCTCTGTATGTAGCTGCTGTGGGCAGCTGTCCTGCTGCTGATCTCTCATCTGCATCTGTTCTTCAAACAACTGCCACCTAGCTGTCTAAATATCAATAATAATACCGTCTCCAGAAACACCTCCCGAGTGACGTTTTTCAAGCAGCAATAATATATTCCGTATCCAACGGCTGTAGTGTATACGTTGACCTTGCAGGCATTATTTGCCCAGTCTTTAACCAAGTGCCACCTAGCTGTGTGAGCTTTTTCACATTCCGTGTCCAGAAACATCACCTGAGTGACGTAGTGTGATTTCTGCCCTTTACAGCACAAAACGCAGCGCTGTGTCAACAATGGATTTTTCAGATACATTTTTGCCCTTGATCCCCCTCTGGCATGCCACTGTCCAGGTCGTTGCACCCTTTAAACAACTTTAAAATCATTTTTCTGGCCAGAAATGTCTTTTCTAGCTTTTAAAATTCGCCTTCCCATTGAAGTCTATGGGGTTCGCGACGTTCGCGAACTATTCGCATGTTTTGTCGCAAGTTCGCGAATATGTTCGCGAACATTTTTTCCGCCGTTCGCTACATCCCTAATGTCAAATTCCTTAATTTGATGTTAGCTGCTTTAATTTTTAGTATTTTCTATGCCTGCTGTTTAACCACCTTATAACAGAACCACACTGTGCAAGGAATCCATGTGGCACGAGGGAAAAAAATAATGATTGGGTTAAAAACTGGCTTTTGTCTGTGATGCAAAGTATGATTGATAAATACACATTTTGTTTGCAAGACAATAGTTAGAACTTGTTCCCAAGCCACAGGGAACTTATGGGTCAGGGCACATGCTCAGATTCGGGGAGATTAGACACCCAGCGACAAATCTTCTCTTCTTCAGGGTGACTAATTTCCCCGAACTGCCTCCCATCGGCTAGAATGTAAATCGCCAGCAGGATGGCACTTGGAGTGCTTCGTTTTCCAAAGCCACCCAAAGTTGCCTCAGTTCGGGGAGATTAGTTGCCCTGAAGCAGAGGAGATCTCCCCGAATCTAAGCGTGCACCCTGACCCTAAATAATAAAATACTGAATGTAGGCAACAACAGTTTAAAGGGAAAAATAAAACTTTTATAATTCATTAAAAAAAATTATATCTCATAATACTTTACTCGTAGTCCTTTTCGTTACACTTGCAATGTCCGAACATAATATAGTTCTATCAGCTTTTTTTCCAGGAAGAATCCCAGAAGGATAAAAATATTGAAATGGGAGAAATGATGCCTGAACCAACTGTGGAGTCGGAAGAAATGTAAGTCACCAACTTGTGTTTTGTTTTTTCTAAATAAAAGGAAAAAGCTGGAACACTGTACTGTTACTATGTGATGTCACTGGACTTCAAAACTCTCATTCAGAAAAGCTCAGACGCTGGCAGTTAGTCTGACAAGTGTTTGATGTCTGAATGGGAAACGGTTCAGAGTTTCCTGTGGCAGGGAGCTGCTTTTTAGGCACTTGTACTTTAATGTAAACAATAAAGTCACATTTAAAAGGGAAGCAAAGTCCTTTGCACCCATTCTAAGCATTCACTGGCATAATGCTTGTGTGCATTGAGCAATCCTAGTAATATGACTGGGGCTGAATATTGCAGTATAGGCATGAAATCCGATATTTTTTGAGGGTTTCATATTGTTTTGCGCATTTTTTTCCATTCATACTTTTTATTTTCAGATCTTTTAATAACTTAAATGACCTTTGTGGTTTTAGAGAAATCGAGTTTAATTGTGGTTTCAAAGCTCTAAAACCACTAAAATCTGACCTTTCAAAAAATAGGCCTCCACGTCAGTGAATACAGCTGTTGTCTTGTATGAAAATGCCCATCAAAAATAATCCATAGTTTTAGGAAGAGTCATATTTAATGTTTTTTTTTCAATTCCCTTGCTCTGCATGTAGTAGAAACACTGGAGAAAATGAGTTGGGTTAGTTAGAATATATCTTCATTCTCCTTGCCAGAGTAATGAGAAATAGTATAAGTTCTGTATAATGTACCTTGTTTGCAACTGCTAATAACATTTTTTTTAATAGAGTATCACATTATTCTTACATTAATCAGCCCCCCCTTTCTTTCTCCATTAAATATGCTGGGACACTTTGTAATACAACTATTACAGTCTATGGAAGAATATCTAAATCATACCTTACACAGCCTAGCGGCAAGGTCTGCCTTAAAGGAGAAGGAAAGTTGTTTACCACTTGGAGGTATCAAATGTTAGGCACCCCCAAGTGAATGTATTTACTTACCTGAAACCCCGGGCTGATGCTCCTATCAGCAGAAAACTGTACTGGCCTGGGGTTATTCAAGCGAGCACCAAGGAGCGCTTCTCTTCCGGCTTCTTCTTTCTTCAAATTTTCCAGGGCAGACGCATGCACAGTAGAATGAAAAAGCTGACTTTTATTTAAAGTTCAGCTCGCCTGGGGTTATTGCAGCGAGCACTTCCGGCATGTGCATTAGAGTGAAAAGCTGAACTTTTCTTTTCCTTTTTGAACATTCTTTTTCTTTCAACCACATCAAGGGCCACTAGGTCTGGATCGGCCCACGAGGGCCAGAGCCTATCGAGTTTTTTCTCTGTGTCTCAACGGCATAGTCCGACACTGCATATATCAATAATTACAATCTCCATAAAGCATTGTGGAATATATTGGTGCTATATAAATTAATGTAACTAACTATAATAATTCGTATTTCAAGAATTATAAAGGCTATGGTATTGCCCAGCAGTGATCTGTGTCATTTTGTTCAACACAGTGCTCTGCATTAAAGAAGGAGTTGTGGATGGAAACACTTATAGGCTGAATTGCAATTTTCACTTATATTATATAATATTCTATATAACTCTTCATTTAAATGTAGAAAAGGCTGCAAATTTTAGTAGGTCTTAAAGATCATGTAAACCTCCAAAACAAAAGTTTGCCTAAATGAAACTGTATTTCCATGAAATTTCCAATATACCGGTACATGACTTGCTATTGAACGCAAATTCTTTCTGTTTCTATTCTTAGTCTTGGTGGTTCTGAAGCAATAGAGCAAAAGCCAAGTCTGAGACTGAGAATAGAAACAGAAAGAAACTGAGTAAACAGACCTGTAAAGAGGCGCATGAGGTTGACTTCTGTTATATTGTCTGCTACATATATAGTATGATGTTCTGAAGAATAGCACTATACATAGTAATTAGCATGGGGTTATGAAAGACAGATCATGTCAAACACATTACAGTGACTGATCTAATTGCCCTTCACGAATATTTTTTTTCCCCATCTCAGACAAATTAAAGGTTGCTTAAAACCAGATTTTTTTTCACTTTCCTCCTGGAAATAAAGCTTAAACTTGATGGACATTTGTCCTTTTTTTTTTTAATCCTGAGTTACTGGCAGAAATCAAATTCTATTCAACTCCTGGTTTAAGGTGTTACGATTACGATTCAGCAAAACAGTGTACGATGTTTGGGTGCCTTCAAAAGAGCCTAAAAAAATTTTCCGACCAGCCCGATCAACGAGCCGACCGATATCCAAGTCTTGTGCCAAAAATCGTTTGACTCGTCTCCCACCATACACGCACTGTGTTATCAAGACATGAAGATTTTGTTTTTTAAGAAAGTTAAGCAATATTTACACAAATCCGTTAGAAGACATACCCATAATTTTTTGCCTGGTTAAGATTTGCAGCAACATATTTCCAGCAGTGATTTTTTTTTTATCAAAACAACAAATAGAATGTTTATACTCAAAAAATGGACTATAGGAATCAAGTAGATAAATACTATATTAGTAAGTGTAAAGTATATAGAAAACAGCATGTTAGAGACCTCTAGTGACCAAACTGAGGTAAAACATGACAAGAGAATTTTACTCCATATTCATGTTGATAAAAAGTAATTTATTAAAACACATAGCATAGGCTCCATGAGGGAAAATGCTATGTATTTTAATTTGATTTAATAAATCAGCATGAATATAGAGTAAAAAAAAATTTTCTGTTCTGATTTTTAACCGTTTCACTGGGAAAAAAATTCAAATATGGAACTTAAATTTTGTTTGAAATGTAAGTAAAACCTATTTTAAAATAATAAATGATAAATATTCTATGTATATATACTTTAAATAGTCACTGCTTGGCCATAGTTATATAGAAAGGGAGAGTCCTGACACCTATTGGCTAAAAGGTAGTTAGCACAATTTGTTGTAAATTTCTTATGTTAGGGTCATTTTTGCAACTACTGTATTGTGTTCTTTACCTACAATAATATGTGTGCATATGTTTTTTTTATTTGTCAATTATTTAACAAATGAAACAAGTATTGATCACATTGATATAATAATGTAAGTAAATATTGCATTATATACAATGCTCTACATAATATTGTATGTTTTTTTCACCTCCCAAAAAGGTTTTCCTGTGCCTTAGATACAGAAGAACATTTCTCATCTGAACACAATAATGTTGAGACAACATCAATCACATACAAGGACAAAGGTGACAGTTTACTTGACCAAACGTCACTGTCAGTAACACGAGTCATCTCCACAGAAGAAGACCCAATACCGGAATTCTTTATTAAAGACAATAGTGAAGCTGAAATTTCAGAAATACATGATAAATCAAGCGATTCTCATTATAATGTGCAAACAGAAAAAAACTCTGACAAACTGATGAATGAACAGAATATTATAGAAATGGATAAATATCCCCTTGGATATGAAAAAAATCCAGATGTATCAATAGACCAGCCAGAAATATCATTAAGAATATCAAAATCCCAAAAAGATATTTTTCTTGTCCAAACTACACACTCAGCTTTCAGTAACCTAGATAATTTTGAAAAACAAGAGCAGACTTTGAAGAGTGTTTCAGTGACGGGCAGTGATAAATCAAGCCAAAACCCATTGCAAGTAGAAATCTCCCAGATTATTAACGCACTGCAAAGTGATACCCTCACAGAAGATATGAAAATTCAGATTAATAACAAAGTGACTATCCAGGAAAATGTTTCAGAATTTGAAAATGATGAAAGCAAGCAAGACATCCAAGACCCAACACAGAGCGCTGAAGAGAAAAGCTCTCTATCTCATCCAACAGAACAGGAAGACCATGTTTACAAGATATTGTTTGTGGGCAATTCAAGTGTTGGGAAAACATCATTTTTACACAGAGTGCATGATGGATCTTTTCACCAAGGTTATTCAGCTACAGTAGGTAAGAACCTCAATAAATCTCTTTGCCAAATGACATAATATCCCACAATATTATTAGAAATGCTGATATTGTTTTTTAATAGATGTAAGGAGGTTAAAACAACATTGGGCTTCTCAGATCTGCATCTTTACATTGGTGAGAGTTTCTGCAAAGGGAGATGGAGGAGTCCCAAATCTTTGATTGGTTTAGGGAAAGGACAGGGAAGAAAAGAGAGATTTCAGAGAGAGCTCCAAGGGCATGCTAAGAGACTGAGATGAGAGCCAGAAAAGAAGCAGTGATTGAGTTAAGTGTCAAATAAAAAGCAACTGTATGTTTGTTACATGGTGTCCCATGTCCCCAGTTGGGATAGTTACTTGAGTAACTCACACCAAGGTTCCTTTCTCTGGGAATCCTTTTCCACAATGTAATATATAAATATGAATAAACTGGAGATAAACTCAACAACAAATATTATCAGCCACTAGTGATTCAGCACAACTACGTATTCTCCTCAACACACTTTTGACCACTTCAAGAGCCCCAGCCTCCTGCTTACTTCCCAAACCCTCCTTGCCTAACAGGGACATCACTCCTTATTGCAGACTTTTAGCAGAGGTGTCAGCTTAATGTTCCAGGTACACTAGGCCCTACATATTCTAGTCCCTATCCATCTGGGTCCCTAATTGGGAGAGTACCATGGGACACTGATCCCTCACTTCCTCCTCATTGGAGCCTCAGCTGCTCGTCTCTCTACCTCTCACCACCGACATTGAGCTCCAACCAAATCTACCCTACCACCATCTCACTTACTCACACCTGTTAGGCTTACCGGAAATTCCAGTGAAGATGGACTCAATCAAGATGATAATGACCCACAAGCGACTCACACAATGCAAATCCCAACTGAAGGTTGAACAGGGGGACTGTGGTGGAGAGAAACCAGTGAGGCTATTTAATAATAAAGAAGCAAGGTACTGGGTTGAGAGAGAAGGCTTGGTCAAACACGTCCAGGTCAAGGGCAGACAGTGTAGGTTCAGAGTCGGGTCACAAGCAGAAGGTCAAGACAGGCGGCAGAGGTTTGTGCTCAGTAACAGGCAGGAATGGCAACTGGATATAACAATAGTAGGAGCAGGCTAGGCTTCAGGAATACACCTTAATAACCAGTCATAGATTTGCTTCTGTTTTTTCCTTAAATAGTGTGCTATGCGTCAGAACGTAATTACAATAGAAAAATGTTCCCATATTTTTGCACTGCCTTCCAAATCATCAATGATCCCTATGATGTAGAAAGTTGAAAAAATTAAATTTTATTGCATAAAAAGCTTTCCATTTTTGCTTCAGCAGCTGTGAACACAAGCTCACACCAGAGTGATAAACTTTCCGGTGTATAATGGCAGGAATGAATGATGTTGGTACTCTCTTCAGGTTTGTGGGAATACTCTGCCATAAGGGAAGAAGTTAAAGATAATGTAGCACAGATAAACACTTTGGGACAGCAGTTACAGTTTAGTGAACATTTTCTGATTCATGTAAGGGATGTACAAGCTGATGTTTTGGGCAAGGTTCACAGTGAACCAACTGAGCTATGTAGCCATACTCACTGTTGTTGTAAACTATAGGAATTGACCAAGATATCTCAGATTCAATGTTGTTTATCTGCAGGTTTGCTGGACTAATTTCCATTACATAGTGAGGAGTTTAGTGATCTGGGAGTGGCCCTGAGCGTTGCTGTTCCCTTTTCAGTATATGCTACCTAATGTTGTTTAGGCATATTTGGAAGATGGGCCCTGGGAGATTTATACCAGTTATACTCTCAAGAAAAAGCACATGGGCAGACTTAGAACACATTGCAGAGATTAGATCGCCTTTTTTGGATAGGAGTCAACTAGTCAAAGCTTGGTATATTCTGGCATACTCAGTCTTCCTTCCCCACAGCCCCCAGTTGGTTTATAATCTCCATGAATCATTTTAGCAAACATCCCAACTTGTAACAAAAGGTAATAAGTTTGCTCAGGTGCAGTAACCTATGGCAAGACTGGTGCCAAGACAGATGGCTTATTTATTGGTTGCTATAGATTACTGCACCTGGGCAATGTCATTTATTACATCAATTTCTTTAAAACCTTTACGACAGAGGCTTAGTACTCAAGGCTACACTTCTTCCTCTGGTCTTGCTGTAGTTTCACCTCATGCTGAATAAAAAACATCTGGTTTGAGGTGCAGGTGCAAAAGTGTCAGGGAGCACTTTCCTAACCGCCTGCTATATAAAGGACAGGGCCACTTTGCATCCTGCATGGCGCTCAAGTTAGGGTACGAGTGGGGGGGGGACACTAGTGGACGTCCTCCCACCTCTTATGAATACAATGGAGCATTTGGGACAGCCGAGAGGGAGTGCAGTAACCTTTTTTTTGCAATTTTGCAAAAAGAGTTCATAAATAACTCCTTTAGTCCCTTTACAATTAGATAGGAAATATGAAATAACTACTGTTTGTTAATATTGTGTACTTTCCTCTGATTTACATCAAAGGGATTTATTTGTGCCCAGAACAGCTTTGTTAATAGAATTTAACAAGGCTTATTTTCTCATTTTTAGGGATAGACTGCCGTATAAAAACCTTAAATGTAGATGATAAGAGTTTTGCACTACAACTCTGGGATACTGCTGGACAAGAGAGGTAAGAACAAGCAAGGATTTCCTAATTCCAAGCACCTCTGAAAAGTGCGCAATTAAAGTTACATTGCAAAATACTAATTTTTATTCTTATTTGTGCAAATTGTTTTTCTCTTTGCGACTTTTTTTTACATTACCCCTAACACAAGCACACATCTTTATGCACCATGCAATCTCTGTTCAATGCACACAATCATATCTTATCTCTAATACACTGCCCATATAGATTTATTAATGTCATTAAATAATGGAGTTGAAATGCTACAATTGAATGAAAAGCTGGTGACCTTTGGAGTAAAGGTATTATTAGCATGTAAGAACCATTGGACTAACATTTTATAAACTCCTAGTACTAGACCTAGGAATGTTTTGGGTGAATGCCTATTTCTTTTGTCCTGGCAATTAAGTGGTAAGCCAACCAGGAGTCATTTTAGCCAAAATCCCGTTTTGACCAACTGCTGGGCACATGCACAGCGAGCACAGAATTTGGTAACTTGACCACAGATGGTTATGGGGTTGCAGCTGGGTGGGGTGGGGCTTAACATTCTGGGTGGGGTGGGGCTTAACATTCTGTGCCCAGTAAGTATAGTATGTACCAAGGCTAGAGCTTTAACTGTGCAAAGAGTGGGTGTGGCATAGTCATTTGTTAAGTGTATAGGTATAAGATTTTTGTAAGGAATAATTACAGTACAGGTATGGGACCTGTTATCCAGAATGCTTGGGACCTGGGGCTTTCTGGATAACGGATCTTTCCGTAATTTGGATGTTCATACCTAAAGTATACTAGAAAATCATGTAACCATTAAATAAACCCAATAGGCTGGTTTTGCTTCCAATAAGGATTTATTATATCGTAGTTAGGATAAAGTACAAGCTACTGTTTTATTATTACAGAGAAAAAGGAAATAATTTTTAAAAATTTGGAGTCTATGGGAGACGGAATTTCCGTAAGCTTTCTGGATAACGGAGCTTTCTGGATAACGGGTTTCCGGATAACGGATCCCATACCTCTATTACAGTATTTGGGCTGGAAAGAAAGGAGGTTTCCTAAAGGAAGGGATCAAGGCAGCATTTTATGTTTTTTAGTTTCAATGGATTTTAATGGTGGTGTTGCAAAAGAAATTGTGATAAAGAGGGTGTTCAGGAAAGAGAAGAAAGGTTGAGCTGGTAAGTTCAGTAAATGTTCAAGCATGGGTTAATATTAAGACACAGCAGTATCTATTACAGTATAATGGAGAATGGATGCATTGACAGAACCCAATGGAGAAGTAATGAAGGAGAGAAGTTGTTGGTAAGACACAAACTGACATCTTCTTGTCCTAGAATCAAACAAAAAAAAGAGGGAGGTCTTAGAAACAAAAGCAACAACAGAAACAAGTAACATACAATTAAAATTCGCCACATCAATTTCAGTATATAAATGAGATGTGAGTGGATTGGTCCTTATTGTGCTAAATATCCTCAGGTTTCACAGTATCACAGAGCATTTTTTTAGAAAAGCGGACGGGCTGGTGATTATGTATGATGTCACTTCTATAGACACGTTTGCTGCCGTGCAGTACTGGCTGAGCTGTATCATAGTAAGTACAAAATATAGTAAGTATAAAATAAAGAGGTACATTTGCAAAAGGTCAATGGCAACTGAGAGATCTTTTCAGGGCCAATTAATCCTTCCGTGCCCACGCTACTGTTAAAGATAAAGGGAAGACTTGCAGCTAAAGGGGTTGTTCACCCTTAAATTGACTTTGAGTATGATGTAGAGAGGGAAATTCTGAGACAATTTGAATTTGGTTTTCTTTTTTGTTATTTGTGGTTTTTGAGTTATTTAACTTTTTATTCAGAAATTTGGCTGGTAGGGTCCAAATAACCCTAGTAACCATTCACTGATTTGAATAAGAGACTGGAATATGAAAAGGAGAGGATCTGAAAAGAAAGAGGAGTAATAAAAAGTAGCAATAACAATACATTTGTAGCCTTACAGAGCATTTATTTTTTTTAGATGGGGTCAGAAGAAGAAGGCAATAATTGAAAAACTTTAAAATAAAGAAATAATAAAGGCCAATTGAAAATGTTAGCTATTCTATAACATATTAATAATTATCTTAAAGGTGAACCACCCCTTTAAATGCTTGGAATAAATTAAGATGGAGGTTACCACAACCTTGTAGATGAACTAACATGTAACAACTTTAGTCACGGTCACTAGTGTAATTTCTCTAGTCCTCTCAATGTTTCACAAAGCTCCTAACATTAAAATCATAGGGTAACCATTCATTGTTCTTGTGTCTGCCTTCCCGAGACTATCCCTTCATTTAGGGGGCCCTTGTTGTACTCAGGCTTCTGATGTAGCATGGGAACTTATCAAGTCCTTCCCCTGCCACTGTGTCCCTGAATAGTGAGGCACCCCCAGGGTACTGACCCCTTCATTCCTCATCAGTGGAGCTTCAGTTGCTCAGCTAGTTGGCCTATCCCTATTGCTCACCAACTACAGTGAGCTCTACCGGATCTGACCTATATTTATCTAATCCAGATATATAGAATTGATCAGTAGTACACTTAAACACCTCTCCGGTAGCTCACTTTTGGCCCCTTGTTATAATCCATAATATCTTCTTTATCAATCAAAGTGGATGGTTCAAAATATTCTAAAGGGGTTTTCTGTTGTAGACTGCCAGCTAGTGATTTGAACTTGCAATGACACTAAAATATAATATTAACCCCTTACAAGTGCACCGCCCTAGAATCATGGATGTTTTACACAGCAAATTACATTGCAAGGTGATTCCAGCACCATTTAAATAACAAGTTCAAAAAGCAAATGAATGGCTCCTAGGTTTTGGAGCTCAATGCATACAGGCACTAAACTGGGCTTTTCAGGCACAGTTTTCAGTACAAATGTTGCCACAATCATATGGCAGTTTTGCACTCTGTCATCCTATAATAGGTAAGCCCAGTTTATTATGATAATAATAATAATTAATTATTATTGTTATTATTGTTCTTCTTATTATTGTTATTATTATATTATTATACATTAATATACTTTTTTTCCTCATTTACACTTTATTATTCATTATTCAGATCAGACACTTTAATTTTTCTCTTACAGACTAAAACACAAGAAGATATTGTCATTCTCCTTATGGGAAATAAAATAGACTGCGAAGCTGAAAGAGAGGTGACAACAGCAGATGGAGAAAAGCTGGCCCAAGTACGTTGTGTGTGATTGCTCTTTTATACAAAATAATCTGCTTTTCAGATCTTTTAACACCCATGTGCAGAATTCCAGTTTAACAGGCCTGTAATTAGTCATACCTCATTTAGGGAGGAAAGAGGCAGTCAGAGTCCATTTATAAATGCTGCATGGTACCAAAATAGAATGAAGTCTGGCTCAATATGTGCAGGCGGATGATACATTTGTGCAAAAGGGAACCACTATATTCCCAAATCCAAAGCTTAACCCTAGGTGAACTAGAAAACCTGCTTATGACATATGTTTCATACATTCATCAGTTTTAGCCTCCCTAATAAACATACTCCTCTTTTTAAATTGAGTTACTGTTATACAACAGTCTGTTAAAAAACAATTAAACCAGGTGGCACTTAAAAGCCTTTACTAGTTTACTGGAAATGTATATTTGTTAGTGTAGATAGAGCATTGGCAATCTTTGCTCCCCCCATAATGAATATTAAAGGAGAAAGAAAGGTGTTTTTACTTGGGGTGCCAAAAGTTAGCCACCCCCAAGTCATTGTATCTACTTACCTCACACTCCAGGCCGGTTCTCCTATCAGCAGAAAACTGCACCGACAGGGGGTTCTTCCAGCAAGCACCACGGATTGATCACCTTCCTGCTTCTTCTTTCTTCAAATTTCCCGGGGCAGATGCATGAGCAGTAGAACAAAATAGCCAGCTTTTTCGTTAAAGTTCGGCTTTTCACGCTACTGCACATCAGCAGCCTCAAGAGGAAGGAAGAAGCCGGAAGACGATCGATCTGTGGTGCGCTGGATTAACCGGTGCAGTTTTCTGTTGGGGTATCAGGTAATTAAATAGAAACACTTGTGGGTGCCTAACTTTTGGCACCCTCAAATATAAAGTAACTTTCCTTCTCCTTTAAGCAAAACATAGTTCACTCCATATTATGTGGCATGTTAAAGAATCTTACCATGTTGGAATATATATTTAAGTAAATATTGCCCTTTTACATATTTTCCCTTTAGCCCCCATTTTATGACAATCTCTGTGCTGCCTCAGAGATCACCTGACCAGAAATACAGCAGCACTAACTGTAACAGTAAGAAGTGTGGAAGCAAAAGACAGAACTTTGTCCATTATTAGCTCATGTGACCTAATATGCAGTGTTGAACTGGGACACCAGGGGCCCACCATCAAACCTTAAACCAGGGGGCCACCATCAAACCTTAGACCAGGGGCCCACTCTCAGTACTAATATTCTTCATCTCCTCAATCAACCTCTATTCTCCTAGTTTGTTTTCATTATATACTATAATCTATTATTCCATCTATTTAACCTCTTTGTTCTCATATAATAGGGAATGGCCATGAAATAGGCCAAAAGTTTAGCAGCATGAGGGCCCACTGACACTTTAGCCCACCGGGAGTTTTCCTGGTATCCCGGTGGGCCAGTCCGACACTACTAACATGTATGGTTTAGTTGGCTTGTTTGTGTGTCGGATCCCAGGGGGCGGCGCCCTTGTTTTTAACAGCATATACTACTAAAAAAGTGTTTTATTTTTAAAACAGTTTATCTACATGATGCAGGGTTTTACATAAGAGCTGCTGTATGTATATATTTTTATAGGGGCCTACATTGTTCATTATTTATGGTTTTCCTTTAAGGGGCAATAAGCAGAGAGGGTGAGGGTGGACCGCATCAGGTCAGGTGAGGCGATTCACATTCTTGCTGGTGGGAAGGCATTTGGGGAGATTAGTTGCCCACAGTAGAGAAGATTTGTCGATGGCTGACTAATCTCCAGTCTGCCATCACCCAAGAGTATCCCATCAATCATCATGTGTGGCAGCCAGAATACTGTAAGTGCACTTGCCCGTGTACATGGGGGTGGATTTACTAACATAGGTACTAGACAGCTCGAGTGCAGTTGCCAATTGTAGCCTTTGCTTTCATTTTCTTGCTGCAGACTGTTCAACATTAATTCATGTCCTTAACTGGGTTAGGGATTGATAGTTGTTTTTGAAAATGTATGCTTCAAACTAATCATTCATTTTCTACTCTAGGAGTACAAATTATTGTTTGCTGAATGCAGTGCAGCATCAGGCATTTACATAACAGAACCACTGATTCAAATGGCCAGGTAAAACTTATAGAAAGCTAAAATAGCTTAGAAAGCTGTGTAGTTGTACTGTGTACTTTGTTTTTCCTACATCTAGAATATCCAGGGTTTTTAGTTTTTATTAAATTACACAATTTAACACAAAAGTGTGTTTAAAATGAAAAAAAAATGATGTCTACTACAGTCTTGTAGACTCATCACCTAGGGGCAGATTTATCAAGGGTCGAATTTGGCATTTGAAAAACTTCAAAATTCAAAAAGGTTTTTTTTGGCCAAATAGGTCCATTTTCAATCAAATTCGAATCGTACGAATTGAAGTAATAAAGCATTTGAATCATATGATTTTCCAAAGTCCACCATTTGACTAGGAGGTCCCTCATAGGCTAAAACAGCAATGCAGCAGGTTTTAGATGGCGAATGGTTGAAGTCGAATTTTTAAAGAAACAGTACATGATAATTTCGGAATTCCCCTTTTTTTCAAATTCTAATTGAACTGGACTATTCCTTAGTCAAAGTAAACAAAAATTAGCTTGAAATTTTAATTTTTTTCAATTAGAATCTGATAAATCTGCCCACAAATGTAATGCTTATATCAATTAATTGTATTTTAAAATATTTTAAGAAAACATTTGCTGGAATGTATATCCACTGGTAATTTTATCCTCTTACCCACAATCACCCACTTCAAGGTAGTACTAGGCTCTTTCTTGCATGTACCCCTGCCATCTGATCTATTTGCTCATGGGGAGGGTTGGAGGAAAGGGGTTGCAGCAGCATGATGTAGAAAGGGGCCCATATTGTTTTTGCACAATATAATGATATCCATTGTAAGGTGGTGGCTGGTCCAGAGCAGCGATCCCATTGGTGACCCATCAAACAGTCCTAAGTTTATGTTATCACTGTCCTTACCATATTAATAAAAAAACAATACAGTTACAAAATGTGACAGCTCTTGTAGAGAGCTTTCTTCTGATTTAAATGAGGGCTCTCTGGAATCTGCTTCATTTGAATATTCTTTCAAATGTCATTCCAGATAAAAGTGCTGATAGTGACCCCTACCCTGAGCTAATTCTCTTTTCGTCTATCTATTATATTAGCCACGATCATGCAGTTTTCTTCTCTCTGTGTATTTGTAACAGATCTTTAAAGAAGCATGAGGATGACATGAAAAATAATGTGGTAAATCTGACACAGCCAACAGAAAAGAATAAAAGCTGCTGTTTCTAAAGATGCAGAGAATATCTGGCACAGTTTCCCCAGCCTTCGGCCAACTTTAAATTATTGGAACATCCTTGGCCAAAAATGTCCCCCCTTATTTGGAGTGGAAAGCATATAGGACAGGTTATTTGCTTGAAGCACTGGTACAATGCATGAATAAAGTTTGTATGTGAGAGTATGTTTTTTTTTTCTTAAGCATAGCCACTGGCTCAATTTTAAGTGGCAATTGCAGAGCATACAACATGCCAATAAATTTGAAAAAAGTATGAAAACATAATCATGTTCCTTACCCTATTTTTTGCTATTGATTCACATTATAATGAACAACATTTTCAAAATGATATGAATAATCTACCAGATAATAAAGTGTACTTTTTAAAGGACCAGTAACATGAAATTTTTTTTTTTTTTAAAAAAATTGTTTGTACATAACGAACAAAAAACCCACCAAGACACATTTAACTTTAAATTTGCAAAGTCTTTATTAAGAAATAACTTACCGATACTCCACTTGAACTCCTCTTCAGAAAAGGCGACAGGGCAACAAACCATCTGCAGAGCTCGATTTCTCCTCCCTGCCTTCTATAGGAGAGGAGGAGAAGTAAGTTATTTCTTAATAAAGACTTTGCGAATTTAAAGTTAAATGTGTCTTGGTGGTTTTTTTTCGTTATGTACAAACAAATTTTTGAAACTTTTTTTATGTTTAAAGCTTAAAGGGGAAATGTAATAAAAGTCGCAAATAGCAAAACTTTTGCAAATATAAATTTGCCTGTCGCAAATTCGTAAAAACAATAAGAAAAAACACTTCTTCCAAAACTCCAGCAAAAGAATGCTATTCAAAATATGGCCCAGTCCTTTTGCTAAGCAAATCTGCAAAGACAGCAAGTTTACTGTATATACCAAAAGTAGGGGTAACATATGATGATTGTTTCCCTTTAAATAATGAGAAGGGGTTTCTTTTTGTTTCTTTATCTTTAATACGTGCAGAAACAATCCAATGATGAAACATCAGTAGTTTGTATTTAGAATGTGTAAATATCAAACAACATACTACAGCAAAGAAAACTTAAATTTTGCAGTCAGTTGAGGTGCAGCTAACTACTTTCCTACTTTCCTAATTTATTCTACAGTTATTACAGGATTGTCTGGAGAAGAATAAACAGCATTGTCCCCAAATCTCATCCTAAGAGACACTCCAAAAAGACCATCTTTACAGTAACTGAAGGATATAATTTTAAAAACGTGTATTATTCACTATTCACTCTAGGGGGCAAATTCACTAACCGGCTAAAATTCGCCAGCGTTGCCTTTGCGCACATCGCAACACTTTGCCAGGCGTAAATTCGCCTGGACAACGCTAATTCACGTAGATTATATAATCACGTATATATATATATATATATATATATATATATGTACATAAAATAAACCCCATGAAATTAATATACGTTCCTTTTAGAGTCTTTTGAACTTCTACGCTTCACTACTTAGAAGATATTTTGTGCCATGTCAATGTTAAGTGCACTATGGTACATTTTTTTCTGAAAATGTTTTGGGTAATTTAATAAAAGATGCTGGTCTAGTACCAACAACAAGCATTCAGAAGGTAGCACTTACTGGTCAGTTGTTTAACAACAAACATCAAATTAGTAGCTGCGTACTACTAGACATGGGCTGTGCCTTATATTACAGAGACTTTGTGACTGGAACTCTGGTCAGTGTGACACACAAGGAGATTTGTTGCCCGCGTTTTTTAAAAGCGAGTTTCGTCATTGTTTAATATTGTCTTGCCATAGAGAAAAATGTAAATTACCAGCTACTGCACACAATGTTATTTGAAATCGCCTGTAGTCCCAAAACGCACAGAGACCCTTTTTGGAGCGATTTATCAGAAATAGCATGGCTATTCAGAAGTAGTGAAAATCTGCAAAACACACAAGGAGGTTAGTAGCCGCGATAGTATGCAAATTTTTGTGTGCGCGGTATTAGGGCGACAATTTCACATTCCTTGTTCCATCGACCATACACTCATCATTCGCATACAAAGATACACACAATACTCGTGCGACAGTACACAGCAGGAAATGCCTTTTTTAAAGCATTTCTTGATCTTGTTGGGCGGAAAAAGCACCATGGTGCACTATGGGATGCAAAAAGCCGAATTTGCCTGAAATCTTCGCTTGCATGACCTGAAGGCATCTAAGGGTGGTGGCACACATGAAGATTCGTAGAGATTAGTCGCCCAGCGACAAATTTTCTCAATATACGAATCGCCGGCGGGATGGCATATGAATCGCTTCCTTGTGAGTCAACTTCGGAAATGTATGCCATCCTACCAGTGATTTGTGTTCTTGCCGACGGGAAGGCATTTAAGGGAGATTAGTTGCATGAAGTAGGGGAGATTTGTCGCTGGATGACTAATCTCCCCGTCTGCCACTACCCTAAGGCAGGAGAATGCAGATAAGTCTGGCCTTTCTGTTGTGTTTAAGGATCATCCTATCTCCTGACTAGATGGTAAGCCAGCACCCTTCTCAAGCAAGAAAAAAACAGATATATGATCAGAATAAGAGGGCTTTTATTCTATGTTAATCCTTTTTGTTTATATTAAATTACTGTACTTAATACACTTCCCCAACAGGTGTCAATGTTACTTTAGGTATCAATAGCACAGCATTAATGATGACCTATTTTCTATCTTTTAAATTATTTTTATTGTTTTTCAAGCAGAAACTTTGAATACAAATAAAGAATACAAATACATTTTCATTGAACCTTTATGGATTATAATATTGTAGCAAAGTCCAAAGTATGTGATTTGGAGCTAGTGTCAATTTGATCCCAGAATATTGACCACATTTTAGTAAATGATCTTTTAAGGTGTGGTTGTGTTGATTTTATCCTTATTGCTTCTTGCCAACAAAGTTGGCTTAGAAGAGATAGAGTATCAGTCATTGAAGGAGTGGATGACCTATTTTCTCAAGCAGTGAAACAATGATTCTGAAGGTAACATGTCAGAGGCAGGATGTACATTAGTATCTGTTTAATCTCTTCCATGTATAAATGCAGGTTTTTTTAACCTTTAGTAAACATTTAAGGGGGTCATTTACTTATAATCAGAGAAGAAGTGCAAAATTGCTCCCTTAGTGCTTATTCAATGAACACTTCTTTCCCAGATACAAAATCCAAAGTGGGTGCAGAATGGAGTTTTAGTCGGCACAGTCAGTTACCTCATTCCCTATCTTGTACATCTCAATTATACGCAGGTTAGGGGACATGTAGGGGGTGTAAGGGGAGACAACCATGTGCCTCCCCCTACAATCGCTTATGAATATACAGTGAAAGCAGTCAGCATTTTATTCCTCATGGTGGCTTCAGGTCTCCATGTGCCATTAAATGGAGTGCAGAGGCGTGCAGTAATCTTTCAAACCAGTAAGACAACATGCAAAGTAAACAAATGGCAAACTGTGTCCATTGTTTTTACTTTACAATCAGCTTCTCTGCTCTTAAATGACCCCTTTAGAGAATCATACTTATGAACAGCAGGGGGAGCCCCCGCCTTACTTCCCAGCCATGCAGAACTCAAGCAGCTTTGTTTGTTTCCCTGTAGAGCAGTCGGCGACTGTGTAGAGATTTGTATTGAATTTTTTTTTTTGCTTTGCAACCCCTTTACTGTTTCCAACTCCAGCTGCAGGGACAAAGACCATGGAGCCAGATTTGAACTGATAAACTGGCTCTGCAGAGTTGGAGAAAGTTTGTATTATACAATACAAAGACTTTAAAATCCATAGTAGATTACATGATAACACAAGAGCCAGTGCAGTCTGCATATTCTGATTGTGGTGGGGTAAGTTCATGTTTAGAGTTTAGTATACAAAATACAGCATTTCTAGCCTTATTCTATTTTAGACATTACTTCCCCTTTAAGGCTGACATTGTGTCTTGTTATTATTTGCTTACAATTAATTTGTCATTTATATGGTTTAAAAGAAATACGGCATCTGATAAATATATCCTCTGCCAAGGTGGTAAAGTAATAAGGGGCACAAAACTGATCTTGTTGTTCATTCATTGTCCTGAATGCAGAGCAAGCAGCACATAACACTGACCATAGGAACCAATTAGCCTAGGAAACTGGTTAACCCAGGGCAAACCGACAGGTGCAGGGAGCACACACTAACTTCTTGCCCTGGCTGCAATCAAAGCAACAAACCCAGCTCTACAAGGCAGCAGTGCTACCCACTACCATGCTTAGCACAGACCTCTCTGATCTGGACAGCCCATATATTTAGATATTGAGTTCTTGAGATGTCCAAATAAATCTTGGTGAGCTTCAGGTTAGATTACCATCATATCCCAATCTGTACGTGCAAGGGGCTTCTGGCCAAGTTACACTAGTTGCAGCTGCTCCAGCAACTCCCCACTTTAGTACTGTGTCAGTGTTCTCACAGTGTTTGTCCAAAACATAAAAAAATCAAGATTACAATATTGATCTCGTCTATCAAAATTCAACATGTTATCATGTTTTGCACATAAATTGATGTAACCCTATTTCATGCTGTTACAAACCACTTCCTCCATAAAGATTTGTTTGTTTGACTTAAAATACATTCTGCAATATACCTCAACAGCAATGTAGTTAGACAAAATATCTTTCTTATCGTCCCCTCACAGATCTCCCCTTAGGTAGCCAATTAAATAATACAGAGCCACGTCAACCCACAGTCCTCCAGCCATCCTGATCTGCAATCTCCATAGCAGTGCTGGGGAACAAACGATAACATAGGTTACTAAATAATAAAAAACAATTTATGTTCTATGACAGGTTTTATCTAAAAATGTTTAAATAGCCAACAATATGTTTAGCTTTGATTCAATTACTATGTTTCCTTTGGCAAGAGAGTAGAAGCCATGCCGTGCCATATTAAAATGTAAGCAATATCTGCCAGTTAAATGTCACAGGAAATTCTATTCCCAGTACAGGAGATGCTAAATAAACTGAATGCTAAATCGACTGAGCTTAATGTAATTAAAGACAGTTTAGCTTGCTAAACATTACTAATGTTTTCTAGTATACACTGAAGTGTTATCAAAATCCTGATTTTTTAATGAAAAAGTCAAACCAAACTCAAAACCAGGATTTGCCCTTATTTATCAATAAAAACTCGAAAAAATCGGATCAGGAAAAACTGCAACTTTTTCAGATTTGGAAACCCCAAAACATTTTGAGGGTTTAAACATCTTCAAATGGTTAAGGTGACATCTGCTATTGACTTTTATATGAATTCGTCAGGTTTTAGATGGAGTATTTTCAGACTTCAACCTTGGCATACTGCTCATACAAAAGTGCTCCAAAGACACTCACGCACACTTGAGCGTCGCTGGCGCAAATCCCGCTTAGATTCAGACATTTGGAGCTACAAATCTGCCCTGCACTCCTCTAACACCAGCCATTCCCAAGCCAAACAAACATACTTTACTTCACTCATTAACTCTCTTTCTAAAAAACCGGCACAACTTTTCTCCACCAACATTCTTCTTTCTCCTTCTCCACCTCCTCCGTGCACATCTGTCTCTGCTCAAGATATTGCTGAGCACTTCAAAAACAAAATTGACACTATCAGAAGTGACATTACACTACTCAACCCCCCTAGACTCCATCACCCTTCCTCCACACTCCCCAGTCTCTCCTGTGCTCCTTCACCCCTGTCGTTGATAAGGAAGTCTTAAAACTATTGGCCTCTTCTCACCTTACCACTTGCCCACTTGACTTCAAAAACTTCTCTGCAATACCAATCCTTGTCTAATCAAAGCCATAAAGGAGAAGGAAACCCTTTTGCAAAAAACCCTGTACCCCCACCCCAGGTAGAACCCCCTCCCTCCTCCCCCCAGGCTAAATGACCCATGCTACATACTTCCCTGCTCCCTTGGCGCAGATTCTTCCAGCGGAGTTCCACGCATCCATCTTCCACGTCCTCTGTAAGCTGACTGGGAAATCGGTATTTCTGCACATACGCAGTTGGAGCAGTTTGCCCTGGACAACTGCGCATGTGCGGAATTACACGGAAATTGTCAATCTCCCAGTCAGCTTACCGAGGACGCGGAAGATGGATGCGTGAAGAATCTGTGCCGAGGGGTAAGTATGGAGTATGTGGCATTTCCCCGGGAGGTAGTTAGTCTGGGGGGAGGAGGGAGGGGTCTACCTGGGGTGTTTTTTGCAAAAGGTTTTCCTTCTCCTTTAACTCATCTATTTAATCTCTCAACTGGATTTATTTTTCTTTTATTTGTTCTTTAATTATTTTTATATTGCAACAAAATTGTCAAAATATGCTACAATTTACATTTATTGCAGTAAAACACATAAGTGACAATTAATAAATCTGCTATAAACATTTAGGCTCACTAGGCATTTTCTCCGCTGGCATATTTCTGCCAGCAGAGAAACACCTGTCACATCCAACTACTGATTTCAGTGACAATCACCTGTCACTGTGTGTATGGTAATATTTTGGAGCACATGAGACTTTTTTGGGTTCAAATCTGTACAAGCAGTGACAGGCAGTGATACTAGCGGGCGAAAATACACCAAGAAGAAAACACCCTGTGTACATTTAGGCTTAGGCTGTGGGAACACAGGCTGTTGGCTCTGGCTGTTGTGAGCCTGTGCTGAGAGATGCAGATCTGCTCAGAGCCCCTGCTCCATTGATTTAAAGTGAATCAGCCTGTGTGCGCACACACACAATGGAGCAGAAGTTGAGGTCAGTATTTGGGTGGCCTCAGCCTGTGTGTGAGTGCACACAGGCTGATCAGCTTCAAAACAATGGAGCAGGGGCACTGAGCAGATTGGCTTCTTTCAGCCTGCACAGGCTAACAACAACCAGAGCCAACAGCCTGTGTGCCCCTGCTCTATAGATTTGTATCTGATCAGCCTGTTTACGCTCACACACAAAGCAGAGCTGAAAGGACCAGTAACATCAAAAAAAAAATATTTAAAAAACGAAAAATAAACACCAAGACAAATTAAACTTTTAAATAGCAAAGCCTTTATTAAGAAATAACTTACAGAATGTCCACTTCCTGTCCTTTTCAGAAACGGCGAAAAGGCGACCATCCATACAGCAGAGATCACTTTCTCCTCCCTGGCTATTCACTCTTTCCTCCGAATGGAGTCTTCATAGTTTCACTTGTAGAACTCGGAGCTCAAGCTATTACTGGCCGCTGCACTGATGATACGGGAGAAAGACTACTGCGCTTGCAGGAGAGGACAGCCCGTGACACTGTTGCTGCTGGACACCGGGAGGAGGATGAAGGAAGATGCCTGTCAGTGAATAGCCAGGGAGGAGAGATCGATCTCTGCTGTATGGATGGTCGCCTTTTAGCCATTTTTGAAGAGGACAGGAAGTGGTGTTTAATTTGTCTTGGTGTTTATTTTTCGTTGTGCACTAACGAATTTTTAAATATTTTTTGTTACTGGTCCTTGAAGCTGTCAGCCCAGAGATGCCTCTTTTTGTGTATTTGGGCTGACCTTAGCTTCAGCTCCACTGTGATTCAAATTAATGGAGCAGGGGCACTGAGCAAATCTGCTTCTCTCAACCTGCAACAATACACTGGTTGACAACAGCCGGAGCCTTCAGCCTGTAAACGCCTTTCCTGGGATACCTGAGATTGCTCAATGCGTTTGTTTGGAAATAAGCTCCATTATAAATCCTATTCAGTGGCTCACTCTTATCTGGGATTTGTGTTTATGTTGTCAGTTACTGAAGCAGAGCACAAACACTGGAGCCCCTCACCTGGAGTCAAAGAGATAACATCCTGTCATCTTCATTGTCCAGCACATAAAAGAGTTTTTCTAGTGCTGCTGGAGCCATCATCCTCAGGAAAGGAATTCCTACCAAAAGATATACATTTATAGATAATATCTGTCTACCTAGAGGATGCAAACAGTCCTCTTTCCTCTTTAATTCAATATACATTTGTAGATAGCAATTTGAGGCAGGTCTGGACTGGGAATCAAAATAGACCTGGCATTTCAAATACACAGAGGCCCAACCAGTCCCCGCTGATCCAATAAATAGTAATTGTCTATAAGAACTTACAGCAGCCCCTCTGGCATTTGCCAGAATCCACAGATTGCCAGTCTAGGTCTGATTTGAGGCCTGGATAGCTGTAAAGTGCAACAGATATTGTCTTACAGTAGTAGAGCAACAGAAGGTGCAGAAGTAGCCAGTGTTAAAGGGTATCTAATTCCAGCATATTAAGTGAAATAAAGTTAGCCAAAGTGGCCCTCTGAGCTTTTTTTTGCAATTTATGTTAATTGTTGTCATTGGTTTCTCAATATTTGACAGTTTTTGACTTTTGACTCAACAGTCTCTAAAATATATTGGTGGGACCACAAACAACAATGTAAAATCCAAATTTACAGTAAAACCACCATTTTATATTTTTCAGAGGACCAGAAAAAAAATGGTGTAAAATCCAGGAAAATGTAAAATCAGGGAAATGTATTATGCATAATATATTAATGGGACCACAAAACAACAATGTAAAATGAGGGAAAACTTAAAATCAGGGGATGTAAAATTGAGGTTTCACTGTACTGTATATCATATTTTATTAGAAACATGTTTTAACATTTGGACTCTAATAAATAGCCCCCACAGAGTTGCTGACACACTGACCATTAAAAAGAAAGATTAACCCAAAAGTCTGGTATTTAGCGGTTAGAAACTGCTTAAAATAGAAAATGAACTGCTATCTCTGAGTAATACACCAGTTTATTTTTTGTGTTTAGATCCACTTAAACTGACTCCTGTACCCTTTAAATTGGTTATTACAATACATACACACTAGAGCAAACGAGACACATTGATAATCTATTGTGCAATTTTTTTATGCTATTGCAGCAACACAAGTTCACATTTTTACCACCAAATCTATAACATTAGGATCATTTGGACAGATGGCTACTGTTAGACAATTTTTGTAGTATCCAGGGCTATCCATATAATGCTCAACTTCTGCTTTTCTTCTCTACACACACACAGACAGGCCAGTTATTGAGTGATCAAATGAAATATGTTTTTTAGCTAAACACACATGGTTGACCAATTTGCAGAAATCCAATACTTTTTGCAAGAAATAAATTGCATTGTGCAATTACATCTGTTTGCACTTCCAGGTTAGCCAGTGAACCAAAATACACTGACTGTGGTAATCAGTGCTCTAAATGTTTAGTTTTGAGTGAACACATGGGAACAGGGTGCAACTGGTTATATAAAATAATTGTCCCTAGCACAATTATTTTAACACCCTAAGGGTTTTTTGTTTTGTTTGTTTTTTGCTTATTTAGTTCAGGCACCCTTTGGAAACCCTACATTTGATCAGTGCCCTATTTTATTGTTAACAAGATTATGGATATATGTTATAAGAAAACCTGCTACAACTAAGTAGCCATAGTTCCATCAATATATAGAGCATCCATTAAGAGTTTGCCCAAAAGCAGCATTTTGACCACAGTATTGATCTCAGGAAGAACAAAGCAGGGTGAAATTCCTATATTGCATATGTTGGGTGAGGACTCCATGCCTGAAGTGTATAAGAAGTGTGTATATAGCATTGGCTATCCTATTCCACATGTCTCTTTAACACTAAGGGGCTAAAATTCAGAATTTTTTTCTGTAAAACCGTATATTCTTTTTATTTTTTTAAAACTCCAAAAACATTTATCAAGTGTAAAACCACTAAAAACTCGAATACAAACTTCTCCGAGTAAAAGTAGTCAAGGTGCTATAGAAGTCAATGGAAGCTGTGCGGATCCTTTTTTAAAGCATTCAGACTTTTAGAGGTTTTTGGATTTCTTTTCACTAGTAATTATCCGAAAAACTCTTATTATTAGAGGTTTAGAGATTTTCATAGTCATTAGTGCATCATCAGCGTTTTTTTTTACTTTCATACTTTTTGTAATAGCATCTGGAGAATAATGGAATAATAGAATGGAGAGAATAAACAGTTTGTGCAAAAAACTGTTTGCATAAACCACACTACACTGAAACCACCACCTCTTGCCTTTCATAGAGTTAAATGGCAATTACCTATATATCTGCCAGTTGCTCCCTCAGAACACTCTGCACGATGTCTAAGGGCTCTTACACACGGGCGTTTACTTATGCGTTTTTCAAACGCATGTTGAGTGTGTTCAAATTTCCATTTGCGTTTATCTGCGTTTTTTTAGACGCAGTTATATGCGTTTTATATGCGTTTTGTGTTGTCTCCTCTTTCTGTAAACGCATGTGCGTTTGTTGAATGTATAAAATTCCATGACCTCAACTTTCTATTTCCTGTGACTTTTGACCCTCAGATTCAGTGTGCTCTATAACTATGGATTTATATGACATATTGAATTGTTTTCTCCAAGCAACATGCTTATTTTTTCTTTGTTTTAGGAAGAAGAGGATTGTCCCAAGGAAGGTGAGAATGTGGGTCCACCCTTTAATCTCCCAGAGATTTTCTAAGGGTCATTTTCATACTTTATTTCATGAGCTGAGAAAATATCCACCTAAATTTTTGGAGTTTACTCGTATGTCTATTATTGATTTTGATGAGCTTCTACAAATTCTGCGCCCTAGTTTACAAAAGCGTAATACAAATATGAGAAGATGCATTTCTCCAGAGGAGAGGCTGCTTGTGACCTTGAGGCAAGAAGAAATTATTTTTCCTGACATGTAACATCAACCTTTATATTTGAAACCACTTACTTTGTACTGAAGACCTTCTCAGATTTTGTTTTTCCATCTATATGAACTGAATAATATTAGAATTGATTAACCAAAAAGGCCTCATAAGAGGATATTTTGCAGGAAAGTAACAGATCATTGTTAAAAGATAAATGCTTCAAAAGATATCCTTTACAAATTAAATTTCATTGAAATTTATGTGACAATATAATTGTCTACATCATATTAAATAGTATGTAAGGCTGCACCAAATTATTGAACAATATATGTCTATTAATATATCTATTAATTTTATTCCAACCTATCTTTTTTTTCTAGATTTCTTGCTACAGGGGAATCACTGTCCTCCTTACATTTTCATTTTTTGCTTGGTAAGATGACAGTTTGTTCGATCGTCCATGAAACATGCAAGGCAATATGGTTGTGTTTGAAAGAGCAAGTTATGCCTGAACCCAACACACAAATGTGGGAGGGTATTACAGAGAACTTCTACAGAACCACTCAGTTTCCCAACTGTCTTGGAGCACTAGATGGGAAACACATCCGTATACGCAAGCCACCAAGAAGTGGATCAAAGTTTTTTAATTATAAAAAATACTTTTCCATTGTTTTATTAGCATTAGTTGACAGCAATTATAAGTTCATTGCAATTGATGTTGGTGCATATGGCAGCACAGGTGATTCCCGTATTTTTAAAAATTCTGTTATGGGCCGCCACATCACAAGTGGCAGAATGAAATTTCCAAATCCAAAGTGTTTACCTGGAGGTCAAATTGCATTACCACATGTTTTAGTTGCTGATGAAGCTTTTGCAAGTTCTCAAAATATCTTAAAACCATACCCACAGAGAGGGCTTGATATTCGCAAACGGGTATATAACTATAGGCTGAGTAGAGCACGCAGAATGGTAGAGTGTGCTTTTGGAATTTTAGCCAATAAATGGCGCATTTTACATACCTCTATCCAGCTGGATGTGAAACATGTGGATATGGTCATTAAAGCATGCTGTGTGCTACATAATTTTCTAAGATTAAAAGACAGATATTTCAGTTTTGATGATATGTGTCATAATTTGACTGATGTTCATTGCCATGCTACTCGCTCTACTATACATGCCCTTCAGATACGAGATCATTTTGCAGATTTTTTTCTTTCTCCCGAAGGTGAAGTACATTGGCAATACCACAAAATGTAAAAAACATATTCCTAAACTGTACACATGAGTTACAATAATTGTCGTTTTGTTAACACACAGACATGATCTTTATTGTGTGTTTATATTTCATCTGTATTCTGTAATTTCTTAATATTCTGTATGTTGTTTTGGTTTAACAATACAAAAACCAGTCAAGACAATAAATGCTGTAAAACAAGAATGTTTATTCACATTTTAGTTAAACAATAAAGAAAAGTATTGTCACCACAGGCTGTTTATTTGGTTATACATTTCGTAGGCGGAGGAGTGTGCGCACAAAGCACTTGAAGCACCCATAGTACACAGTACTGATGACACAATCAACACTGAAGGGAGGGGGGAGGACAGAGTAGCGCTATCGCAGAACCCTTCTGAAAGACACAGGCTAAGCAGATTTAAGTGTGGTATAGACACCTATTTGGCCTTACTTAACTCTGTCACAGAATTATTGTTGACGAATGTATATTATCAAAATTACTAATATGTGTGCAAGGAATAATTGCGAATGTGAACCTCCCCTCTAACTATTATGTGACAAATGTAAAGGTATATGACCTTTATATAAAACAAATAGACACTTGATTACAATGCCTTCAAAAACAGCCATTTACAACCCAAAACAAACATTTATCCCCACTATACTTACTCCATCAATGTGTGTGTGTGTCTATCCTCTATTCATGTGTGACTTAGCTTCACTATTTCACACTAGTAAAAAAAAACTTTATTTGCACCCTTTGCCTACAACATAAATTGTCTGCCAGGCAGCTCATAACAGTCCAGCACAAACATAAGGTACAACACAAAGCATAAATTATGCATAAAGAGATGCAACCATAAGTGAATGACACTGACAGTACAGTTGTTAGTGGCTGAAAGATTTGGAATTAAAGAAGAATTCACAGGCACTCCGAGGCAAATACAAGCAGGGACAACCCTTGCGTGTTTACTAGCAGAAAACAGCAACGTTTCGGCGATAAAACACCTTTGTCAAGCATGCTTGACAAAGGTGTTTTATGGGCAAAACCTTGTTGTTTTCTGCTAATAGACCCGAAAGGCTTGTCCCTGCTTGCATTTGCCTCGGAGTGCCTGTGAATTCTTCTTCTAATCTGTTTCAGAGGGTGCCGATCCCTCTATCACCTATTCACCAGGCATTCATTACACAAGGGTAGGGTCTGCGAGCAGTGCTTTGTATCCTGGAAGATTTGGATATCATAATGCTACTTATGCCATTGTTGAAATCAAAAATATAACACATTTAAAAGAATGTATCATATAAAGTATTGTTGAAATTTACACACTTTCTTCCAAAAACATTGAAGAGTAGTATATGTGAATGTCTTGAACCAAAAACTTTCAATATTGCACATAAATCTAAACATTACAGTTCACATTTACAAATTATATGTATTACTCAACAACATCAACTCCAAGATCACGCAGAAATGAATATTTCTTACACACCGAATTAGCATTATAGTCTGTCTCCTGACAAGAAGAAACATTCTCTGCAGATGGTGGTCTGCTTAAATTAGCAGTGTTTGTGTTAACATTTAGGAATGACTCTGTTGTTTGATTCTCATTTAAAGGGTTTGCATTAATATGTCCTGAATGAGGTTGTTTTGTAAAGGAAGTTGCCTGATGCTGCACTGACAAATTCGGTGGGTTTGTTTGCAATTTATCTACTTGTGATTGCAGTGGAATGACATGCATTGGTATATTGTGCTTCAGGAGTGGTGGCTGTGTGTTGTTTTCAAAGGAATGGTGAGAGGTTTGTGCTTGATACTGCCTGTTGGTTAACTGTTGTGTGTAAGGATGAGGGTTAGAGTTTTGCAAAACATTTACTTGAGGATGGTAAGTTGGATAGGTTGATGACTGAATGTTTGTTTGCAATGTGTTTTTAGTATAGTTTGGCATTATCACACTATGAAACTTGGAAAATGAAGGTTGTTCTGTAGGGATGTAGCGAACGTCGGAAAAAAAGTTCGCGAACATATTCGCGAACTTGCGCAAAAACGCGAGCGGTTCGCGAACGGTTCGCGAACCCCATAGACTTCAATGGGAAGGCGAACTTTAACATCTAAAAAAAAAATTTCTGGCCAGAAAAATGATTTTAAAGTTGTTTAAAGGGTGCAACGACCTGGACAGTGGCATGCCAGAGGGGGATCAAGGGCAAAAATGTATCTGAAAAATCTGCCTGTGTGTGCTTGGAAGAGATAGTGTAGGGGGAGAGCTGTTAGTGATTTCAGGGACAGATGATAGTAAGTTTGCTGGGTAGTAATCTGCTTGATACTGCTCTGTATTGGAGGGACAGAAGTCTGCAGGGATTTGAGGGACATTTTAGCTTAGGTAGCTTTGCTGGCTAGTAATCTACTGTTCTCTTTAAACAACTGCCATACGTTGACCTTGTAGGCATTGTTTGCCCAGTTTTTTTGGACGCAGCCACTGAAGCACAGTTGCCAGAAAAAATATGCCATATAAATGCTGAAAATAGTCATTTTTCGCCATACGTTGACCTTGTAGACATTGTTTGCCCAGTTTTTTTGGTTGCAGCCACTGAAGCACAGTTGCCAGAAAAAATATGCCATATAAATGCTGAAAATAGTCATTTTTTTGGTCGCAGCCACTGAAGCACAGTTGCCAGAAAAATTATGCCATATAAATGCTGAAAATATGCATTTTTTTAGTTGCAGCCACTGAAGCACAGAGGCCAGAAAAATTATGCCATATAAATGCTGAAAATATGCATTTTTTTGGTTGCAGCCACTGAAGCACAGAGGCCAGAAAAATTATGCCATATAAATGCTGAAAATATAAATTTTTTTGGTTGCAGCCACTGAAGCACAGAGGCCAGAAAAATTATGCCATATAAATGCTGAAAATATGCATTTTTTTGGTTGCAGCCACTGAAGCACAGAGGCCAGAAAAATTATGCCATATAAATGCAGAAAATATGCATTTTTTTGGACGCAGCCACTGAAGCACAGTTGCCAGAAAAAATATGCCATATAAATGCTGAAAATAGTCATTTTTTGCCATACGTTGACCTTGTAGACATTGTTTGCCCAGTTTTTTTGGTTGCAGCCACTGAAGCACAGAGGCCAGAAAAAATTAAACCAGTAGGGTTTGCACCCTAGTTTGTAACGGTGGCGGAGGGAGGAGGAGGACGCTAAAGGACAGCTGTGTGTGGAGTCATGAGGCTTGAAGAGAAGGACAGCTGCATAGAAGTCAGAACAAGTCTTCCGGCGTGCAGTAACCCTCCGAGATCCACCCCTCATTCATTTTAATAAAGGTCAGGTAATCGACACTTTTGTGACCTAGGTGAGTTCTCTTCTCAGTTACAATCCCTCCTGCTGCACTGAAGGTCCTTTCTGAGAGCACACTTGAGGCTGGGCAAGACAAGAGGTTCATGGCAAATTGTGACAGCTCTGGCCACAGATCAAGCCTGCGCACCCAGTAGTCCAGGGGTTCATCGCTCCTCAGAGTGTCGATATCTGCAGTTAATGCCAGGTAGTCCGCTACCTGCCGGTCGAGGCGTTCTTTGAGGGTGGATCCAGAAGGGTTGTGGCGCTGCCTTGGACAGAAAAACATTTGCATGTCTGACGTTACAGACTGGCCAAAGGGCTTTGTCCTTGCAGGTGTGCTCGTGGCAGGATTACTGGCACCTCTGCCCCTGGAATGTTGATGAGTTCCTGAAGTGACATCACCCTTAAAAGCATTGTACAACATGTTTTGCAGGCTGGTTTGTAAATGCCGCATCTTTTCGGACTTGTGGTATGTTGGTAACATTTCTGACACTTTATGCTTGTACCGAGGGTCTAGTAGCGTTGCGACCCAGTACAGGTCCTTCTCCTTAAGCCTCTTGATACGGGGGTCCTTCAACAGGCATGACAGCATGAAAGACCCCATTCTCACAAGGTTGGATGCAGAGCTATCCATCTCCGCTTCCTCATTATCAAGGACTGCATCATCCACGGTCTCCTCCCCCCAGCCACGTACAAGACCAGGGGTCCCCAAAAGGTCACCACTAGCCCCCTGGGAAGCCTGCTCCTGTTGGTCCTCCTCCTCCTCCTCCACAAAGCCACCTTCCTCCTCTGACTCCACTTCTGGCACCTCTCCCTGCGTTGCAGCAGGTGCCTGGGTTCGTTCTGGTGATTCCGACCAGAAATCGTGCGCTTCCAGCTCCTCGTCACGCTGGTCTACAGCCTCATCTGTCACTCGTCGCACGGCACGCTCCAGGAATAAAGCGAAGGGTATTAGGTCGCTGATGGTGCCTTCGGTGCGACTGACCATATTTGTCACCTCTTCAAAAGGTCGCATGAGCCTGCAGGCATCGCGCATAAGCACCCAGTAACGGGGAAAAAAATCCCCAGCTGTGCAGATCCAGTCCTACCACCCAGTTCAAAAAGGTACTCGTTGACGGCCCTTTGTTGTTGCAGCAGACGTTCCAACATAAGGAGCGTTGAATTCCAGCGAGTCTGGCTGTCAGAAATCAAACGCCTGACTGGCATGTTGTAGCGCTGCTGAATGTCAGCAAGGCGTGCCATGGCTGTGTAGGAACGTCTGAAATGGGCCGACACCTTTCTGGACTGGGTGAGAACGTCCTGGAATCCTGGGTACTTGGAGACAAAACGTTGGACTATTAAATTTAACACATGTGCCATGCAGGGCACATGTGTTAAATTGCCTAGTCTCAACGCTGCCAACAGATTGCTTCCATTGTCACACACCACTTTTCCGATCTGCAGTTGGTGTGGGGTCAGCCACCGATCGGCCTGTGACTGCAGAGATGACAGGAGTACAGATCCGGTATGGTTTTTGCTTTCCAGGCACGTCATCCCCAAGACAGCGTGACAACGGCGTACCTGGCACGTCGAATAGCCTAGGGGGAGCTGGGGGTGCACAGGTGTGGAGGAGGAGAAGGAGGACCCAGCAGCAGAGTAAGAAGAAGAAGAAGACGAGGTAGAGAGCGATGGAGGAGTAGAGGTGGTGGCAGAACCGCGTGCAATCCGTGGCGGTGACACCAACTCCACTGTTGTTGTTGAGCTACCCATTCCCTGCTTCCCAGCCATTACCAAGTTCACCCAGTGGGCAGTGTAGGTGACATACCTGCCCTGACCATGCTTGGAGGACCATGCGTCAGTAGTCATATGGACCTTTGGCCCAACACTAAGTGACAGAGATGCGGTAACTTGGCTCTGCACATGTTGGTACAGGTGTGGTATTCCCTTTTTAGAAAAAAAATTGCGGCTGGGTACCTTCCACTGCGGTGTCCCAATTGCTACAAATTTGCGGAAGGCCTCAGAGTCCACCAGCTGGTATGGTAAAAGCTGGCGGGCTAAGAGTGCAGACAAGCCAGCTGTCAGACGCCGGGCAAGGGGGTGACAGTCAGACATTGGCTTCTTACGCTCAAACATGGCCTTCACAGAAACTTGGCTGGTGGCAGATGACTGGGAATGGGAACAGGTGGTCAAGGTGGAAGGCGGAGTGGAGGGTGGTTCAGACGGGTCAAGGAGAGCAGAGGTAGAGCAGTAAGATGCTGGACCAGAAGGAGTGTGGCTTTTAGTTTGCCTGTTGCCTTTGAGGTGTTGCTCCCAAAGTGCTTTGTGCTTGCCGCTCATGTGCCTTCGCATAGAAGTTGTACCTATGTGGCTGTTGGGCTTACCAAGGCTCAGTTTCTGACTGCACTCATTGCAAATTACAATGCTTTTGTCAGAGGCACACACATTAAAAAAATCCCACACTGCTGACTTTTTGGAAGTGTGCGATCTGGCGGTAACAGTAGAAGTTGGCGGCATTGGCGGCAATGGCGGGTGCGTTGGCCGGCTGAACACAGGTGCCGATACATGTTGTTGCCCTACTGATCCCTGCGGGCTGTCCTCCCTGCTTCTTCTAAGTCTTATTCTCCTACTGCCTCTCTGACTCTCCGTCTCTCCATCTGAACTACCCTCCTCTTGCTCTCTTCTACTAGGCACCCACAAAACATCAATCTCCTCATCATCATTCTCCTCAGATGCATCAATTTCTTCTGACACATCACAGAAGGAAGCAGCAGCGGGGACCTCCTCCTCATCACTCATTATGTCCATCTCTGTCGTGTTCTCTGCCAGAATTAAATCTGGTGTAAGGTCCTCATCTCCTTCATCTTCTTCTGGCAATAATGGTTGCGCATTACTCAGTTCAAGAAACTCATGGGAAAATAACTCCTCTGACCCCAGTGAAGAAGGGGCACCGGTGGTGGAGGAAGTGTTACGTGGGGTGGCCATAGCAGTGGAGGATGAGGAGGATGTTGTGGTAAAGTTAGAAACGGTAGAGGATGGGGTGTGCTGTGTAAGCCAGTCAACTACCTCTTCAGCATTTTGGGAGTTCAGGGTCATTGGCTTTTTAAAACTGGGCAATTTGCTAGGGCCACAGGATTGCATAGCAGCACGGCCCCTAGCACGGCCTCTGCGTGGCGGCCTGCCTTTGCCTGGCATTATTTTTTAAAAAACAACAACAACAACAAAAACTCAGTTGGTTTTTCTGGAAACGATAATACACACAGCTAGATGGCGGGTTGAAGAAAACAGTGTGCAAATAATGCCTACAAGGTCAACGTATACACTACTACAGCGGTGGATACGGATTACGTAAAATATATTATGGCTGCTTGAAAAAAGTCACTCCGGTGTTTTTTCTGGAGACGGTAATATTATGGATATTTAGACAGAATGTGAACAAGGTCACACAGCTAGATGGCAGGTTGAAGAAAACAGTGTGCAAATAATGCCTACAAGGTCAACGTATACACTACTACAGCGGTGGATACGGATTACGTAAATATATTATGGCTGCTTGAAAAAAGTCACTCCGGTGTTTTTTCTGGAGACGGTAATATTATGGATATTTAGACAGAATGTGAACAAGGTCACACAGCTAGATGGCGGGTTGAAGAAAACAGTGTGCAAATAATGCCTACAAGGTCAACGTATACACTACTACAGCGGTGGATACGGATTACGTAAAATATATTATGGCTGCTTGAAAAAAGTCACTCCGGTGTTTTTTCTGGAGACGGTAATATTATGGATATTTAGACAGAATGTGAACAAGGTCACACAGCTAGATGGCGGGTTGAAGAAAACACTGTGCAAATAATGCCTACAAGGTCAACGTATACACTACTACAGCGGTGGATACGGATTACGTAAAATATATTATGGCTGCTTGAAAAAAGTCACTCCGCGTGTTTTTTCTGGAGACGGTAATATTATGGATATTTAGACAGAATGTGAACAAGGTCACACAGCTAGATGGCGGGTTGAAGAAAACACTGTGCAAATAATGCCTACAAGGTCAACGTATACACTACTACAGCGGTGGATACGGATTACGTAAAATATATTATGGCTGCTTGAAAAAAGTCACTCCGGTGTTTTTTCTGGAGACGGTAATATTATGGATATTTAGACAGAATGTGAACAAGGTCACACAGCTAGATGGCGGGTTGAAGAAAACACTGTGCAAATAATGCCTACAAGGTCAACGTATACACTACTACAGCGGTGGATACGGATTACGTAAAATATATTATGGCTGCTTGAAAAAAGTCACTCCGGTGTTTTTTCTGGAGACGGTAATATTATGGATATTTAGACAGAATGTGAACAAGGTCACACAGCTAGATGGCGGGTTGAAGAAAACACTGTGCAAATAATGCCTACAAGGTCAACGTATACACTACTACAGCGGTGGATACGGATTACGTAAAATATATTATGGCTGCTTGAAAAAAGTCACTCCGGTGTTTTTTCTGGAGACGGTAATATTATGGATATTTAGACAGAATGTGAACAAGGTCACACAGCTAGATGGCGGGTTGAAGAAAACACTGTGCAAATAATGCCTACAAGGTCAATGTATACACTACTACAGCGGTGGATACGGATTACGTAAAATATATTATGGCTGCTTGAAAAAAGTCACTCCGGTGTTTTTTCTGGAGACGGTAATATTATGGATATTTAGACAGAATGTGAACAAGGTCACACAGCTAGATGGCGGGTTGAAGAAAACACTGTGCAAATAATGCCTACAAGGTCAACGTATACACTACTACAGCGGTGGATACGGATTACGTAAAATATATTATGGCTGCTTGAAAAAAGTCACTCCGGTGTTTTTTCTGGAGACGGTAATATTATGGATATTTAGACAGAATGTGAACAAGGTCACACAGCTAGATGGCGGGTTGAAGAAACAGTGTGCAAATAATGCCTACAAGGTCAACGTATACACTACTACAGCGGTGGATACGGATTACGTAAAATATATTATGGCTGCTTGAAAAAAGTCACTCCGGTGTTTTTTCTGGAGACGGTAATATTATGGATATTTAGACAGAATGTGAACAAGGTCACACAGCTAGATGGCGGGTTGAAGAAAACAGTGTGCAAATAATGCCTACAAGGTCAACGTATACACTACTACAGCGGTGGATACGGATTACGTAAAATATATTATGGCTGCTTGAAAAAAGTCACTCCGGTGTTTTTTCTGGAGACGGTAATATTATGGATATTTAGACAGAATGTGAACAAGGTCACACAGCTAGATGGCGGGTTGAAGAAAACACTGTGCAAATAATGCCTACAGGGCAAATAATGCCTAAAAGGTCAACTTATACACTACTACAGCGGTAGTAAAATAAAAAAAGTAAAATAAAAAAAAAATGAATATTAAAAAAAAAAATTAAAGTTGGTGCTGCTGAACTACTAGGAGCAGCAGATTAGCACACCAGTCCCACTCCCCAACACTGCTAGACTAATAGCACTGGGCTCTTATAGTAGTAGTAGTAGTAGTAGTAAAACAACAAAAAAATAAATAAAAGCAGTCCTTACAAGGACTACTGTTATTGCAGCAGTCAGCAGATGAGATCAGAAGCAGGACAGCTGCCCACTGCAGCTACATACAGAGCACTGCAGTAGAAGGTAGATTACTAGCCAGCAAAGCTACCTAAGCTAAAATGTCCCTCAAACCCCTGCAGACTTCTGTCCCTCCAATAACAGAGCAGTATCAAAACGATTACTAGCCAGCAAACTTTCAACTGTCCCTGAAATCACTAACAGGCAGCAGCTCTCTCCCTACACTATCTCTTCAGCACACACAGGCAGAGTGAAAAAACGCTGCAGGGCTTCGGTTTTTATAGGGAAGGGGAGTGGTCCAGGGGAGAGCTTCCTGATTGGCTGCCATGTACCTGCTGGTCTGGGGTGAGAGGGCAAAAAAAAGCGCCAACAATGGCGAACCCAAAATGGCGAACGTCGCGCGACGTTCGCGAACTTCCGGCGAGCGCGAACACCCGATGTTCGCGCGAACAAGTTCGCCGGTGAACAGTTCGCGACATCTCTATTGTTCTGTACACATCTGGTATGGTACACTGTAATCATATGTGTTCGAGTATATTTGAGGCCCTGCAACTGGAGGAAGTGTAGAATACTCTTTTGGTCTATATTCTGGATTAACAGAACTCTTAATAAAAGTATCTATACAATTAAGGACTGCAACTTTCATCTGTAACAGCTTGTTTTCAGGAACCTGCCTAATGTGAACAATCAAGCTTTTAGCAAAGCAAGTTGCTTCATCATCATCACATTGTATAGCTTTAGCTTTCTGATGTTCATGTAATTCGTTCTGTAAATTATTTAAAATACTCAGCACATCTTGAAATGATTCGTCAGCAGAATCAGATTTACTCTTTTTGCGACAACCAGCATTTTTAGATGAAAGAATTTTTTTTGGAGGATTTGCCTTCTTTGCAGAATTTTCTGGTTCAGACCTTTCAATATCTAACGGGGAAGGTAGTGAGTATTCAGTTTCCTCTTCCTCATCTAACCCACCAACAGCGCACATCTCTGAAGAATTTTCCTCAAGGTTAGTTGAAGTTCTAATGTTCAATGGACAATATTTGTAATAAAGATGTTGTCAACAAAATGTATTAAAGGCCAAAAAAATACTTACTCTCTCACTTCTACTGTCTTCTGTAAAAACATCAGTTCCTTAAAATATGGATGAGTTTTCAAACTCTGTGGTGACGATCCACTTTTTGTACTGTTTGAAGCTTGAAAATCTTTTCGGAATCGATCACGTATAGACCGCCAACGAGTCTGAATTTCTTTTTCTGAAATAATAAACAACATTACACCCAAACACACACAACATACACACACAGACATTGACACATGCAAACACATAGAGAGAGGCACAATCATTTACATACATACATACATACATAGCATAAAAACATGCACAGAAACCATATACAGTACATTTACAATAAAAACAAGTATGCATTTGTTTGTTAAATAATCATTACCTTTTAATTTTTGCTGAGTTTCAGTCAAGCTCTCCCAATCCATAAATACATCCTTACATATATCTAGCCATGCTAGCTTGCGTTTATAGCGATCATGATAGCTTGATAAGCTGGAGTCGTAGACCTCTGGATGCTTTTCTACTGCATGTATTAATTCTTCAAGGCCCATTTTAGCACATAGTCCAAAATACACTTTGCAGAAAATTACCTGGTCAAACAAACAATACAAATGAACACTCAAAATAAAAGAACACAAATGGCACAACATTCAAACACACAATACATGCATCTTGCTATAACATACCCAAATTCCCTAGGATGGCAGAAGAACACGACAATGCCACTTGAATCTCTGCACACAATGCAACAACAACTCACTGCGCAGCAAATAAGCTCCAAACCAAAACGAGCCTTGTTGAAACTGGTTCTACATTTACTCCTGCGCCACTTCCTGTTTTTAGTACTTCCGGATTACACTCGAATAAACGCATCAAAAAGGTTGAAACAAATGCTTCAAAACGCAAGTTTCGGCGCTTATTTGCGGTTCCATAGACTTATACGGTGTTCTAAACGCGCGTCAAGCGCAAAGAAATGCAACATGCTGCGTCTCAAAAAACGCAATGAAGCGCAAATGGAGTAAAACGCAACTCTGAGCGCACATGAGTACAACCAGGTAGAAAATAATAGAATCAATTAGCGAATGCGCTCAGATGCGCTCAGACCTGCGTCTCAAACGCACATCAAACGCAGCCAAAAACGCCCGTGTGTAAGAGCCCTAAATCTGTTCCTATGCACAACAGGCCATCTTACTTTGGCTCAAATACAAGGTGCTGTTTTTTTATTACAGAGAATAAGTTTGTGTGACCATACAGATTACTTTTTGTTCTCAGAGAGCAAGATTCTCATGCAGAGGCATATCTACCAGGGACTGGGCTCCCCGTGACAAAAAACTTCGGAGGGCCCGGGCACTGAGTTTTTGTGTCAGCCCACTGTCGGCTGCCTTGTGACGCTTGTTTTTTGTGGTGGAAGGCAGTGAAAATTATGAGGCAGAACAGGCAAGAAAAGGAAACTTCATACAGAAGACCCCACAGACCAAGCCCCCTTGCTTCCTGGGCCCCTCACAGCTGCAGTGTCTGCTGTAGTTACGTCTATGTTCCCATTACTGGAGAAATGTTTATAAGGAAAAAACAAAAAGAGTCCCTATAAATCTACAATTCATTAAACATTGCATTGTTTTTCAGCACAGCCAAAAATGTTATTTTGGGAAGAGTTCCCATTTTAATGTTGTGCAAGAGCCTTATCAAACCACTTTGTAACGCATAATGAATCCCTTTCCTTTGAGGCAACATTAGTTACTTATTACACTCAGCAATGTACCATTGTGAATAGCCCGTTTGTGATTAGTCCTCTTCAAATCTATGGCACACAGCTGGGAACCCCACTTCCCTGGCTCTCATTTGTACACGGGATGCTGGCTTTTTCATGCTAATTGTATATGGAAATGAAGGAGCTGGTAACATTCGCATTAAGTTCTATGGCGTTTACTTGCTTGTATGGTACAAAGAAACATTTTTGTCACTGGGATCTTCTAACAAGGGAAAGTATAAAAGAAGAAATTCTATTAAAGTCTAGTAATCATTAAATAAACAATGTATTTCTATCATGCAGAAACATACAAAGATACTGTCACCACTCTGAATGCATTGTTATGTGAAGTTGTGGCTTTGATACTAAGGGTCTTTGAAAAGAAGCTTTATATAGAAAATAAAAAATAATATGTATATCATGGTTATTCATTTTTTCCCAAGGTTATCAAGCTATTCCTTCTCTTAACCCCCCCTACCTTCCAGCAAGGGTTACTGGTACTGAGAACCTGGGGGGGAAATATTTGTTATTGTCTATTGCTCACAATATACTAGAAGAAAAGGGGTCAGATGGAAAACCCAACCATTGCACTTGGACTGTGCAAAGCTGTTTTTCTACATCTATGATAAATATGCCTGGTTATTGCTTCCTTTGTTATTCATTTCTTGGGATCCTTCTTTCACCCCAAAAGCTAGTGTTAACCCATTGGGGCAAATTCCCTAACCAGCGAAAATTTGCCATCGGAACACTTTGCCAGACGTAAATTCACTAGGATAATGCTAATTCACTAAAGTGCAAAGTTGCATCCAGGGTGCCGAGTGCTGGCGATTTTTCACTAGTGTTACTTTGGCAATCACAGCAAATTGCCTGATTTGCATACGGCGGGAAATGATAAACTTACATGGACGTATATGTTGCAGCAAATACATTACATTAAACAAGTCCAGGGAACCTTAATAAATTAAATAGAGTTGTTATAATGCCCTACACATGAGCCCAGTGTATAGTTTATGTTCCATATGTTAGAAAATGGAGGGGGGGGGAACCCGGTTATCCAAAAAATAGCCTGGGGGAACAGCTGAGGAGTCAGCTGGCAGCCCCATCAACTTACTGAGGAGGTGCGGGAGGCGTCCGCACGGCTCGGCAGACAGGCAAGTAATGAGGGACAGGAGAGATCTGCCGGCATGAGAGAGAGTCGGGAGGAGGCGCACAGACAGCACCAAGATGGGAGGGAGGAAAGAAGTGAGAAGGGTGGCACCAGTACTGGGACACATGGTGGGGCCCAGGCACTTGGCAGCACAGCTGGCACGGGACAAGGCAGAGCAGGGAGGGTGGGGGGCTGGATGGCAACCCCCAGATGGCTGCCTGGCAGGCAAGTACAGCTTTACAGGGGATTCCACCAGTGCATTTGCCACAGGCTGGGCCAGCGAGAGGATTGGTAGCAGGGTGCCAAGTCTGGGCCCCAGGGACAGCAGGTTCCAGCAGTTCAGCTGTGGGTAGGGAAGGGTCAGTGGTGGCTCAAAGCACTGCAGGCCAAGGTTTCCTCCCCCACACACACTTGTTTCACAACAGGTCAACAGGAGAGGAGATGGAGGAGCGCAGCAGCCCCGGGTGGCACAGGACAATGGCACAGACAGCACAGCTCGGACTGATACCATCAATACCACAGGACAAGGTATGCACAAAGGGCAAGGGCACGTGGCAACCATTGACACTGTTAATCCTAGCAATACCCATGCAGCGGGGGAATCCTTTGCAGGTTTCATGGCAGGCTTGCACCAGCTGTTAGGCCAATGGGAAGGAAGAGGCCAGGCGGCATGCTCGAGAAAGAATAACTCCCCAACCACAACAGGGTCAAGGGGGGCGACGGAGGCAACGACAACAGGGGCTGAGGGGAGTAAAGGGAAAACAGGAGACAAGCCAGTAACTATGTCTGATGCATCGAAGGGTCACACGTACATTTGTTTTGAGGGTCCTATGGGGCGCCCTTAAAACCAGGTGCAGGAAAAAATATGGAAATGAGAGTACATGGACATTTTCACCTTACTCCCCCTGGAAAGGTTTAACATTGACAAATTTGAAAAGCGCAAGGGGCATAGGAAGGAGGCATTTTAAGCTCATTCCTAGGACATTCGGGAACTGGTTGCAGGTGTTCTCGATATTAGCCAGTATAGTGGAAGAGAAACACCCCGGACATTGTTCGGCATTGTTCGGCTACTTGGATAACATAAGGGAAGTGCATCGTGTGTACGTGGGTCTCGTCTGGCTCCGGTATGACGGGCAATTCAGGCAGAGAATGTCGATTAGGCAGGATTTAAATTGGGTTCACAGAGACATTGGTTGGTGGATGAGGTTAATGCATAACAAGGGTTATCAGGGCTATGGTACCCAGGGAACCTCGGGGCCATTTCAAGGCAGCTCCAGCGGGCAACCTTCCAGCCCAGCTGGAGCACACAAAAAATGAGCATGTTGGTTGTTTAATTACAGCCACTGCAAATGGGGGGCATCCTGTGGTTTCCGGCATGAATGTTCCCTGTGTGCAGGGAACCACCCGCTTAGCAGATGCTTCAAGAAAGGAAAAAGAGAGGGGAGCGATTTCAGGAGGGGTACTGGAAAAGGGCTGGACAACAGTGAGAATAGAGGCGATGCTCCCCTGGTTAAGTAAATACCCAGCCCGGGAAAAAGCAGAGTTGCTAATTGGGGGGGGGGGGTTTCTGAGGGTTTTGAGAGCCCAGGGGGGTCGAAAAAAGGGAGGGGCCAACAAGAATTTGAAACCAGCATGAGAGAACGTAGCTCTGGTTTTGGAAAAATTAAAAAAGGAAGTGGGTTTGGGCCGCATGGCAGGCCCCTTTAAGGAACCCCCATTACCGAACCTAAGGACATCCCCACTGGGGCTGGTGCCCAAGAAGGAGACGGGAAGGTTTAGGCTTATACACCACTTATCTTACCTGAAGGGAAGTTCAGTCAACGATGAAATTGATAAGGGGTTGGTACGAGTGTCATATACATCTTTTGATGAGGCAGTGCAGCTGGCAAGGAAAGCAGGAAAAGGGGCATTGTTGGCTAAGGTAGATGTGGAATCTGCTTTCCGGCTATTGCCAGTGCATCCCGAGTCTCTACATAGGTTGGGGTGCCAATTTGAGGGACATTACTATGTGGACAGGAGTTTTCCCATGGGGAGTTCAATCTCCTGCGCATACTTTGAAGCCTTCAGTACATTCTTGGAGTGGGTGGTGCGCACTAAGGCAGGTGTGGGGTCAGTCATTCACTACTTGGATGACTTGCTTTGTGTGGGCCCTTCTCAGTCCAACTTATGCGCAGTGCTCCTCCAGACATTGCAGGACGTGGCAACGCAGTTTGGGGTTCCCCTAGCGCAAGAAAAAACGGAAGGGCCAACAACGTGCTTGAAATTTCTGGGAATTGATATCAACACCATACGGCGGGAGTCAGGCCCGGACTGGCAATCTGCGGGTTCTGGCAAATGCCAGAGGGGCTGCTATAAGGTCCCATAGAAGTAGTATTTAGTGGCCTGGTGGGGGGCTGTTTGGGCCTCTATGTGGGCTGATTGTGCCTCTGTGTACCTGAAATGCCAAGGCCTATTTTAATTCTCAGTCCAGACCTGGCAGGAGTGTAGGTTACCAGAGGACAAAGTGTCAGTGCTGGCGGAGGAAATAGGATATGCTAGAAGGGCAAAAAAGATAACGCTAAAACAGCTTCAATCCTTATTGGGAAAACTGAACTTTGCTTGCCGAATTATTCCCATGGGAAGGGTTTTTTTCCAAAGGGTTGGCCTTGGTGACAGCTGGTGTTACACAACCGCACCACTTCATTAGGCTCAATGCGGGGCACACAGCGGACTTAGCGGTCTGGAGCTCTTTTCTCTGAGACTTTAATGGGAAGGTTTATTGGCTGGGGGAGAGAGTCGAGAACTCGGAGATTGCCCTATTCCTGGATGCTTCAGGATCAGTTGGCTTTGGGGTGTATTTTCAAGGGAAATGGTGCGCGGGGCAATGGCCGCAGGAATGGGAACCAATAAACTCACTAGCAATTTGGCTTTTTTGTAGCTTTTTCCAATTGTGGTGGCAGTAAAACTGTGGGGTCAGTTGTTGTGCAGCTGTGGCAGCGGTCAATAACTTGACTTCCTCCTCTCGCCCAGTGCTGGCTCTTCTGCGACACATGGTGCTGCAGTGCTTGCAATGCAATATAAATTTTAGGGGAAAGCAAATCCCAGGTGAGATTAATGAAATTGCTGATGCTTTGTCTCGCTTCCAGTGGATCAGATTCCGGGGGCACCCGAGGTGGACCAGGACGGAGAGCGATGCCCAGACCGGATATGGGAGCTGGTGCATCAGGTATGATGGATTTAGTATGGCGGTCCGTAGCCCCAAGCACCTGGAGCAGCTACAATAAAGTAATGACTGGGCCCAATTAGAGCAAGAGATGGGGGGGTGGACAACAGTGACAACAGGCTGGGGCTCCTGGCGTGGCAACTGTCAAAGGATTTTGACAGTAACATATCCGTCAGCGTGATTGAAAGGAAGTTAGCAGCCTTGGCCTTTTTGTTTAAATTTCGGTTTTGGCCGGATGTCACAAAGGATTAAGGGGCTCAAGAAGGGAAGGAGGTCAAGAGACATTAGGAGGCCCATCACCTTGAACATTCTGGAAGGAATACATAGTCAAATGGGTTGCATTGCACATTCACCATTTGACTGGCTTTTTCATGGGCTTTCTTTGGGGCCTTTAGAATATCCGAGTTGTTGAGCCCAGGGCAGAAACAGGGGGGTTTGGGGAGAAGACATAAAGAGAGAAGAGCAGAGCGTGATGATTAGGATACAGGAGACAAAGACTGACAAAAGTGGAGAAGGTTTTATGGTGGAGCTCCATGGGGTAGAGGGATTCGATGCCTGCCCAGTAAAATGTTTCAATGACTATTGCAAGGTTAGGTCAGAGCAGGTACTTTCCTTATTCATCAGGATGGTACAGCCTTATCGAAATTTCAATTTGTGGCGGTACTGAGGAGGACACTGGAAGGGTTAAAATTGGCGGTGGCGGAATACGGGAGTCATTCATTTAGTATAGGGGCAGCCACAGAAGCAGCCAGATGGGGCTTGGGTGAAGCAGTCATTAGAAGGATTGGTAGTTGGGAGTCTAACAGGTTCCGCTCCTATGTTAGACCAAGTACAGTTGAACAATAAAAAAAAAATGAAAATGGGAGTATTTGGGGAAAAAATTGGTAGCGACTTATATTTCTTTCAGGTGCCCGTCCTTGCAAGGCGTGGCTGCTGGGACATTTGTTCATACATTGGGCAGAGCTACGTTTTGTCAGGCGGACGGCCAATTGGGTTTTCAACAAACTCAGTTGCGGTGGGTCAGCAGAATGGGGCTTAAGTGGGAGGAAATCGTACCCCTAGTAGTGCAGAAAGTGAAAGAATTTGGCCCACCTAACATTATTGTGTACACGGTGTTACCCTAAGGTGGGTGACCACGAGGGACAGATGGAGTACTAAAGTGGGCGCAATAGGAAGCCCCGGGAGATGCGGCAGGGATCCTCTGAGCTTGGGATTTGCCGGCTGGAGGATATCCTGGCTTGGTTTGAAAGGGGTAGACTGACAATGGGCTCAGGCAGACACGTTTGGGTTACTTACCGTTGTTATCTAATGGAATTGTTGTAATGTTATATAAATGGATGTTATGGATGAATTATTCAGGCTTACATTTTGTATTGATATTATGCACTGTTATAATTAATAAAAGCTGTGGCCATGATCATTCCAAATAATGATATTTGTCACTGGTAATTGTGAGTCAGATGAGCGAGTGTAGGCGGATGCATGGGTCATGAATTGCATCAATATAGGCAATAATTGCATCAAACAGGATCAAAAATAATCTGTTATAATCTGAATAGCGCTGTGCAGTTACATTTCCTATAAGATATTCCAGTTTGGCTGGAAGGGTGTGCTCTTCTTATAAGCTGGTATTGTTTCTATTAATGCAAGTCATTGCTGAGCATAACAACTAAATAATGGTGTCAGTCTATAACTTCCCTGTGACTATAATATCATATAAAACCTGCTCATGACACAGAAGAAGATCCAAACATGGCGATTTGCATTTAAATGGTGCACTTTGTACTGCATATTTAAATGAGCCTTAGAACCCTTGATGTTTTCAGTCTGCTTCTAGAATATTGCATAGCGCTGGCAGAACGGCAATTTTACTTCGCTTTAGGGTTAAGACACATAGGGGAAAATTTACTAAAGAGCTAAGTGACCATCTTAGTGAAAATTCGCCAGAAATACCACCCACAGAGACATTGCTAATTCACTAAGGGTAAGGGCACACGGGGAGATTTCGTTAGAGATATTCTCTTTCGATAGCACATTTTCGTCTACAACTGTTAGGGTAAGGGCACACAGGAAGATTCGGGTAGATTTAGTCACCCGGCGACTAATCGCCTCTTCTTCTGGGTGACAATGTCCCCGAACTGCCTTCCCCTGCCTTCCCACTATAATGCAAAATCGCCAGTGGGTTGGCTCTCGCGGCACTTCATTTTCTGAAGTCGCCCAAAGTTGCCTCATGAGGGGGAAGGCTGATCGGGGAGATTGTCACCCAGAAGAAGAAGTGATTAGTCGTTGGGCGACTAAATCTCCTCGAATCTTACTGTGTGCCCTTACCCTAACAGTTGTAGACGAAAATGTGCTATCGAAAGAGAAATTTTTGCACAGGCAAAGATCATTACTCTGCAAATTCACTAAAGTGAAAATTCCCCATTACGTTACCCCTTTAGCCAGAGTTTCCTTTGCCAGCTTAGACCTGGCAAACTGATAAGATGAAGCTACCTCCTCCACAATCGTATGTCAGTGACATCATATCCTGTATTCAGAAAAGTTATAGAAATGAAAATACTTTAAAGTGGGGTTGTGTATAAAAGTTGTAACTGTTAAATATTTTTGTTTTAATATTTTTTTAACCATTTAAAGGGCATGCCACATTTGTTTTAGGGTGGGCTCATGTCTAGGACATTAGAGGGTCTTTTTTGTCTTTATTTTGCTTTCTTGGATATTTTTAATAATAAATGGCCATTTCAAGCATTTGCACCATCACTAATAAAGACATATATATGACCTATATGTACCCGTCCTATTCAAAATGACTTAAGAGTAAGGGGCACAAAATTCGATTTGAATTGAAAAAACTTTGAATATTCGACCATTCGATAATCAAAGTACTGTCTCTTTAAAAAACTTCGACTTCGACACTTCACCACCTTAAACCTGCCGAATTGCTATGTTAGCCTATGGGGACCTCCAAGAACCTATAGGCAGTATTTGGTTAAGTTTTTAGAAGTCAAATTTTTTATTTTGAAAATCGTTCGAATCGAATGATTTGAATTCGATCGAAAACGGCTAAAATCATAAAAAAAAAAACTTAGACTATCGAATTTCTACGATTCGATGGTCAAATTTCAAAGTTTTACCACTTTCGAAATTTGACCCTTAGTAAATGTGCCCCTAAGTGTACTATCGAAGTTTCGATAGGCAGATATGAACGTCAGCGAAAGTTAGCTTTAAAATGCTCACTCTGACGAATTTACGCTAGCGAAACTGCCGAGACATAACTTCTCATTTTGATGAATTAGCGTATGCACTGCGAATTAACGTCTGAAAGTGACGCGAAGTTTGGCAAAGCCTTCCCAGGTGAAAATTTGCTTTTTAGTGAATTTGCCCCATAGTCCCCACTGTTTTGTACCAGATGGCAGCAGCGGACAAAATACCTCATGTGCTATAGCAATGATAGCCAGGCTTCTCCTCTAAAACACATAAGCAAGGTCTGCCTGCCACTGCTCTGTGTGCATTAAACACCTCTTTACATTCAGTGCTATAAGAAATAGTGATAGGCGGGCATGGGCATTGGGATGCATATGCCATTAGCTTTAAAATTATATCATGTTTTCAGACAAATGGGAAACTTGAGTTTATTTTGAGTTGCACCTTAGAGACTAAACAGCACAAGCTGTTATGATTAGTCAGTTATGATGGTATTGTCAGCCAAGCATCTATGTTACTATGTTTGACATTTAAAGTTGCAAGTCTTTCTGTTACTCCTTGTGCGCCACGGTACGAAGAAAGTGTTTTTTTTAAACATGTTTTTTTTTGTTATAGGAGAGCACATCTGCATTCTCTAGCCTAGAAATTCCGCCCTCCTGCCCCCCAGCTGAGTGCAGCCTGCAGGAGAGATAAACATGGCTGGAGGGAAGCACAGGGTCAGCTTCCTTCGGTGGCAAAAAGGTTAGATGACCAAAATTAACACAACGATTATATTCTTGTAAATTGTCCTGTGCAGGTGCATACTATAGAAGCCAAAGATTATATGATGATGAAGCTCAGGAGGATAATAAAAGCTAAAATACAGTTCTACACCTTTTGTGGGATCAATAGACCCTCTTCATCGTGAGTGATAGGAATGAGATATCCCTGTTTCTATTTTTATAAGTTGTCAAACAGCAGGGACCTGCTTTCTTTAGATACTTGTGGGTTGGGGAATGTTAATCAGTCACTTCATGTAGCTTACGAAAGTCACTGGTTAGTTAATAAAGCCAAACTGTATCAGAATTGTAACTCAATACATAAAATAATTATGAAATGTTAAGCTCATGGGGGGCTCTTACAGCGAGGTTTTTACTTTATGCACCAAAATCAGGATCTCTATCTGGTCCTGGGCAAGCAAGCCAATATCTTGGCTCTGGTGACTCTTACAATGGGCACATTACTCTGTCAAAAACTGGGACCTCTGGCCATTTACATAAATGAATGCTCAAAATGATGCTGATCCTGTTCTTCAACCTATTTATTACTTGCTCTTACTCTGTAAGGAAAATACCAAAAAGGTTTTGAATAACACAACAAAAAATCAATGAGGTAAATTAATAAACTGCTGAGCTGGTACAGCTATAAACATGCACACAGACAGTTGTAGTTGTCTAATATGTTTTCACAAATAGATTTAATGTTATATTACAGGTATAGGATCTATTACATAGCCTGCTTGGGGCCTGGGGTTTTTGATAAGGGATCTTCCATAAACCCAATAGGAAATGTTTGCCACCAATATCGAGTCATGCAGTATCGGTAGAATCAAGTACAAAATAATTTTTTACTATTAATAAGAAAAAAGGCATTTAAAAAAATATATAATTATTTGCTTAAATTGGCTATATGGGAAATGGTCTTTATATATTTCCAAGCTTTCTGCATATGGGGTATCTGGATAAGGTATCCCATACATGTATATTTCTCTGAAATGCATATTTTGTTAATTGTGTCCAATATCCCAACATTGTCTCTGCTGTAAACAACACCCTTATAACTGCCTATTTGTGCCAGAATCATCTTGTTAGAAGTAGAAGACTTGGTCTCATGAGTGTGGTGTTTGCAGCAGAAAAAAATATTCATTGTATATATTAGTTAGAATGGCCTTGGATATCTGGAAATAGGGCTCTTTTCAGTACAAAGAATGGGGTAGCCTCAGATCCATAATCTGTCAGGTGTTAAACAATGGCAGCCAAAACACACCTATGCTTCTATTACCACTTTACATAGAGCTACTGTATATGAAATACTCTTCATAAGGCAGGCTGAAGTGGCAGGCGTGCCTCCACTCAGATACACACCCTTTGTATTGCCAACACCAAAAACCAATGGTACCTGCCTAGATGGGTAATTAAGCAAAGGTAATCATAGGATAGGACAGCTATAGCACTTTTGAGACATTTATCCCAAGCCCTAAGCATTCTTACTAATGAACATCCCTAAATGGATGGGAGACAGATGTAGAAGATCCATAGATCACAAGCATTTGGATGACCACAGTAATTAAAATGGGATTAAAAGTTAGGATTTTAGAATTCATTTTGGAATTCACTTGAACCAGTAGGTTGCAGTGCAAAAGAAATACAGATAGACTGCTACAGAAGATGGAAAATCACTGAACTGTATGGCAACATCCTTATAATTTTTTTAGGGCAAGTATTAGCTCTTTTCACAAACCCAGATCAGGAAAACATTATTGATAATACTGAATTGCCCTATAGCTGCATACTAAAGACATAAATACATACGTTTTTCAAAAGACAAGTATTTAAAAGCGGCCTGAGGGATTTCTAAACAAAGTGATGTCTTTGGGGGCATTCTAAGCATAACCTGCTATTTATTTGCTATTAGCCACCCAAGAGATATGTCTAGCTCATACATAGCTGGTATAGCCTTTAGCATTTTTTAATCAGTATAGCACTGAATACAAATGAGGTGCCTGTATACAAGGATTTTCAAGTGGTTACCTTTAGTGAGAACAGCTGTTAATGACAGGGGCTCATGTTTGTATGTATATTCTAATGTATATAGCACTGTTTGTGTATGAAGTGCTGTACTTTAAAAATAATAAAATACTAAAACAGACTGGGATCAATGCAATCATTTAGTATAAATACATGATTTATTAATGCTCTAAGCTCCGGGCTCGAGCAGTTGGTTCCTGTACATGCACATGGTTTCTGTATTTTGCTACTGATTTTTTTCCTTAAGTAGGTTTTTTTAAAAAAAATCCGCTTTTTATTTATATGAAACACCTGACAGTATAAATACTGTTTGTTTCTAGCAGATTGATTGCAAGACCAAAAGCTAACATCCAATGTGCAAAGATTTATAATAATGCAGAAATATTGTAATACCATTTAAACATTTTATAAAAAAATCACAAATACTTTTTATATCAGTACTAGTTACTGGGGCCACAGTGAAGTCAAACTAGGAAATACAATATATAGGATTTTTCTTTCATCATTCTAATGGCACTTACAGTTTAAAACTAACTACTGAATGGTTTCTATGGGTTACTGAACCAGACCAAAGTGTTTCCATATCCACTAATTAAATCATAAGGGCTAGGGACACTAGTCTGTGTTGTGTTCAGCCATCTTTTCTCTGTTATCTAAACAAATGCCTACTTAAGGCATCCATACATGGACCCATTTGCCCTGAAAGGATGGATACAATATGAGGGGCCATACACAGCATGGCTGCCTTTCTACTGTTCTGATCACCTGGGCTATGAGACCTGTGGCTCCTCTCTTACTTCCTAATCTACCAATGCACCAACAATGCCAGGTATGGTTGGTTCATAAAAAGATTACATTTTCAAAAATGCCCTATCCCAGATATCTGTCAGGAATGCCAAGCCATGATACTTGAACCAATAAAACTACAAAACTTTTTTTTATATTATATAATTGATAAGTATATGGCCAATTAGTTTAGCTCAATTAGCCTTGGGGCACTGTTGCATTAGGGTGATTTCTTCCTATGGTGTCAAGTTTTTAAAGGAGACATTTTGTTTGAAGAACAATACACTCTTTTTCCAGTTCATTACACTCTTTTAAATATAGCAGCATTGTGCTGAAAAAAGTATTGTTTCATGCTGATTTATTGAATATTTTTGCAAAACTAATCCCTCCCATCTGTTCCACTTCCTCTTCTCTCTTTTCGCAGGCTATACAGGAGAACTGGTGACACTCAGGACATTGCACAGTAGGATAAGAACCAATCAGTAACTAGTTACATAGTTAAATCGGGTTGAAAAAAGATAAAGTCCATCAAGTTCAACCCCTCCTAATGAAAACCCAACATCCATACACACACCCATCCCTACTTTTACATAAATGATATATACCCATACCTATACTAACTATAGAGTTTAGTATCACAACAGCCTTTGATATTATGTCTGTCCAAGAAATCATCCAAGCCACTCTTAAAGGCATTAACATAATCAGCCATCACAACATCACCCGGCAGTGCATTACACAACCTCACTGTCCTCACTGTGAAGAACCACCTACGTAGTTTCAAATGAAAGTTCTTTTCTTCTAGTTTGAAGGGGTGGCCTCTGGTACAGTGATCCTATTTATGGGTAAAAAGGTCCCCTGCTATTTGTCTATAATGTCCTCTAATGCACTTGTAAAGTGTAATCATGTCCTCTCGCAAACACTTTTTTTTACAGAGAAAACAACCCCAACTTGACAGTCTACCCTCATAATTTAAGTCTTCCATCCCTCTAAGCAGTTTAGTTGCATGTCTCTACACTCTCTCCAGCTCATTTATATCCCCTCATTTATATGTCTCCTTTAAGAAGCCCAAAAATGAGGTGCTAAACAACCAAAACCAACCCCACTGACTGTGTGTTCCTGATTGCATTAAAATGCATTAGTAAGCAAAGCAATGTTGAATTCAATTAAAGGTATGCATTTAAGCCCTGCAAAGGTGGGGAGATTTGAGTTTCTGTCTGTCTCTAAAAAACAAGAGAGACCACATACAGGTAGACCCTCTTTACCCCAACATTGTTGAATTATGATAACCCTTAAACCTCCAACCCTCCCCGCCCCCATTATGTATACTTATCTGGTGTTAGTCTCCATTCTTTACTACCAAAAGTTCCCTTGTAAACTATGATAATACATAATTTCTACAGACGTAAAACACTGCAGAAATGCAGATGCATGTTAATCTTTCCATACCGTCATGTGGCCAAGCAGCACTATTAATCCATCACCAGACAGATATCAGAAGAGCTTAGCCTGCAGTGAACTCCATTTTCTGGTTCATTAGAGAAGGAATGCCCAGCCTGCATAATGATTATATTTAATATTATGTTAATGAAGCTAAATGGATTCCCTTTGTGGGTCTAAGTAGGGGGTTGTTATACTCCAGGCAATTCATAGGCATTCCCATCCTCAGATATCATTCATGGACCAGTTACTTCTAATTCAAACAAGTACACTGAGATTGGCTTTGCTTCATTCAGGCTCAGTAGGGAAGAAAATAAAATATTCTGCTTTTGTGATATCTGAAATCGGTAAATGTAAACGTAAGTGCACAGAAATGACCCTGCATTGGAAATTCTTTATATACTGTTCATAATTAATATACAGTATTAGTGCAGTATGAGTGCATTTCATTTCATGATGTCCTTCGAAAAAATATACAGTGCATGTACTTATAGGGCAGGCTGGCAGGCATGAGGATGGTAGCAACATTGTGGTTTAGTGGGTAGCAATTCAGTTTTGCATTGCTGGGGTCTTGAAATTGATTCTGACTTGCCCACTGTCCGCAATGAGTTTGTATATTTGCCTGTGCCTGCATGGGTTACCTCAGGTTATTCCAGTTTCCTCCCACACTTCAGAAATTGTATAAGCAGGTTAATTGCCTTCTTATTAAATTGACTATAGTCTGTGTGTGAATGTTATAGGAACCTTTTATTGTAAGCTCTACTGGGCACGGAGTGATGTCTCTGTAAAGCACTGTGAAAATATGGTGACACTATATAAATTATAAATTAAACAGGGCAAAGATGTGGATTGTGAATTGAATCTAGGGTAGCCTGCATTATACCATACTAGTTAAAAAAGGGGCAGTGGGGGATGCACATAGGTTTTTTCCCCCCATGTCCCTCCCTTGCGCATCATTGTGAAATGTCGGATCTCTTTATTGGTACAAGATGTTTTCCCCCAGTGACATAACTATAGAGGAAGCAGACCAGAATCTCTCATGTTTGCTATGGAAAATGAAGATAGTTATACATGGCGGTTTTTGGCTTACCCTGTAATGCAAAAGCAACAAAGAAACTTTTTAAAAATAAAAATGTATATACTTTTCTATAAGAGACAAGGATTGAGAATGATGTTAATAAAATATTTACAAAGGCCTTCTTCCTTGGAGATAATGATTAGTTACATCCTTACCTTGGATTTAAAATAGAAAAAAAGATACTGCCACAAAAATATTTTTTTTATTTCTCAGCTAATTAGAGAAATGTCATAATAGGGGTAATTTACCATGGCCCTGGCCATACACTAAAATATCCAAGCTGTCAAGGTCGCCGAATGAGTGGATCTTTTCCTGATAGGCCCACATTGAGGTTGCGTAATGACAATGACACATACAGGCTCTCTGCATGGTGCAGAGCACATTGCTGAAATGTTGCTATGGAAGAGGCAGCAATGGTATGAACAAGACTGCTTTGAACCTTTCATTTGAAGGTGTTCTGTAACTTAGGTGTTTGATGTCCTTATATGTCCTTGTAACCCAGACCTACAACCACACGTATTCACAGCTGGGATGGGTACAAACTAAATGGTGGTTTACTCCTGCAGTGCAAACCATCACTTTTCATGGTATTAAAGAACCCTTGTTTACTATTAGAAGGTACAGTGCTGGGCACAAAATGATGGTAATTTATGTATATGCCAAAATGCTATATACACAGCTCTTGTGTCTGTTTTTTTTATTAACGTGAATGAAGCACAACGCATAGTGTAGAGGGTTAAGGCGTACAAGGGTATTCTCTACTTTACATTTATTAGATACTTTAGACCAGTGGCAGGGAGCACCCTGCTTTAGACATTGTTTCTGTATGCAACTACACTCTCATAGCCAGCCAATGTGGCCCCCCGAATGTCTCAATTGCATTTGCAAATGGCCAAAAGTTTTGTGTCCATGTTGTGGGTTAAATTGTATGCCAGTTTGCAGTGAGAGCAATTACTCTAGACAGCAAAAGCCAGCAAAAATGTTCTACTTGTATAGGTCCAGGAGGGCGCATTTCTCAAATGTATTATGCTTAAAACAGCTATACATACAACAATTTAGTAGGCCAGTCAGATATGGTTTGATAGGGTTAATCAAAAATGAAACATATTGTTGCAGCGATCAGTTCATGTGGCACGTCACCGGGACCAATTACAAGACCAGGTTGCCTATTCATAACATTTGATAAATGTATAGTATATGTTCCATACAACAAAAAAGCAATTACAAACAAAGTTTGCAGTTTGGTCTTTTTAGTATGTTGTAGAATGGCTAATTCTAATAAACTTTTTAATTCATTTTTTGGTCTTTATAGTTTTTCACTTATTTGCAGTGGCATTTCTATACCCCTTGTTACCCTAGCTGGCCTTCCCTTTGCTGTGCAGAGAGCACAGTTGCTTTCTTTGCACTAGAAGAGCCTGGTAACTCAACTCGCCTCATTGGTACAGCACCCCTGCTTATTTGACTTATTCTGACACTTTGCAGCTTTCAAATGGGGGTCACTGCCCCATTTAAAATCAAATGGTCTGTAAATCTACACTCTCTACGCCATACTAAGGGGCAGATGTATGAAGGGTCGAATATCGAGGGTTAATTAACCCTCGATATTCGACTAGGAACTAAAATCCTTCGACTTTGAATATCGAAGTCGAAGGATTTAGCGCAAATCCAACGATCGAAGGAATATCCTTCGATCAAAAAAACTTAGGCAAGCCTATGGGGACCTTCCCCATAGGCTAACATTGACTTCGGTAGCTTTTAGCTGCCGAAGTAGGGGGTCGAAGTTTTTTTTAAAGAGGCAGTACTTTGACTATCGAATGGTCGAATAGTCGAACGATTTTTAGTTCGAATCGTTCGAGTCGTAGTCGAAGGTCGAAGTAGCCCATTCGATGGTCGAAGTAGCCCAAAAAACACTTCGAAATTCGAAGTTTTTTTAATTCGAATCCTTCACTCGAGCTTCATGAATCGGCCCCTAAAAGTTAATTTAAATGTGAGCAGACCCTTAAAAATGTGTATCATACACATGTGACTTGTGCCTGCACTTTAGGAGATAAATGTTTTCTGGCAGGCTGCTGTTTTTCCTTCTCAATGTAACTAAATGTGTCTCAGTGGGACATGGGTTTTTGAGTGCTGTTCTTATATCTACCAGGCAGCTGTTATCTTGTGTTAGGATGCTGTTATCTGGTTAACTTCCCATTGTTCTTTTGTTTTGCTGCTGGGGGAAAAGGGAGGGGGGGCTGATATCACTCCAACTTGCTGTACAGCAGTAAAGAGTGATTGAAGTTTATCAGAGCACAAGTCACATGACTTGGGGCAGCTGGGAAATTGACAATATGTCTAGCCCCATGTCAGATTTCAAAATTGAATATCAAAAAAATCTGTTTGCTCTTTTGAGAAATGCATTTCAGTGCAGAATTCTGCTGGAGCAGCACTATTAACTGATTCATTTTGAAAAAAAATGTTTTTTCCCATGACAGTATCCCTTTAAAATCAACCAAAAAGCAATCTTAGATTTTTTAAATATTTTTAATTACATTTTCTATGCAGACCCTCTGCTATTCAACTGCAATGTCAACCTGCCCTAAATATTACTGTCTATATCCTAGTGAGTGTGAAAGAAAACAACCCCTTTACATTACTGTTTTTCTATAACAGTATAGATTGAGCACGAATTTGAATGAATTTGAAAATGAAGTGGAGTCACTGAAACTTCACTGGTGGTCATGTGATGGGCCCTGTGGGAAGCTAAAAAAGAGAGCAACAAACAGGTCACCAGATACTATGGAACACAAGCGTAAATGTGGTGGAAATTTTGTGAAGATTGCAGAACCAGATGAGCCACTTACAAAAAAGAAGACGCTAAAAATTACAGCATTAGAATGGAATAACACCATGGATGCAAAACATCAGCATATAACCAGAATACCTCCCAGCCGTCCCTGTTTAGATGATAAACTATGGATTGAGGGATTCAGAGAATGAAAGGGGCTTAATAAAAACTGTTTACAGCTTTGGAGGATTAGGCTTGTGGCTTCTAATAACACTGTATGACCTTGCCACATAAGACTACTGGCCAACAGTTTAAAAGAAATGTTGAGAGCCGATATAGAACAGGCCCAGAATTCAGCACACTGTGATTGACTTTGTAAAGAAAAACCACAGAACCTTTGGTGTATAAAGGATAATACATCTGTAATCTGTATGAAATTGGTTTCCAGTTTGTCAAGGACTCCTTTGAAAAATTGTTACTTTCATTATTATTTTTAAATAAAAAGTGAATGTATGAAACTACTCAAAGTTGTCAGTGTGATTTTATACATTTAGGGCAGAGACACAGAGTCAGATTTGGGGCGATTAGTAGCCACCAACAAATCTCCTCTTATTCGGGGAGACTAATCTACCCGAACTGCCTTCCCGCCGGCTAAAATGAAGCACTCCATGTGCCATCCCGTCGGCAATTTTCATTCTAGCCGGCGGGAAGGCAGTTCAGGGAGATTAGTCACACAAAGAAGAGGAGATTTGTCACCGGGCGACTAATCTCCCCGAATCTGACCGTCTGTCTCTGCCCTTAAGGTACTGCAAACTAACATAGTAGATGAACCCTTCTAAGGGTTAAAATAAAAATAAATTAATACGTTTAAATAAGTTATTATATTTCAAACTGGTGGAAAGGTATGCCCTACCCCAAGCTGAAATGCTCTATGGCCCTTCCCAGGGTCTATGTAAATGAAGCCTAATTTGTCTTGTGCTGGTACCTAATAACTAGGAATAATTTGTGCATGACTTTGGGAGTAGTGGTGGACGAATTTGTCCTGGCAATTAAATTAGCGAAACGCATTGAAGTCAATGGGTGACAATTTTGACGCCCACTGGCGGGGAAACACAAAAATTGCCAGTGAATTCGCACCTATCACTATTTGAGAGTACTGCAGTTATACATTTACTGGTCCAAGGGGTCCTTAACATTGTCAGGGATTTAGCTTTAATGATCCCAGAAATACTCTTATAAGGGAACTAAGGCCTTTCTAAGAATTATACTAAAAATGCTGTAATTTATTACTTTTGTGTTAGCCTACAGTTATACCGCCCTAATATTTAAATGCCTCCTTCAAAAATTGGGTATTACACAAAAGGTACTATTAGTGGTCCTGTTGCATTAAAGAGCCACTGGTTCAGGAGAGCTGAACAAAAATTGGATCAAGCAATGTTGCTTGAAGAATTCTGTGGGGTACCATTTGTCCCAAATACATTCTGTATACAAAAATATCCCTAGTACACAGAATGAATGTCTCTCAGTGTACATAAGTATTTGTGACCATATACACATAAACATGTTCGCATTTGTAACTAATATCGCCTGATAAAAAAACCTATGCTAAAACTTGGCTCCTGTTACAAATACATTCTATTTGTGTGCCACAAGGCAAAGTATTCTCTTTGCTGATAAACATCTCACAATTAATGAATGTCTGCATTACTTAAAATGTGGAGGATGTTTATTAAATTGAGTCCAAAGGCCAATTGTTAGAATGAACATGATTATTAAAAAAAAAAAAATCATGTTGAGTGCAGATGATAGTTTGACGTCACATACCATGGAACAGAACTTTTGGTGTAAATTTTGCCTTTTTTCCTGAGCTTAATGTCCCCAACAACAAACATAAAATTCGATTTGTACTGTGAATGTGCAGGAACCCATTTATCAGTCCAAATCTCAACCATAATAATAACATTAAGAAAGTTAATAAAAACATTAAGCAAGTTTTCGTGCTTTAATAAAGTTTACCTATAAATGGCGTATTTAATAAAGTGTGAACAGAGAATTTAAAGTAAAGTATGTATGTGCTGAAAAAGTTGGTGCATCATTTTCTTCACAATCACAATAAGCAGAAAATACACCAAACTTTCCTGTATAGCGCAAGATCCCTCCCATGGTGCCTTCTAATTGTGGTACCTGAGGAGATGAGAGATTAAATAACATGCCCAAGGCCACAGTGAGTTCACACAAGAATAATATGCAGCCCTCCCTAAATGCAGTTAGTTAATCACCATGCCACTCCCTTTTAACAGTTTTTTTTAATTTAAAACAAATGAAAAAACAACAGTCCACCACCACAGCTGAAACGTACCATTTAGGCTAGGGCCACACTTAGGGTTGCCACCTGGCCGGTATTTTACTGGTCTGGCAGGTAAAAATTATGGTTTATCCCAATGTTATTAATAGGGAGAAAAGATAAATATATAGGAAGGCCTGTATTTTTTTCCAGAAAAGATGGCAACCCTAGCCACACTGCTGGCAGTAGCCTCCTTCTTCTTTTGTGTCTGGAACCATAGTGTAGGCTCGAGAGCGAACACACTCAGCAGATTTTGGCGGGAAGGGCAATGTCTTGTGTATCTTTGCCGAAATCCGCTGAGTGTGTTTGAGTTATCACAATGGAGGAGGGAAGCTGCTTGCCAGAAGTAGGGGCTGAAATGTGTTTGCGGATTTCAGCATCTCAGCTTAAAGGAGAATTCAACCGTTTTCCAAAAAAAACCCTACCCCCCCACCCCACATAGACCCCCTCCCCTCAGCCTAGGTGCCCCCTGGGGAAATGTCCCTAACTTTATACTTACTCCTCAGTGCAGATTCAGGGATCGAAGTTCACGGCAGCCATCTTCCGGGTCTTCGTGTCTTCTTCTGCAGCTTTGACAATTTCCGTCCATTTCGGCACATGCGCAGTTGGCGCAAATCGTAAATTGCTCCAACTGCGCATGTGCACATAAACATGTTCGCATTTGTAACTAATATCGCCTGATAAAAAAACCTTTGCTAAAACTTGGCTCCTGAATTTGACAAATATATTTAGTGGGTGTATTAAACATTTTAAATTCAGCTCCATATATTATATTTTTTTATCCAATGACCTATTCATATTGCTAGACAAATAAAGAAATGGCAGATAAAAATGTACTTCTAGCCAAGAAGATAATTAAACATTATACACATGCCTTTCAACAGCACTTGAGTAACAATCATACCTAACTACAGTATTGTCTATTGTGTTACCCATTTTATTTTCAACATGTATCAAGTATTGGTGAAAGCAAAAATGTTAAATAAAATGTAATTTGACCAGACATAGTATTACTCGGTACCTATACAAATCTTAGAATAACTATCAGCCCTTATATCATACAATTCACCCTCCAGGAAAGAAGGACATTTTCTTGGCATATGTGGGTGCCATAAATATAAATGCTACTTTATCTAATAATTTTAAAGTTTTTGCTAGTGATGGAAAACAGATTAATTTCACTTAAAAACACAGGGTTCCCAGAATTTGTATCAGTATTGGAGTCCATATCTGATCTTCAAACTCCTTGGTAATACAACATAGCCTTTTTGCAACACTGGATTTGCAAAGATACATTGCTGACTAGTTAAAACCCTCTATTTGTTAAAAAAAATTCAAGTTAAGTGGAAAGGTCAGTTATTTACTTAATCCTTAAGCCATGACCCACATAACAAGTCATCCTTTCAGCATTGACATCACCTTCGTTTGATCAGAATCACGATGTTACAAATACATTCTATTTGTGTGCCACAAGGCAAAGTATTCTTTTTGCTGATAAACATCTCACAATTAATGAATGTCTGCATTACTTAAAATGTGGAGGATGTTTATTAAATTGAGTCCAAAGGCCAATTGTTAGAATGAACATGATTATTAAAAAAAAAAAAAATCATGTTGAGTACAGATGATAGTTTGACGTCACATACCATGGAACAGAACTTTTGGTGTAAATTTTGCCTTTTTTCCTGAGCTTAATGTCCCCAACAACAAACATAAAATTCGATTTGTACTGTGAATGTGCAGGAACCCATTTATCAGTCCAAATCTCAACCATAATAATAACATTAAGCAAGTTAATAAAAACATTAAGCAAGTTTTCGTGCTTTAATAAAGTTTACCTATAAATGGCGTATTTAATAAAGTGTGAACAGAGAATTTAAAGTAAAGTATGTATGTGCTGAAAAAGTTGGTGCATCATTTTCTTCACAATCACAATAAGCAGAAAATACACCAAACTTTCCTGTATAGCGCAAGATCCCTCCCATGGTGCCTTCTAATTGTGGTGCCTGAGGAGATGAGAGATTAAATAACATGCCCAAGGCCACAGTGAGTTCACACAAGAATAATATGCAGCCCTCCCTAAATGCAGTTAGTTAATCACCATGCCACTCCCTTTTAACAGTTTTTTTTAATTTAAAACAAATGAAAAAACAACAGTCTACCACCACAGCTGAAACGTACCATTTAGGCTAGGGCCACACTTAGGGTTGCCACCTGGCCGGTATCTTACTGGTCTGGCAGGTAAAAATTATGGTTTATCCCAATGTTATTAATAGGGAGAAAAGATAAATATATAGGAAGGCCTGTATTTTTTTCCAGAAAAGATGGCAACCCTAGCCACACTGCTGGCAGTAGCCTCCTTCTTCTTTTGTGTCTGGAACCATAGTGTAGGCTCGAGAGCGAACACACTCAGCAGATTTTGGCGGGAAGGGCAATGTCTTGTGTATCTTTGCCGAAATCCGCTGAGTGTGTTTGAGTTATCACAATGGAGGAGGGAAGCTGCTTGCCAGAAGTAGGGGCTGAAATGTGTTTGCGGATTTCAGCATCTCAGCTTAAAGGAGAATTCAACCGTTTTCCAAAAAAAACCCTACCCCCCCACCCCACATAGACCCCCTCCCCTCAGCCTAGGTGCCCCCTGGGGAAATGTCCCTAACTTTATACTTACTCCTCAGTGCAGATTCAGGGATCGAAGTTCACGGCAGCCATCTTCCGGGTCTTCGTGTCTTCTTCTGCAGCTTTGACAATTTCCGTCCATTTCGGCACATGCGCAGTTGGCGCAAATCGTAAATTGCTCCAACTGCGCATGTGCCGCTTCATGGCCTCCCACTCCCCCACTTACCGAAGACCCAGAAGATGGCTGCGGTGAACTCCGATGCCTGAATCTGCACCGAGGGGTAAGTATAAAGTTAGGGGCGTTTTCCCGGGGTCAGCTAGGCTGGAGTGGAGGGGGGTCTACATGGGGTGGGGGGTAGGGTTTTTTTTTGGAAATGGTTGAATTCTCCTTTAAGCTGACCAGAGCTGAACTTCTGATACAAATGAGGATTTAAAAGGGGCAGCATGAATCTGACAGGCCTTCTGTAACAGCTGGGACAATGGCCCCTAACTGGCGATGCATCTGTCATTCAACCATATACACATGTAGCAAGGTAAATTTCAAGTTATAGATACTGGCACTGTAATAAAAAAAATCGAGGCGACAATTTGATAAAGTCAAGTGTTCCAGAGAATATGAAAAAGACTCCTGATTCGAATTGTCACAACTTTTTCCTACACTGACTTTTTCAGATTTATTCAGATATTCAGATCAGATTTATAGGTCAGTTAAGGAGATTTGGGTTTGGGAGTTCATTGCAAATATGTGAAATATCTGATTGCAGCTGCTCTTCTATTGTTCATTGGAGACTCCAACTAAACACAATAGGGCTTATTTACAACTGCCCTGCCTTAAAGCGGACCTGTCACCTACACATAAAAATTGTATAATAAAAGTAGTTTGCAAATTAAACATTCAGCACGTCCTTGATGTCACTGCCCTCTTCACATTCCCCCTCCCTCCTCACATTCCCCTTCCTCCTCCGGCTCTATAAGTGTATAGGGCACTGTGTATGGGCACAAATCCGGACCTGGATGATTTTTTATGACAATTGACTAAAACTTGTTCAGCACAAGTTCTGTTAGATGAATGTTGAAGAGAGGGTATGATGTCCTTTTTGACATACTGTAGGAGTGACTGAGCTAGGAGCCCAGGGGTTTGATTTGCACCCTTACCTTTAAATACATTAAAAGAACATAGCTGACTCTGTCATCCTGTCATTTACTACCAATACAAAGTCATAAAATATTACTCCTCTCACATTTATGTGGGATGATATAATTATCATTTTGAATAATTATGTCAAAGTCTGAATAACTGTGAAACTCCACTAAGAGATACTTTGCATGGCACATAAACACTTCTTAAAGAACCTGGTTCCCGTTTTCTGCTAAATCTGCTTGTCTCACTTTCCTCTAACTTCTAGCACACCTGGCATCACAAACCCCACAGTAAAATTTTTTAGCACAAAAATCTTGCATATTATATAGTATTTTTTATTTGGCACATGGGGTTGTTTCAGGAGCCACATTATAAGTATCCCCAAATCTCAGTTCAATAACCCAATATACCCCCCCCAGACACACACACTTTACAAGCACATATACCTTAGGCAGTGTGTTTCTCATATATTGCTATAAGAAAGGGTTTATATGAAGATGGGCGCATTCTGACCAGTGCTGTACAGTGCCATAAGCCTTATGAACAGAAACAATGTAACTATTACATGCATTTCAGACTGTATCTAGGTCAGCTGTCAAAAGTGGTGCATCTTTTTGATCTATGGAACTTGCTTCCTGTATTCTGATGTTCCTGTTTACAGTTTTTAAGGAAGCCACAACTCTGTGCAAATGCAGTTATTACCACTGTTAAGATCTACTATAAAAGGCAGCACTGTAAAGTTGGCCATACATGGTGGGAGCAGCTTGTTTTCTTACCATATGCTCGGCAAGCTGGGCTGATTGATTGCCAACAACTGTATCATAAGTTAGGGCTTATGTAGCCTTATGTAGCTTCATACAAATATGCCTGCTTTTTATATTAATAGTTTTTAAAAAAAAATTAACATGAGTTGATTTGCAAACCATATATTAATAACATTTATATTGTGAGTAATAGCAAAACAACAATGCAGTAGTCCAACACAACACTATTACAAGCACTGAGCCAAAAATTAGGCCACAACAAGTACTAAAAGAAGACAAAGAGATATGAGAAAGGAAAGAAACCAGAAAAAGTAAAGTTGAAAATATAGGAAAGAAGGGGGCAGTAGAAGCATATGTTATCTTAATGAAATTATCCCTATATTTTATTGGTACTAACACTTCCATGCAGACCATTTATTAAGGTGTTTATGGAGCAGGTTTTTGTTCCTAGCTTCACAAAATTCCTGCTAAATATTACTTTTTTTGCCAGATATTGGTAAGGCTGACATGTCATTCAGCTCCATACATGGACCAACATGCTGCCAACCAGGGGCGATCCTGGCCCCTCTGCCGCCTGAGGCAGCAGCAGTTGCTGCTGCCCCCCTCCCCCTGAAATTTGCTCTTAAAGTACCAGGAGCAGCATTTTTGCTGCCCCTCGTACCTAGTGGGGTGCTGCCGTCTGAGGCGACAGCCTCAACTCGCTTCATTGGCGAAGCACCCCTGCTGCCAACCCTGTATGGTCAAAATGTGCTACAATAATTTTAACAGATATGAATCGACACATGCAATGTTATCAAGACTCCTTGATAAACATGTACCAATAATAATGATTTTCGGTAAGTGTATGGTGGCCCACCAGTCCATATGCTATGGGTATGTGTAGGCTTAGGACTGGGCATGTTGGAAAGTGTAATTTTTTTGATGGACCAGATTTTCTAGTATTGGCAGATATAAAAAGAAGCTGTAGATGTGAATGTACAGTATCTGTGTGGAAGGGAAATTTGTGTGTGTGATAGTTCTCTTGACAAGGTTAGAAATATGCAAGAAGCCAAGATAAAGTTTCATACCAATTAAAGGGCACATCATTCAAAGTAAGTTTTCCCCACCAGTGGTTCAGATTAATAAAGGGAACAATAGTATTTTGTGAATAAAACCCCACTCACAAGAGCTCCCGCTGCAGGTGGCCGTCAGGGGCACTGCTGCCATGAGGCCAATTGAGAAACTTGCTTCAGGCGGCAGCAGCCCACAGGTTACCATATTCTACATATCTAGTAAAGAATATTACACTGTGAGATGTACATTTTGTGTTTCTGTAGATTGAATATCTGGTCTGGTGATTTCACCATCAAGGCTTGTTTGCTTGAAACATTTGCTGCCATTTAGGAACACAATCACGCAAGGTATAATTGCCAGTGATATTTCAGCACACTTTCACACTATTTAGTAAATAAACAATGTTTTTGTGAAAATACGTCTGACACATTGATGCAAACTTGAACAGAGTTAGAGGTTTAATTTTGTACTTCATTAAAAATGCCCCCAAATGACAATATTATTTTTTTATTGCAACTATGCCATACATGTGCAAATCAAACATTGTAAAAACAATGGAAAAGGTATTAGTCTTCTTACCTTCATATATACATTAATTGATCATTTTGAAAGATTCACGTGGGAAGCAATTGTTACAATAAAACATTAATTGTACATGATTTTAAGTTTTCCTGCATTTTACACCATTTTTTGTAGTTCCACCAATATATAATGTATATTGCTTTTTTTCCTGTTTTTGCACCATTTTTTCTGGTCCCCCAACAAGCAGAAAATGCGAGTTTTACTGTATGCAAACTTGTCTTTAGTCTGTGAATCTCTAAAAAGAGGAGCTTTTTCGTTTTTTCCACTTAACCAGTTATCATCCACTCTCTCTGCTCCATGTAATACTTATATGAACCCTTCTAGACTGGGTATTTTGAGGGCATTGAGCTCCCAGTCCAACCTGTCTGCTAATTCATATTTATATATGATTATCTTTAGATTCTTTCCATACTGCATAACAGCATCAATTTATAATGCATTTTTATTGCATGATCTCCATCACTCCATCCTGTAAATAGGACACTAGCTTTTGGAATTTATGACTCAGTGGCAGAGGCGATAAAAGCTTTATTTATAGTTATTACATTTAAAAACAGAAACACCTATCTGATTGACATTCGTTTAAACTCATACGAGTTCATTGAGCTGGCTTTATAAATTCTAACAATGACAAGACAGTCAGTTTGAAATGTCATCTAACCATAATATCTGAAAAATTCAGAAAGAGTTTTAGGTTGGATTATAAAGTAAATCTAATAAATAATGATTGAGGAATTATACAAACTCATGATTCTGGATCAAAATGGTATAGGGATAGGCATGTCATTTCTTCCTACTGGTAACAGATGTTATTTTTCCTCATTACTCTGAAGGATGAAATAATTCCTGTAGTTCAGTACTCCTTTTTGCCATGAAATGAAGAGGGCAATGTTAGACCTGGAAAAAAGGATTGTTTGAGCTGCAGTAGCTTTTATAAAATGAGTAGCAAACAGGTTGCTTGAGAATTTGTAAGGACAAGCAGTGCCAGGCTGAGTCAGCCGGGCGCCCTAGGCAACCCAGACTGCACGCGTGTGCAGAAGAACATGCCTGTATTTTCAGAAGAGCACACCACCAAAGATGCACCACAGGTGGGGGGACATAAGGGTCTAGAAAAGGCTGCAAAAGAGGTAAGTGTCTGGCGCCCCTTTACCTTTGTGCCATAAGCACGTACCTCTTCTACCTATTATTATTTTATTATTATTAACATGTATTTATATAGTGCCAACATATTGCGTAGCACTGTAAAGTAAATGTGATTATATAACTAAATCACATGAATTATATAAATAGAACATATGGAGTTACATACATCACAATCAATACAGGTACAAAAGGTGAGGAAGGCCCTATGCATAGGCATACACTCTAAATGGAAGGGAGTAATACACAAGGAGTGGGAGTGGACAAGATCAAATTAAGTGGGTGAGAAATGTGGTACTGTATGTGGTGTTGCGTTTGGTAGTTAAGCAGAGTAAGGGTAGGCTTCTCGAAAGAAGTGCGTTTTAAGAGATTTCTTGAAAGCAGAAAGGTTGGGAGAAAGTCGGACAGACCGTGGGAGAGAGGTTCAGAGGAGGGGTGCAACCCTTGCAAAGTCTACATATTTTGATAGACCTGCAGTTAATGACTGGACACCCGATACTATTGGCCTTCCTGGTGGGGGCCATAGAATTCCAATGGATCTTCGGGAGGTGGTAAAACTCCAAAATTCTCAGATAGGGGTTATATATAATTTTTTTCTCACTACTAGTAGTTATACCCCCACTTTCTGCACATCAAGACTAGACAAACCTGAACATCCTGACTAGCGTCACACAGGATAAGATTATACTTATTTCTCCATATAATCTTGTGGCATGTGTTGTTTCCGGGGATTTGTATTTTCAGCAGGTGACAAAATGTTAACAGCCCATGACTAGGGGGTGGAGTGGCTTTGGCAGTAATTTATCTCACTGAAGATGTATCTGCACCTGTGGCAGAAGGACTGGAAATGTTCTAAAACTGAACCCTCAGCTACTACAGTTGTAATAATTACCAGTGAAGAGTAGTGATGAGCGACTATTTTCACAATGTATCTTTTTGCAGCAAATTTCTGAGTTTTGCAAAATGTTGCCAAAAATTGCCACATGGTAAGTAAAATGGACACAATGGTTTGCAAGCCTTGATACTATTCAGTAAAGGTACTTGTGTTCACACATGCTCCTTACATTTTTGCATTAGTGTGCTCAGCTATTCTATCCTGCCTCTTCTGATATATCGTATGCCACTATTGATGCTAGGGAACCCTGGAGCTAGCTTCATCCTGGACAAGGCAGTATCCAAGGTTCACGCAGCAGGTTTCAGTAATAAGTGCCCCAGACTTGTGGCTAGTGAGTGTAATTTTTAATGCACGTGCAGTACGTGAAGCAATGTCGAATTTCACACAGTTGCGCCTACTGATTCAAGGGAAATCTTGATGCTACCTCCATCTCTGAACCAGGTGGTAGCTCCAGGGCTCCCACAGAAGTATGTGTCAATTGCTGCAGTGAAGTTGCACTGAAAGAATAGGGCACCCAAGCCACTCTCACTGTGAACACAGATATGACGCAACTACATTGAATTTCTCTGACACAATTGTGCAAATGTAAACGCATTGGGTTCAATTTCATCTCACCATGATAAATTATGCTGGATCACTGGGGAAACGTTACATGAGGGTAACAAACTTGGTGATTGTGCTCAAAATTGCACTTAGTCCATTGCACTTCCTAATGACCTCATATGCCTGCCTAAAAAGACTTCTTACCCATATCACATTATTGCCGAGTTGTGTGTATAGATTTGCCAAAGCATTTGTACAACATCAAAGCATGGGTAAATCTGCAAGCAAAGGGAGGAGGCATAAATGGCCTCTCATGAAACACATTTTAATCAGTAAATAGAGGATAATTATTCTGAGTAGAGTACAGGCTAAAGCAGAACATAACCCTCTTATTATGGGATAACAAAGAGGATGAAATCATCATGATCTTCTGTTTGAAATATTTCATTCCCAATTTTATGTAAGAAATGTTGACTCCAGGCCTCAAAACTAGTATGTTATAAAATGAATTACTTGCCATCACATGACTCTGGGAACTACACTTCTGCACCCACCCAAATACTGTAAATATTGTTCATTTGTAACACTTTGTTATTTATCTTATCACTTGCCTGTGTGCTTTGGGTTAACACATTTCTAAAAATATTTTATCAGCAGGTAGTGGAGTGGGTACAATATGGGGTGGGTGATAAAATACTGGACTGTGCTTTGTCATGTGTAGCTAAGACTGTCTGGAAACCCTTTCTAATAAACATTAATTACAAGTTTCTCAGGTTTTAAATGTATTTGTAGATGTATATAACTAAAGTATTTGCTTTGCCTTTTGGCTATATGTATATATATATATATATATATATATATATATCTCTATATATATATATATATATATATATATATCTCTATATATATATATATATATATATATCTCTATATATATATATATATATATATATATATATATATATATATATCTATACTGTATATATCTCTATAGATATATATATATATATATATATATATATATATAAATATAATGGAGTGTATAAGCTGCACACCCTAAAGAAGTGGATACAAAGTGTAAACTGATGGCACTCACAGGATTTTAAGCAAAAAGCAGGCAAAATGTGGCAAAAAAAAAGAAAAAAGATTTATTCATAAGCCCTGTGAGTGCCACTTTTCTATTTTGGTTTAAGAATTGTAACAAAGTGAGCGCCCAGGCAAGAATTTAACTATAAACGTGAGTGCTGGTGATTATAACAGGGCATATATATAAAAAAAATATATATATATATATATATATATATAAAATATATGTATATATATGGAACATGGAGGAGCATTCACCAAACAAAAACACAGCATGCCTGGGTGCAGGTAAATCTGTACAAAATAGCAAAGAAATGCCGCACTCAACAGACTCAGTTAGAGTAACTGATTCTAATAGACAAACAAAAGAAATTCCAACATGTCGATCACATCATAGTGATCTTCCTCAGGGGAAAAACTGAGGAAGATCACTATGATGTTATTGAAACATTGGAATTTCTTTAGATTGTGTATTAAAATATTAAAATCAGTTACCCTAACTGAGCCTGTTGAGTGCGGTATTTTTTTGCTATTTTGTATAAAAAAAAAAAAAATATATATATATATATATCTATATATATGTATATACACATATATAATTACACCTACGTAGCCTAATGGAATTTATTTCCTGAAAGAGCCCATCTGTGAATAATGGAAGTCCCATTCTTAATACCATCTCAAGGGTATATTATCACTCTTCCCTCTGTTAGACACTTTATCACCACCCTGTGACATTAAGCATGACAACAGAAACCATAGAAACCAATGAGAGGTGACACCTAAGTGTGAATGGAAAAAGAACCTGATTAGAACATAAAACTGTCCTTTTACCTCATCGAGGTGGCAAGGGAATAGGGGAGAAAATAAACATGAGCATAAGGAAAAACAACTTCAATACATTTTTTTACATGGGATCACTGGGAAATTCTAGGTCTAGGTGACAAATTAACAGAAGTAGCTTTATTAATATATCAATATATGAGTTAATTTGCTCAGAACTCAGATTATTATTGAGAAGCACTAAAGTGGCAAATATAGCCATTTCTTTTCCTCTTCATTAATTATTACCCCACACACAAGATCAAAGACACAAAGATCATTTGTATCTAGGGTAATATTGACTGCAAACAGCAAAAAAAATCTCCTAAAAGTATAAACAGTGTATGTACTGCAAACTATGCAAGGCTAATTTCTCAGACTCTTATCTTAACGGTTTCTATTTTTTTACACGTGGATGCAAACGACTTTTGATTTATTTAACAATACTAGGCCTTAACCTCATAGGCAGTATCAGTTAAAGTTTAAATGTTTCATACTGTGCTGGAAACTCTGTTTTAAAATTTGTACTATAGACTGTAATATTGTAAAGGAGATGCCTTCAAAAGTATTATAGGGGGCTGTCATGCTCAGTATGAGACAATGCGGGTTGTTGGGGGTCTCTTATCTCCCTCTGCTCTGTGTGAAATAAACACTCCCAGCACTCTTCCTTTGTTATTCTTCATGCCTAAAGAGGGGGAAGATGAATAAGATTAAAGATTGGGAACAAAGGCCTTTCCAAAGAGGAGATTAATAAACGTTTTTATGCTTTCTTTCTTCTGTTGCCATTTGACATTAATTATCATTTCTCTATCTGCCCATCCCTTGGGATAGGAGACAGTTACAAAACAATGTTGGAAGCCAGTAGTCACGTGACCTCACACCACTGCCTTGTGAATAGTTTTTTCTGTATGAACTTTTCTGCATTGAATCCAGATCATCTTCTGACTACAATCTTACTCTAATCTGTAAACATTAGAGGTTTAATTTTAGCATAATTTGTCTGTAGAGTTTAATAAAACTATGAACAGAGATTTTTTTTCTGTTTTGTATAGAGGCATTTTCAGTAAATATCAGTAAAAATAAACATGTTCTATGAGATAAAGGAGCGGTCAAATAGTTGCTTACTTCCCTTACAATAATAACATATTGTTAAACCCATTGTCCAGAATGCTCTGAAACTGACAATGCCATTTCTCCGACCAGCATTATTCATACTGATTAACAAAACAAAACAAGTATATATATATATATTTATATATATATATATATATATATATATTTTTTTTTTTTTTTTTTTTTTTTGATATATTTCTGTTTGTTTTACATGCCCGTGATTTCACAAAGGAAATACCTAAATGGGTTTAGATATTTCACTTAGCAAAAATAAAAATTTGTACTTGTCTAGCAAAAGATTCAACAAAACTCTATATAGAATTTTGCAACACTGTAGACAAAAGAGATGCCAAATTAGGATCCAGTTTACAATGACTAGGCCCCATGGGGATCCTTTAAACTGGGTGTAACTGAATATGGTAATGCTCTTTTTTTAAATGTAGAAATGTAAATGTGTCTCCCTGACATAAGTATTTGTTGGTGCTATAAAGGGGGGTTTCCAGTAAATTTCACTGGATTATTTTCTAGAAATTTTGGGAAGACAGATTAATTAACTATTAAACCTGAAAACAATATGATCAAATGATCTGCAATGGTTAATACTGGGAGCCCCATCAATGGCGATCCTCTCCATTTTGCTGTCTGAGGTGGCCTTCATTTTGCCGTCCCACCCCTCCCACGGCACTCACCTTTCAGCTCGGAGGGGGTCGTGGACGGTCCAGTCGCTAGTGCAGAGAGCGCAATTGCACTCTCTGCACTAGAAGAGCCGAATTTCCGGGTTGAAAAATGGAAATTCGGCACTTAGTTACGTGGAGTGGCATTTTTGCCGCCCCTGGCAACCAGGGGGGCACTGCCACCAGAGGCAAGTGTCTCAACTCGCCTCATTGGTGGAGCGCCCCTGAGCCCCATGAGTGTTTGCTTCAAGAGAACTCAAAATCGAATTTCCATACTTCATATACTTGAGCATGATTGACAATTATATTGATTTAAGATGACTAATTTACACATTCCATATAATCTTGTGCTGTGCCCCTCCTCACACTTTTCAGATGCTCAGTCAGACCAACCCTGCTTAATTTGTAGTACATACATTGTTTTCTTTTATGTTCCCTTTAAAAAAAAGATTAGTTGTTAAACTAAAAGCCTTGTCGTTATCTTTCCTGAGATCTAAGAACACTAGTTGTTGGTTTAAAATCTCTGAGGGAAAACAGAGAATTTTACAAAGCAAACACACCCCTGTGACAAAATGATTTACACCTTAGTGAGGCCTTTGCAGCTGCTACTACCAGTCTCCTCCCTGGAGTTTGTTATATTTTATCTTGAAGCTCAAGATACTCCCCCAGAACAGACTGGAAAAAAACACTTCAAGGATTCCAAATATTCAAATCATTATTGGTTTGAAAGCATATTTCTACAAACAAAGGCAATAAATATATATTATGTTTTACTTCCTGACTGTGTCAGTTTGGTTGAATGGTTATCAAAACTTGATAAAGAGCTGACAAACTCAAAACATGTTGTATTGATGAATAAAGGCACTTTGCAGCAGAATTATCTGTGCCTCATGGTATCATTACCTATTAATGTAAGGGTAAGGTCACACTGGCGATTTGGGGAGATTTAGACGCCTGGCGACTAATCTCGTCGTCTTTGCGGTGACCAATCTCCCCAAATGCCTTACCTCTGTCTTGTGCAGAATGAAAAATCGCCTGCGGCATGGAACACGTGTTGCTTCGTAATCCGAAGTCTCCCGAAGTTGCCTCGCGAAGGAAACTTCAGGCCACTTCGGAATACAAAGCGATGCGTGTGCCATGCCAGAGGCGATTTTTCATATGCGATCCGTGGGCTGCTGCCACCTGAGGTGGCAACCCCGATGCCGCCCCCCTCTCCCGCTCTGGGCTTAAAAGTTTAGCGTCGGAGCTGGTCAAAAGGGGCGGCACCGCTAGTGCAATGAGCGCGTACTTCTCTTTCTGTACTAGCAGAGATGAATTTCCTGTTTAAAAACCGGAAATCTGGCTCTTAAAGTTACAGGAGGTGGCTTTTTGCCCTGCCTGTCCTATCCTCCCTGAGTGTGCCATACTCTACCTTCCTTATGCTCCTTGTGTGCCATACTCTGTCTGCCCTATGCTCTCTATGTATGCTATGCTCTGTCTGTCCCATACTCCCTGTGTGTGCCATACTCTATCTTCCCTATGCTCCCTGTGTGTGCCATATTCTGTCTGCCCTATGCTCCTTGTGTGTGCCTTACTCTGCTCTATGTTCCCTGTGTGTTCCATACCCTGCCTCCCCTATGCTCCCTGTGTGTGTCATACTCTGCCTTCCCTATGCTCTCTGTGTGTGCCATGCTCGACGTGCTCCTCATGCCCTATGCTACCTGTGTGTGTCATACTCTGCTTGCCCTATGCTCCCTGCATGTGCCATGCTCCTAATGCCCTATGCTTCATGTATTTGCCATACTCTGGCTTTACTTTGCTACCTGGGGCCCCTAAGGTGTTTAATCATGTGCTGGGTGTTGCTATGCTATCCACACGGGAGGAGGAGGCATATGGATTCAAGGGTATGTTTTAATATGACTAACATTTTGAACATATGTGTGATGAATGATGAGGGATATCCCTGCAGTGAGCACCAACCATTAGGTTTTCTGGGGTTCTACCACCATTATTGTGGACATGGTCTTTAAAGTTCTTGTGGTAACATGGGTGTGGTAACATGGGTGTGGTAGCATGGGTGTGGTTTAAAAACAGGGAGTGGTCAACACTAGCTTCCATTACCGGCCACATAGGCCAGAAAAAATCCGGCCCTCGGTACCACAGAAGTTGGAGAGCAACTGGTATACATAATTAAATAATGTCCATGTTTAATATATTCAGCTGAGTAAAAATTAAGGACTTAACAGGTAAAAGGGAAAATAAGTCTTTGTTTACCAACAAACTGATGAAAAACTGTATAGGTTTATGAGACTGGATAAGAAGTGGCTACAGCTGAGACCTTGTTAGATCAGGAGTGTGGCCAAATATGTCTCTATTTTTAATCTGTATATGTTTGCAGGAATACACAGAGATAACAGTTAGATTAATGGATCCTAACACTGTCAGCTTTAACTTACATTATACAATGTGAAAAAACTAAGAAACATGAATATAAACTGCACAAGAATGCAACCAGTCAGTTGAATAACCACCCTATACTGAGGAACTTTAAATTTCAGTTGTAATTTCTCCTTTAAAATTGTTAAATGGTCAAAATGGTCAAATCTAAGGATGCAAACCTATTAGAAAAAGCAAATGGTTATATATTTTAGTGTGATAACTAGATTCCTTATATGATTTGCCTTTAGATACTTTAACTTAGTAATTGTATAAGTCATGTGCTCCTGGTTGCCTCAAGTTTTTATAACCATGGCAACACTGAGTGCCCCAACACCTATTTTCACAATCCCCTGTTAGAATTTACAACCCATAATTGCTTTGGGATCTCTTGCTATGTTTATTTACTTTTTCACCCCTTTGTTTTTATCCTTATTTGTCAGTTTCTCAATATTAACATTTGAAAATGGGAAGACATAAGTACGTATGTATATTTTATTTATGTGGTGCTATTTAGTATATTGCACATGGAAACACCAGGCTGGATACATACACCTATATTCATAGAATTTGGCCACTTTCTCATCAATTGTACTGCACCAAAATAGTCAAATGGGTTTCTTTTCTAACTAGTAATTATTAAGATGGTTTAAGATTAAACTTCACAATAATAAGGAATGTGTAGTTATATATCTTATATATATATTTTTAATCTTTTGTTTATTTATTATTATTATTAGTAGTAGTAAAAAGAAGCTTAAATATATATGTATATGTATTTACATTTGCAGTTGCTTTATGAACACCTTTCTTTTGACAGCAGAAGCACACAGCATTGTGCCTTGGACCCCATAGTTTATTATTTTTTACATAGTGATACGCATTGCACATTTCTTTATATACAATATATATATAATTTATTGCTATTCATGCATAAAAATGCATAGTTTGTAAGTTAGATATCTAGTTAAGTAGTGAATCCCAGCCCTTCAGATCCCTGCACTCTCTCCAATGTTTGGAACATTGTGGGACAATTAAACAATAGTGGACACGGGCTTCTTCTTTATGGTCATTTGCATATCAGTGATCTGGTTGCCTAAATCTCATGGTGAGGCACATTTATCAAGGGTCGAATTTCAAATTCATATGAGTTTTTTTAAACTCCCTTAAATTCTAATATATTCGAAATTCGACTGGGGGGTTATTGAAGAAAAAAATCGAATATCGTAAACATTGACTAATTTTACCGACTTGAAAACTCGATTCGAATTCGACCAAACTCGAGTCAGGAAGGCTACAAGCAACTCCAAATAAGTCACTGCACCTCTCTCATTGACTTATACAGTAATTCAGCAGGTTTTAGGTGGCAAATAGTCAAATTAGAATTCTTAAAGGGCCAGCTCAAAAATCGAATTCAAATTTTTTAAAAAACTCGAATCGAGTTTGGATAATTCGATTTTGACAGTTTTGACCATAAAAAAAATTGACCTTACTAAATCTGCTCCTTAATGTTAGTAGCCAATCAGACTAAGGACATGCAAATAAACATTCAGAGGATGGGTCATGCTCAACATTGTTTGATTGGACTGCAGCCTCTACAGCGTTTTATGTAATCCACAAGAGGCAGGATCACTGACTCAACCAGGGTGTAACGATGCAGAGAGGGCAGTGCAGACATCTGTGGGTTTGCAAAAATGTTATGTAATAAGGTTTTACATGAAGAAACTGATTGTTTAATAGTGTGTCTTGTGAAGATGAACCTCCCCTTCAATACAATATCATACTAAAACTTTCATGGATGAAATACAAATAAAATAAAAATACAAATAAATGCAAAAATACATTTACAGTCAAGTTGAGTATTTTATTGAATTGACTAGAAGTTTGTAATTTAAGTAACTACATAAACCACAACCACAGTCCCTCATTTTAGACAATGCAGCTACTTTGTTAAAGGGAGGGGGTGTGGATTTTAGTGTTTTGTTTTCCTATAAGTCATAAAAACTTTCCAAATACAAGGTTAATGAAAGTTAAGCTAAGCTAAAACCACATGCATGGGGCAATACAAGTACATGAAAAACATATTGTTAGGAGACAAGGGATAGAGATAATTGCAGGGGGACAATGGTTTAGATTAACAGAAAACAGTTATTGTCTACTATATAAATGTGTCCTTTATAGACTAATTCAACTTGAATATGTACTTTATGTGTGTTTTGTAGGGATGTCGCGGACTGTTCGCCGGCGAACTTGTTCGCGCGAACATCGACTGTTCGCGCTCGCCGAATGTTCGCGAACGTCGCGCGACGTTCGCCATTTTGGGTTCGCCTTAGCTGGCGCTTTTTTTTGACCTCTCACCCCAGACCAGCAGATACATGGCAGCCAATTAGGAAGCTCTCCCTCCTGGACCACTCCCCTTCCATATATAAACTGAAGCCCTGCAGCGTTTTTTCAATCTGCCTGTTTGTGCTTGGAAGAGCTAGTGTAGGGAGAGAGCTGTTAGTGATTTGAGGGACAGTTGATAGTAAGTTTGCTGGCTAGTAATCTACTTGATACTGCTCTGTATTGGAGGGACAGAACTCTGCAGGGATTTGAGGGACATTTTAGGTTAGGTAGCTTTGCTGGCTAGTAATCTACCTTCTACTGCAGTGCTCTGTATGTAGCTGCTGTGGGCACTGATCTCTTCTGATCTCATCTGCCGACTGCTGTAATAACCCAATAGTCCTTGTAAGGACTGCTTTTATTTTCTTTTTTGTTTTTTTACTTTGCTACTATAAGAGCCCAGTGCTATTAGTCTAGCTGTGTTGGGGAGTGGGACTGGTGTGCTACTGTGCTGCTCCTAGTAGTTCAGCAGCACCAACCCGAGTAATTTTTTTTTTTTAATATACATATATTTTTTATTTTTATTTTACTTATCTTACTGTTCTTTAACGTGTCCAGTGCTGTTTGCTGTTCTTCATAGTAGTGCACCAATAGTAGTGCACTTGCAGGCATTATTTGCCCAGTGTGTTCTTCAAACAACTGCCATCTAGCTGTGTGAGCTTTTTCACATTCTGTCTAAATATCAATAATAATACCATCTCCAGAAACACCACCCGAGTGACGTTTTTCAAGCAGCAATAATATATTCCGTATCCACTGCTGTAGTAGTGTATACGTTGACCTTGTAGGCATTGTTTGCACAGTGTGTTCTTCAAACAACTGCCATCTAGCTGTGTGAGCTTTTTCACATTCTGTCTAAATATCAATAATAATACCGTCTCCAGAACCACCACCCGAGTGACGTTTTTCAAGCAGCAATAATATATTCCGTATCCACTGCTGTAGTAGTGTATACGTTGACCTTGTAGGCATTGTTTGCCCAGTGTGTTCTTCAAACAACTGCCATCTAGCTGTGTGAGCTTTTTCACATTCTGTCTAAATATCAATAATAATACCATCTCCAGAAACACCACCCGAGTGACGTTTTTCAAGCAGCAATAATATATTCCGTATCCACTGCTGTAGTAGTGTATACGTTGACCTTGTAGGCATTGTTTTGCCCAGTGTGTTCTTCAAACAACTGCCATCTAGCTGTGTGAGCTTTTTCACATTCTGTCTAAATATCAATAATAATACCGTCTCCAGAAACACCACCCGAGTGACGTTTTTCAAGCAGCAATAATATATTCCGTATCCACTGCTGTAGTGTATACGTTGACCTTGCAGGCATTGTTTCAATTTCTTTGCCCAGTGTGTTCTTCATTTTCAAACAACTGCCACCGAGCTGTGTGAGCTTGTTCACATTCTGTCTAAATATCAATAATAATACCGTCTCCAGAACCACCACCCGAGTGACGTTTTTCAAGCAGCAATAATATATTCCGTATCCACTGCTGTAGTAGTGTATACGTTGACCTTGTAGGCATTGTTTGCCCAGTGTGTTCTTCAAACAACTGCCATCTAGCTGTGTGAGCTTTTTCACATTCTGTCTAAATATCAATAATAATACCGTCTCCAGAAACACCACCTGAGTGACGTTTTTCAAGCAGCAATAATATATTCCGTATCCACTGCTGTAGTGTATACGTTGACCTTGCAGGCATTGTTTCAATTTGTTTGCCCAGTGTGTTCTTCATTTTCAAACAACTGCCACCGAGCTGTGTGAGCTTTTTCACATTCTGTCTAAATATCAATAATAATACCGTCTCCAGAACCACCACCTGAGTGACTTTTTCAAGCAGCAATAATATATTCCGTATCCACTGCTGTAGTAGTGTATAAGTTGACCTTGCAGGCATTGTTTCAATTTGTTTGCCCAGTGTGTTCTTCATTTTCAAACAACTGCCATCTAGCTGTGTGAGCTTTTTCACAATCTGTCTAAATATCAATAATAATACCGTCTCCAGAAACACCACCTGAGTTGTTGTTGTTGTTTTAAAAATAATGCCAGGCAAAGGCAGGCCGCACGCAGAGGCACTAGGGGCCGTGCTGCTATGCTATCCTGTGGCCCTAGGAAATTGCCCAGTTTTAAAAAGGCAATGACCCTGAACTCCCAAAATGCTGAAGAGGTAGTTGACTGGCTTACACAGCACACCCCATCCTCTACCGTTTCTAACTTTACCACAACATCCTCATCCTCCACTGCTATGGGCACCCCACGTAACACTTCCTCCACCACCGGCGCCCCTTCTTCACTGGAGTCAGAGGAGTTATTTTCACAAGTTTCTTGAACTGAGTGATGCGCAACCATTATTGGCAGAAGAAGATGAAGGAGATGAGGACGTTACACCAGATTTAATTCTGGCAGAGAACACAACAGAGATGGACATAATGAGTGATGAGGAGGTCCCCGCTGCTGCTTCCTTCTGTGAGCTGTTAGAAGAAATTGATGCATCTGAGGAGAATGATGATGAGGAGATTGATGTTTTGTGGGTGCCCAGTAGAGAGAGCAAGAGGAGGATAGTTCAGATGGAGAGACGGAGAGTCAGAGAGGCAGGAGGAGAATAAGACTTAGAAGAAGCAGGGAGGACAGCTCGCAGGGAACAGTAGGGCAACAACATGTATCGGCACCTGTGGTAAGCCGGCCAACGCACCCGCCATTGCCGCCAACGCCGCCAACTTCTACTGTTACCGCCAGATTGCCAGCTTCAAAAAGGTCAGCAGTGTGGGATTTTTTTAATGTGTGTGCCTCTGACAAAAGCGTTGTAATTTGCAATGAGTGCAGTCAGAAACTGAGTCTTGGGAAGCCCAACAGCCACATAGGTACAACTTCTATGCGAAGGCACATGAACGGCAAGCACAAAGCACTTTGGGAGCAACACCTCAAAGGCAACAGACAAACTAAAAGCCACCCTCCTTCTGGTCCAGCATCTTACTGCTCTACCTCTGCTGTCCTTGACCCGTCTGAACCACCCTCCACTCCGCCTTCCACCTTGACCACCAGTTCCCATTCCCAGTCATCTGCCCCCAGCCAAGTTTCTGTGAGGGCCATGTTTGAGCGTAAGAAGCCAATGTCTGCGAGTCACCCCCTTGCCCGGCGTCTGACAGCTGGCTTGTCTGCACTCTTAGCCCGCCAGCTTTTACCATACCAGCTGGTGGACTCTGAGGCCTTCCGCAAATTTGTAGCAATTGGGACACCGCAGTGGAAGGTACCCAGCCGCAATTTTTTTTTCAAAAAAGGGAATACCACACCTGTACCACCATGTGCAGAGCCAAGTCACCGCATCTCTGTCACTTAGTGTTGGGCCAAAGGTCCATATGACTACTGACGCATGGTCCTCCAAGCATGGTCAGGGCAGGTATGTCACTTACACTGCCCACTGGGTGAACTTGGTAATGGCTGGGAAGCAGGGAATGTGTGGCTCAACAACAACAGTGGAGTTGGTGTCACCGCCACGGATTGCACGCGGTTCTGCCACCACCTCTACTCCTCCTTCGCTCTCTACCTCGTCTTCTTCCTCTTCTTCCTCCTCTGCTGCTGGGTCCTCCTCCTCCACACCTGTGCACCCCCAGCTCCTCCTAGGCTATTCGACGTGCCAGGTACGCCGTTGTCATGCTGTCTTGGGGATGACGTGCCTGGAAAGCAGAAACCATACCGGATCTGTACTCCTGTCATCTCTGCAGTCACAGGCCGATCGGTGGCTGACCCCACACCAACTGAAGATCGGAAAAGTGGTGTGTGACAACGGAAGCAATCTGTTGGCAGCACTGAGACTGGGCAATTTAACACATGTGCCCTGCATGGCACATGTTCTGAATTTAATAGTCCAACGTTTTGTCTCGAAGTACCCAGGATTCCAGGACGTTCTCAGGCAGTCCAGGAAGGTGTCGGCCCATTTCAGACGTTCCTACACAGCCATGGCACGCCTTGCTGACATTCAGCAGCGGTACAACATGCCAGTCAGGCGTTTAATTTGCGACAGCCAGACTCGCTGGAATTCAACGCTCCTCATGTTGGAACGTCTGCTGCAACAACAAAGAGCCGTCAATGAATACCTGTTTGAACTGGGTGGTAGGACTGGATCTGCAGAGCTGGGGATTTTTTTCCCACGTTACTGGGTGCTTATGCGCGATGCCTGCAGGCTCATGCGCCCTTTTGAAGAGGTTACAAACATGGTCAGTCGCACCGAAGGCACCATCAGCGACCTAATACCCTTTGCTTTCTTCCTGGAGCGTGCCGTGCGACGAATGAGGCTGTAGACCAGCGTGACGAGGAGCAGGAAGCGCACGATTTCTGGTCGGAATCACCAGAACGAGCCCAGGCACCTGCTGCAACGCAGGGAGAGGTGTCAGAAGTGGAGTCAGAGGAGGAAGGTGGCTTTGTGGAGGAGGAGGACCAACAGGAGCAGGCTTCCCAGGGGGCTTGTGGTGACCTTTTGGGGACCCCTGGTCTTGTACGTGGCTGGGGGGAGGAGACCGTGGATGATGTAGTCCTTGATAACGAGGAAGCGGAGATGGATACCTCTGCATCCAACCTTGTGAGAATGGGGTCTTTCATGCTGTCATGCCTGTTGAAGGACCCCCGTATCAAGAGGCTTAAGGAGAAGGACCTGTACTGGGTCGCAACGCTACTAGACCCTCGGTACAAGCATAAAGTGGCAGAAATGTTACCAACGTACCACAAGTCCGAAAGGATGCTGCATTTACAAACCAGCCTGCAAAACATGTTGTACAATGCTTTTAAGGGTGATGTCACTTCAGGAACTCATCAACATTCCAGGGGCAGAGGTGCCAGTAATCCTGCCACGAGCGCACCTGCAAGGACAAAGCACTTTGGCCACTCTGTAACGTCAGACATGCAAATGTTTTTCAGTCCAAGGCAGCGCCAGAACCCTTCTGGATCCACCCTCAAAGAACGCCTCGACCGGCAGGTAGCGGACTACCTGGCATTAACTGCAGATATCGACACTCTGAGGAGCGATGAACCCCTGGACTACTGGGTGCGCAGGCTTGATCTGTGGCCAGAGCTGTCACAATTTGCCATGAACCTCTTGTCTTGCCCCGCCTCAAGTGTCCTCTCAGAAAGAACCTTCAGTGCAGCAGGAGGGATTGTAACTGAGAAGAGAACTCGCCTAGGTCACAAAAGTGTGGATTACCTGACCTTTATTAAAATGAATGAGGCGTGGATCTCGGAGGGTTACTGCACGCCGGAAGACTTGTTCTGACTCCCCATGCAGCTGTCCTTCTCTGCACGCCTCATGACTCCACACACAGCTGTCCTTTAGCGTCCTCCTCCCTCCGCCACCGTTACAAACTAGGGTGCAAACCCTACTGGTTTCATTTGAATCCAGGTAAATCCTGAGTTTTTCTGGCCTCTGTGCTTCAGTGGCTGCAACCAAAAAAAATTATATTTTCAGCATTTATATGGCATATTTTTTCTGGCCTCTGTGCTTCAGTGGCTGCGACAAAAAAAAATGAATATTTTCAGCATTTATATGGCATATTTTTTCTGGCCTCTGTGCTTCAGTGGCTGCGACAAATTTTTTTTATATTTTCAGCATTTATATGGCATATTTTTTCTGGCCTCTGTGCTGCAGTGGCTGCGACAAAAAAAATATGAATATTTTCAGCATTTATATGGCATATTTTTTCTGGCCTCTGTGCTTCAGTGGCTGCGACAAAATTTTTTTATATTGTTAGCATTTATATGACATATTTTTTCTGGCCTCTGTGCTTCAGTGGCTGCGACAAAAATTTTTTATATTGTTAGCATTTATATGGCATATTTTTTCTGGCCTCTGTGCTTCAGTGGCTGCGACAAAAAAACATAATTTTTCATGAAAGTACACATGCCTAATTTTTCAGGGTTCTGCAACAGTGGCAAAATCGCATCTTTTATGGTCACCGCAGGTGATCAATAAAGTAGACCAAAACTGGGCCCACACTGCAGAATCAGTGTTTTTTGGTTCACTTCACTGTACATTGAATTACCTCTGCCTGACCGTGCACGTGCGCACAAGCACGGTGACTGCTAAACACACCACTACAGAAATATTGCCACCAACAGGACCAACATCCTGGAGGTGACAAGCTCAACTAGTAATTAACAACTATTATTTGCTCACTTGACGGTATCATTCATTAAAGCTCTTTGCGTTTTTTTGCGTTGCAGTAAGCGCCGCGTTTCGTCTTTGCGTGTGAACAGGCTGTAACCTTTACACGACTTGATTGGCATGTAGACGCCGGATGTTTTAAAGCAGTTTATTACACAGGTTTAGAAATGTAGTGTGATTTCTGCCCTTTACAGCACAAAACGCAGCGCTGTGTCAACAATGTATTTTTCAGATAAATTTTTGCCCTTGATCCCCCTCTGGCATGCCACTGTCCAGGTCGTTGCACCCTTTAAACAACTTTAAAATCATTTTTCTGGCCAGAAATGTCTTTTTTAGCTTTTAAAATTCGCCTTCCCATTGAAGTCTATGGGGTTTGCGACGTTCGCGAACCGTTCGCATTTTTGACGCAAGTTTGCGAATATGTTCGCGAACTTTTTTTCCGACGTTCGCTACATCCCTAGTGTTTTGGATGGAAATTGAAGTACGTGTAGGAAACCCCTGCAAATACGGGAAGGAACATATAATTATCTAAAGATCTCTACAGGATCACTAAAATTAAAGCAAAGTTTAAGTGAAGAAATTAAGACAAATGCTCTGAAAAATACTAAGAGGCACACATATAAAGGTGAAAAAATAAGGTATTGAAATAAAACGAACAGTCCCTTTATAATGCCTTGGTACACTTTCTACAAATGTTTAGCCATGTGCAAAACTCTCTAAAGAAGACGCAAAGATACATTCGTAAGAAACAAAGATTCGTACTATTTTTAGATCCTGTGTGGAGTGTTCCAACATTTTTCATCCATGGCAATCGGTTGTTTAGTCGATCGGAGAGGTTAAAAAATATATATTGGCTACCGATGATAAGATCTCCGCATGTATTGCCTATCTGAAAATATCAATGGGTGACTGTCTCTACTTTTTGTCAGACATTCATTTTGTAAAATTGACGTCTGTCAATTAATGCCCAGAATATATTCTGATTTGTTATTTTTTCTACTTATTTTAATGTGAATGGTTAATGGTAGATTGTTAGACTGAAACAAATGAGCGTTTGTCGCACAAAGAACAAAATCTGCAGGTCTGTGGACAGCTTTAGGCTAATGACAGATGTAGCAGATCTTGCTCCTCCACTGTCCCTTCAAAGATTTTGGCCATGTCTGCCTGCACATGAGCAGAGTCAATGGGGCAAAGTCACTAACGGGCAAATATTTGCCAGTGACCGCCTCGCCATACCTCACACAACTTCATCAGGCGCAAATTTCTTACCACTACGCTTATTCCCTACAATGCAAAGTTGCCTCTCAGCAGTCGAACGCTAGTGAATTTTCACTAGCGTTACTTGGGCTGGGTGAGCATTTCCTAGCAAATTTTTGCTAGCATAAATCTCTGCCTAGCGAAACTTAGCTAGCACTCTTGCGTGTAGGTTAATTTGAATAGGGTGGGTATCTAGAGTTGTATGGACGTCTTTCATAGTAATGTTGGTGCAAATGTTTGAAGTGGTCACTTTTTAAAACAAATGTCTATTCAGACCAGGGCTGGACTGAGAGTCAAAACAGGCCCTGGCATTTCAGGTACACAGAGGCCCAATCAGCCCACACAGAGGCCCAAACAACTCCCACCAGCCCACTAAATACTGATTTTCTATGGCACCTTATAGCAGCCCCTCTGGCATTTGCCAGAACCCACAGATTGCCAGTCCGGGCCTGATTCAGACATCATAAAGACAGAAGAGATCCTCGAATGCCCTAGACAGGAGTCCACCCTTATATAAATGTGGCATGCCCATCAAATAAGTTAAAAAAAAATTTTCACACAGTCTTTAAGGGGCAGATTTATCAAGGGTCGATTTTTGAAGTTAAAAATACTTCGAAATTCGACCATTGAATTAAAATACTTTGAATTCGAATATCGAATTCAAACTTTTTTCATCGAATTTGGCTATTATCCGATCGTAGTAAAATCGAACTATCGAACGATTAAATCCTTCAAATCGAACGATTCAAACGATTTTATCGTACGATCGAATGATTTTTACTTAGACTTCAAAAACTTAGAAAAATGCTGTAGAAGGTCCCCATAAGCTAAAACATAGCACTTCGGCAGGTTTAATTTGGCGAAGTATTGAAGTCAACGTTTTTTTAAAGAGACAGTACTTAGATTATCGAATGGTTGGATATTCGAACGATTTTTAATTCGAAACAAAGTCGAAGTAAATTCGAAGCCGTAGTATCCTATTCGATGGTTGAAGTATCCAAAAAATTACTTTGAATTTCGAATTTTTTTACTTCAAAAATTCCCTCGAATTCACTTTGACCCTTGATAAATCTGCCCCTAATAGTTTGGACTTTTGAAGGAAATCCTGCTTAAAAAAAAGAAAAGTCGCCAGCGCTTTTTACAACTTTAATATATTTCCGGAATACAGGATATGATGTCGCTGACAGAAGATGCAGCTTTGGCTCTGGCGAAAGAAGTGACGTTCAGATCCCGTATGTCTTTCTTTAATCTTAGACTGCTGTGTAAAACACTAGTGCTGATTTTTCACATAGCATTTGAACTCCATCTGGAGGGCCTGTGCCTAGGGTGGTAGCTTTAAGGGGGTGGCCCTCGATTACCTATATGGTAAAAAAAAAAAAAAGCCCTGAAAATAAAAAGAAATTCTATCTGTCGCTGCTGGATACTTGCCTACTAAATCTGGTGGCGGAGAGAGGGTGTGCCTGGAGAAACATGGTGCTCGTTTGTGGTAAGAAGTGAAATTATGCACAAATGCATTAGGGGTTGAGAACGGTGTGTTGAGATGCCTATGGCAGCACTGGACCAAACTACAGTGTCAAATCCACAGAACCTGAAATCTACCTTGTCGTTTAGCTCTTAGACTTACATTTCCTTGACCTGGCTAAAACCTACTTGTTCCTGTGGGCAATGCGTTGTCGTCAGCATGACTTCTCCCTTGCAGGTAGCCCAGTAATCACTGTTATTCTTCTAGTATTTTTAGCTATTAGCCAGTAGCGTAAATAGATATTACTGGGCCCCATAGCAAATTTTTTTTTAAGGCCCTGGAAATGTCTAGAGGTTGACCTGTTTTACCAAGTTTTATTGAAATTGTATATAAATTAGGGTCTGATGAGGCCCCTATACCTCGCAGGGTCTGTTTCTTCTATTGTTACTCCAATGCTATTAGCTAAAATATGAGTAGGGTTGCCACCTTTTCTGGAAAAAAATACCGGCCTTTCTATATATTTAGCTTTTTGGCCCCTATTAATAACCTTGGGGTCAACCATAATTTTTACCGGCCAGGCAGGTAAAATACTGGCCAGGTGGCAACCCTAAATATAAGTCATTGAGCTTTTTCAAGCAATAACACATATTTTACTGGAAGGGTCAAAGCTAGGGTTCTACCTGACTGGTATTTTCCTGGCTAGTAAAAAACTATGCTTAATGCCAATGTTAACAAAAAGGTTAAAGATAAAAAAAAAAATAGGAATACTTATAGTTTTTCAAAAAATAAAGAGGCAACCTTATGTCACAGCTCTATTTTGCGAGGGCTCTGTGTGGGGTGACAGGAAAAACTAGTCAATCTTTGCATGTTCTTTGTCCCCAGGGCCGTTCCTGCCATGAGGCAAGGTGAGCACCTTGCCGCAGGCGGCAGTGAACGGCCAGTTGCAAGGGGCCTCCTGTAACTTTAAGAGCCGAATTTCCAGTTTTTAAACGCACTCTACCTCTTTTGACCCGCTCCGACGCTAAACTTTTAAAGGAGAAGTGAACCCCTTCGGCGCTAAAATCCCTCCCCTTTGCCTGCATAGGCCCCCCCTCCCTTCTTCCCCCGGCCTAACCCCCCTGAGCATATGCTAACTTGTTAGTCATCCCTCAATGCAGGTCCTCTCTCATGGGCGCCATTTTCGTCCGAACGCTCTTCTTCCTGTATTTGGCGCCGCATGCGCAGTAGGAGGCATTTACCGTTTGGATCTACTGTGCATGTGCCCAAATTTCACGAAGTTTCCGATTTCTTTTTTCTGAAACTTCGTGACTTTCGGCGCATGCCCAGTAGATCCAACCGGCAAATGCCTCCTACTGCGCATCAGTACGCCGATCAGTAGGGGAAGAAGAGCTCGGCAAGAGAGGACCTGCATAGAGGTGTGACTAACAAGTTAGGGGCATTTGCCCGGGGGGGGGGGGGAGGTAGGCCGGGGGGGGGGGAGAAGGGAGTAGGGTATGGTTGCCTGGCCGGTAAAAATTATGGTTGATCCCAATGTTATTAATAGGGAAAAAAGATAAATATATAGGAAGCCTGGTATTTTTTTCCAGAAAAGGTGGCAAAGAGGGGGAAGACATTGGGGTTGCTGCCTCAGGGAGCAGCAGCCCACAGATCACCCCTGTTTGTACCCTGTGTCTTGTTAGGTTAATATCTTGTTAGATAAATTTATGATTGCTAAACAATTTACATAGAAGCAGCAGTAACTGCAGCTCAGCAGACCATACGGCTATTTCTTGCCCTTTATTACCCCATTCCCTTCCTAATTTTTATTCAGTTCTTTTAAAGAAAAGTCACCCCTTATTTGGCTGACTTTATTATAAATACAAGGCATTACATAGGATATGATGAAGCGTAAATAAGAAATGCGCATGACAATGACTTGTGCGTTTAAACACGCCCAGTATAGCCATTGCACACGCCCCTAATCTATTTGTGTCACGCTTTTGGTTTAGCTCCGCCTTTTTCAAGACCTTTCCTGAAATGACGTCTGAAGGAAAGTTACATTTGCTAAACGAAGTCGCGAAATCGATTGGTTATGCCTGTGTGGGCTATTCGCGCTTCCATTTGTTGGGTCTGAGTGTCTGTCGGCCGTGAAAGGCTCAGGGCTCTTGTGTTCCTCCCAGTCTAACCCCGTTTACACTTCCTTCCCCCTCCTCATCCCCGGTTACCGCTCCAACTGGTCCGGCATTATGTGTCTGGTTATACCCAAGAAAGCTTCAATCGCCGGGCCCTGGTGACGGAGACCGGGGGAGGAGAGGGAGCGGGCGTCACGTTCTCTACAAAGCCAGACATACTGCCTGGGCCTGTGAGGAGTCTGAGTCGGAAAAGGAGTGTTCTTGTTCAAGGGGAGACTCGACGGCATCAGGACGGAAGTATTTGTCTTCCCCGGTCTGGGGACGGTGCTGTCCGAAGGTGAGGAGCAGACGAAGCTGGTTTCCTCGACGGGGTTTGATGATGAACCCGCGGCGGGGATCCGGCACGTCCCAGGCAGCTCCTCTCACCAGCGGCTGATCTTCCCAATACACCAGCGGTGAGTACCTGGGTGAGTAGGGCCGGGCGGAACTGCCTGCTCCGGCTCGAGTTCTGCCTTGTTGCACAGACAACCCCAAACTTTCCTCTCTTGTGTTTCCATTTACTGCTCCAACGAGACCCCTGTATTTGGGATCCATGAGTTCTGGAAGCCTGTGCATGTAGAATCTTAGTACAATCTAGTGCCCTTTCACCCAAAAGCTTCGTTCAGCCATATGAAAGAATTGTTTTTATTTTTTGTTTACTTTTCAATATCCGCCATTTCATTTTGGATTGGCTTTAAGGATCGGCATCTGTTCTCAGTCGTGAAACTACCCAGTAGAAGCCACAGCTGATGAACAGGCCTGCAGGAGAACTCCCTTGTCTGCTGCTACATTGTTTCAAGAGTCAGACCCAGACAACACAAGGGGATAGATACACTGCTGCAGCTTTCAATAAAAAAAATACATCTGAAAATCACTGATGCATTCTAATTCAAGGGATAATGGAAAGTTGCTTAGAATTATCATTTTTTTTCCATAATGCGACACCCCCTCAAAAAGTAGGAGAGCTTGCCCTATATTAAATCAAGGGGTTCAGTTGTTGATCTGTTATTCCCCAGCATTGCAGGTTTAATCGTGATGGTTCCCCCCTGCTTCTTGATACAGGTATGGGACCTATTCTACAGAATGCTCATGACCTGGGGCTTTCTGGATAACAGGTCTTTATGTAATTTGGATCGTCCTACCTTTTGGGGGTTATGTAATAAAGGACACTAAGTTTGCCAAGGAGCAGTAACCCATAGCAACCAATCAGCAGGTAGTATTAACAGGCCACATGTTTAAAAGGAAACATTTTATTGGTTACTGCTCATGGGCAAACTTAGTGCCTTTTATTACATTTGGGGGTAAGTCTACTAGAAAGTCTACTAGAAAATCATGTAAACCTTATATAAACCAATTAAGCTGGGTTTGCGTCCAATAAGGATTCATTATAGCTTAAATTGAATCAAGTGCAAGTTCTGTTTTATTATTACAGAGAAAAAGGAAATCTTTTTTAAAAATTTAGATTTGGTCATAATGGAGTCTATAGGAGCCGGAACTTTATGGATAATGGATTTCCAGATAACGGATGCCCTACCTGTAGTAAGGCATTTTTGCATTTTGCTACTAGGTTGTGCTTTTGGGTAATGTCACACTGTGAGATTCGGGGAGATTTAGTCGACCCATCGACTAATTGCCTCTTCTTTGGGACGACTAATCTCCCCCAACTGCTTCCCAGTGTCTTCCGCCTGCTAGACTGAAAAAACGCCTGCGGCATGGCATTCGCGGTGCTTCGTTTTCTGCAGTCGCCCGAAGTTTCCTCGAGAGGCAACTTCGGAAAACAAAGCACCGCGCGTGCCATGCCGCAGGTGGTTTTCCATTGTAGCAGGCGGAAGACAGGGGGAAGCAGTTCATGGAGATTAGTTGTCCCAAAGAAGAGGTGATTAGTCTCCGGGGCGACTAAATCTTCCAGATTCTCACAGTGTGACCTTGCCCTTAGCAGCCAACAAGTCTGCAATTATATCCAGCTCAAGAATTCACAGCAAGGTGCAAGATAAAATATTAGCGCATTAGCTCCCCATAATCAGACAAATACAATGAACCTTCATTTTACATCCCCGATTTTAAGGTTTCTCTTTATGTTTTGTTGTCCCACCTATATATTATGCATAATACATTTCCCTGATTTTACATATTCCTGGATTTTACACCATTTTTTTTCAGGTCCCCTGAAAAACGTAAAATGGAGGGGGGGGTTTCAACTGTATAGGCAAATCAAATGTTTGTGTTAAAAGCCTGGAAATGTAACTGTACAAGGTGATGGTCTGACAGGTGTCATGTAAATTCTCCTATGTGACTGTTTTATAATCTCATGTGTTAAAGAGATACTGACACCAGAAAATAAGCTTTTTTTAATATATCTCATAACATTATCTTTGAATGCTATTTATAATTTTGCCATAAATGTATCTGCCTGATGTATCTGCCTTTTACATTACCTTTCTTACCCCCTTTTTTCCCTATGAGGGGGCTGGCACATTTTTGCAGCAGTAGTCCGTTAGCATTAGAGACTCTAACTGACAAGTTGAGAAGGGACAATCAGATTGGAAAAACAGTCAGGTTTAGGAACTTCAAGTAACAATTACTTACAAAAGCAGAATTATCAGCGAAAAACGATCAACATGACCTATAGGTAACTTTTCATGTAGCTTAATATTTTGAAATACATTTTTTAGTGTCCGTATCACTTTAATGTATGAGACCGTTGGCTTTGTTGTTTTAAAATGGAAAGCCCATTCACTGCTAAATGTGAAATTCTCAGGAGTCCCATTTTACAACCATGGGTCTCCTGATGTTAACTGGACTACAGTTACCAGCATTCGATTACCCTTGATTATTTATTGAAGGGTGCTGTGTAAGATGTAGTTCATCAACATCTGGAAATTCAAGGTTAAGAAACAGGACTGTAGAATGAGTGTTTTACAGCAAATGTCACTTGCCCTGGGCCCCATCTGATGTTTCTGTGCAGAAATAACGCTTGCAAGCAAGTAAGCAAGCATGTATATTACATTGTCTAATGATTTTATTACAGAATTGGTTGAAGTGTAAAGGCAGGGAAGCCAGGTTTGGTTGAGGATTTAATCTGTTAGATTTCCTTAACATGGTTGTTCACCTTTGAGATAACTTTTAGAATGCTGTAGAGAGTGATATTCTGAGACAATTTGCAATTGGTTTTAATTTTTTATAATCTGTGTTTTTTGGGTTATTTAGCTTTTTATTCAGCGCCTCTCCAGTTTGCAATCCGGTTGCTAGGGTCCATATTCCCATAGCAACCAAGCATTGATTTGAATAAGAGACGGGAATATGAACCGGAGAGATGAGTAGAATAGAAAGATGAGTAATAAAAAGTAGCAATAACAATACTAGGGATGCACCGAATCCACTATTTTGGATTCGGCCGAACTCCCAAATCCTTCATGAAAGATTCGGCCGAATACTGAACCGAATCCTAATTTGCATAAGCATTTTTTGCTTCCTGGTTTTGTGACAAAAAGTCATGCAATTTCCCTCCCCGTCCCTAATTTGCATATGCAAATTCGGATTCGGTTAGGCCGGGCAGAAGGATTCGGCCGAATCCGAATCCTGCTGAAAAAGGCAGAATCCTGGCCGAATCCTGGATTCGGTGCATCCCTAAAAAATATAGGTGTAGCCTTATAGAGCATTTGTTTTTTAGAAGGGGTCAGCGACGCCCATTTGAAAACTGCAAAAAGTCAGAAGAAAAAGGCAAATAACTATAAAACTATAAAAAAAATAATGAAAACCAATTGAAAAGTTGCTTAGCATTGGCCATTCTGTAACATACTAAAAGAAACCTTAAAGATGAACCACCCCTTTAACTTTATTAAATGGGATGCCTTCTCCAAATTCATTTTTTTGTATGATAAAGGAAAATTTAATTCTAATCAACTTTTAGAAAGATATTAATTCAAGAATGTCAGTTATTTTAATGTTGTTGTTGGTGCTGCATGCATTATCTGTCTGCCCTTTGCTATTTTCGTCATTGCTTGCCTGATTATAGAAACAGTGTAGCAAGAATCTGATCTCCTCCAGCCAAGACTACTGATTCCCACAATGCCATGCATGCGTCAGTCTCCTTTTTCTTAGGTCTGTTAATCAGAGTACATTGAAGGCGATGCTGTAATTGGTGACTCAAATGCACTACCTCAGTCTTTCAATTAAAATGTAAGAAAAAAAAGTCTTGGTTGGAATAGAGCTGACTAAAGATACAATTTGGGATGAACAGTCCGAACAAAGTGCAAAGAACAAGGCATTGCCTTCAATAGCAAATGCTTGAAAGTTCCAGTGCATTTCATGGCATGCAACTATCTTTTGAAAACGCTATCTGAACTCTGTTCAAGTGATGATCACATTTCAATTTAATGCTTTCAAGAGATTGGTGTTTAGGTGAACGGCGCAACTTTGATGTCTGTACTAAAATGTGACAACATAACTCCTGGAATTGCATTGATTGTTTCTGGTAATTACATTAAGGGCTATTCCACACGGGGAGATAGCGACGCGTTTGCGGTCGCGGCGACAAAGCGCCGCGACAGTCGCCGCGACCGGCGCAGGCGACAGTTTTGTATGGGCGCCTATGTAAAAACGCCTGTGCTAACCACACGAGGCGATGCGCTTTTCAACAGTCGCCTGAAAAAGCCTGGCGAGGCATTTTCAGGCGACTGTTGAAAAGCGCATCGCCTCGTGTGGTTAGCACAGGCGTTTTTACATAGGCGCCCATACAAAACTGTCGCCTGCGCCGGTCGCGGCGACTGTCGCCGCGACCGCAAAAGCGTCGCTATCTCCCCGTGTGGACTAGCCCTTAGGTGATGTTTGTCACATAAAGCAGCTAAAATGAACCATCATCACTAGTGATGGTCGAATCTGACTAATTTTGCTTCTCCGAAAATTTGCCAAATGCATAGACAAATTGTTTTTGATGTGCAACACTTTTTTTTTTTTTTTTTTGCAGTGAAAATTTCTCAGCATGAATAGTCACAACAGTTATTTTTGTGCATGCTAAATACTGCTATGATCCTCTTGCCAGTATTAAGTACATGTTAACATGTACTGGATTCTAGTTGCTGTTGAAGTCGTTTCTATAAACAGCATTTGGCTGTTTCTGGCATTCAAAACAAGTTGATTGCAGAGAGCTATTTGTTTTTATAGATAAAAGTCATATTCATTCATTTAGCTACTTTATAAATGTAGAGGAGTCATGTGTTGCTGTTTTTTGTGAAAGCAAGCAAGTCCTAAACAGATTAGGTGGCAAATAGTGCATTAATCAGGTCTGTGAAACGCTTGGGGGACTTCCTTTGTTACTGAAAGAGGATCAAGATGTGCCAGATGCGTGCACATAAATAAATTTGTATGCATTCAAGTATTTATAGATGCAGTAAAGGACTGCTAAAACCCTAGGTGCAGCGGTTCTATAAATCCACTGTTAACAGGAACTGGCTTCTGAAACTTTAGGTTTTTTTTCATACACTTGCATGTGGTTTCTGTGTAACAAAGCATTCTTACCATAGTGGTCCTTCCTTCACCTGTGTGTTTTGGACCATAGGAAATGAAAGCTGATCTTTTTTTCCTTGGTGACGACCTGGGAATTCCAGAAAATAATTAAATCTCATTCCATTAATCAATGTTCCTTAAAGGAAAAACATGTATGCATAGATTGTTCTGCCGTTGGTACATTCATTAACTGCATCTATTCTATAGTGGTTATAGTAAAATTGTACTTAGGCATTTATGCTTAAGATAAATGATGGTCAAATTTTCCTGAAACTTATCTGTATGTGTTCTTAGATTTACCAGAGTATAAAAGTACATAGATGAGGGTAAAGGCATTTCTTTTTAAAACCGTGATATCTCTGCTTTGTGGCAAGTTAATTATGGTTATGGATATACTTTCCCTTTGTAGAGCAGGTTAGCAACAGAGGCTCAAAGGGCAACACACAGCTTAGTTTGACAACTATTTGTTTCAATAGGGAGGGGGGTTACATAGGCCAGTACAGTTCTGAATTGGTCTCCGGGGGCTGAACCAGCAGCTGTTATCAGCTTTAGTTTTGATGTAGAAGCATTTCTAAAGGCAAAGATTTGTATGTATATTCTCTCTAATTTTCATTTGGGCATATTAATTGGAGTTGCTGTACTGCTTATCTATACAAATGCTTTCTCTTTAGATCTGCCTCTCTAGATCAGTGTTGCCTGTTGGGTTATAGATATTACATTTCTGCAAGGGCTAAAAAAAATCCCCCCTCTGTCCCATGTAATTAAATCTTAATCATTGGAATATGCTTTCTCCCCCCACCCCCTTCAAATAAAGATCGCATGCTGTTGCACTATTTTTTTTTTTTTTTGCAAGGTACCCTGTAAGTTTTTTGTTTCCAGTACTTTCTTAATCTTTAGAACAAACAAAGCTATGGGACTTAGTGGGAAGCCAAGTACAATTTAATGTTCTTGCAATGATTCTATTCAACTGCTCGAAGCCTTTTGCTCCAGTTTTTCTGTTTCAACCTTTTCTTTTTTGCTTTTTAAATTATTTATTAAATTCCCCTTCTGTTACCTTTTGCAATGCTATTTCCAGGTTTAATGGGTGATACCTTGCAGTGTATATTTTTTTCTATATAGTAGAATACTCATTTTACGTACAGAGATTTTAAGTTTTGCTGGAATTTTCACCATTTTGATGATATACCTTGGATTTAAAATTGGAGTTCTATTCTATATAATATATAATGAGCTTTGCAGGCAATATAAATTAGTAACAGCAGAAGAATGTACTGCACTCATCATCAAACAAGAGGATCTTTTTGCCAGCTTTACTTTTAATGCACTCGACTTAAGCTTTTTCCATTATTCATTGCTTAGCGTATACTACATTGTTTCCAGTTGTATTCTTTTCTACCATTTTTCTGATCTCTGCATCCATGTTTTGCATAAACAGCACTTGTCTACTATGCAAAAACATACAATAGTACATTTAAGGGGGCCATTATGCAGAATCCTCTTGATCTTATGGATATCTTGGATGCTTTATTAGATATGTAACTGTGGAATCTTAAAGTAGTTTGCTATTTTTTTCAATATTACAGAATCTTCTTAACGCAATCATAACTGAAAATAAATTTGAGACCCTCGTGCTTGATAAAGGTAGATGTCTATTTGTCGTTGTTCTTATGTGAATGTCACTACACAGCTGTGCGCTTTGCATTGAGTTTATGATAAGTAAATAACCCCTGCAGTACCTCGGTTACTAATTTCTAAGGGTCAGGTTAATAACTACAAGAAATCCTCTACTCTGAGTTGGCTATTCTTTGAGCATAAATCACTGTTCTTTTAAATTTGCTTAGTTTAAATCCGAGTTAGATTATAGTTTGTTTTCTTATGTTTTTGTCTTATTTACAAAGTTTTTTTACTTAAAGATAACTTTTAATTGCAATGTAGACAGTGGTTCTCTCTCACTTGCCCTAACAACCAGTCAGTGAAAAAAGAAAAGGATCGGAGTAGTTTGATCACGAATACATAAAACCAGTACATTTTGGATTTTACCACTTTCTGGTTTCTATGGGGCAGTGATTACAGACAGATAGCTGTACACAATTTCAGACCATTTTGAGAGTGGGCAACCTGAAGGTCAGTTAGGTTAAGTTTCTAAGTGAAAGCTCATTTGTTGACCTTGTGGTGGAGACATATTTACTGTCCTAGATATTCCTGGAATCACAGCAGATTGAATGATACAACCATGTTTATATACATTTCTAACCTTTTGGTTAAGGGTGCCTGTAATTTTCAAGTTTGAAAATCATTGATCTACGTCATTATATTATATTGTAAAATATAAGGATATTATAAGTCAAAGAGGAGTTCCATGACCATGTAAAAGCATGAGACCGAAGGCCGAGTTCTTTTATATATGTCATGGAACGCCGAGATTACTTCTAATATCCGCATATTTTCCACAAGATTGTAGAACAAACACCAGAATTATTATTATTTACATGTATAAATTACCAAGATATTGTGCACCGCTCTACATTAAGCTGGTGTATTCAATGGGCATACTTACAGGGTTTACAATCTATAATACAGGTTTTACCATCTATAATGGTTATTCCCCATTCAAACCTTTAAATTAACTTTTTAATACGCTATAGAGGGATACTCTGTGACAGATTGACAGGTTGGTTTTAATTATGTATTTTCATTTGTTTAGGTAATTCGCTGTTTATTCAACAGCTCTCCATTTTGAAAATTCAGCAATCTGGTTGCTAGGGTGAAAATGACCTTAACATCCATGCACTCATTTAAATAAGAGATTGGAATAGGAAAGGGCCTGAATAGAGAGATGAGTAATAAAAAGTAGCAATAATAATACATGTGTAGCCTCACAGAGCTTTTTTTTAGATGAGGTAATCGACCTCCATTTAAAAGCTGAAAAGTCAGAAGGCAAAAAATTATAAAAAAAGCCAATTGAAAGAAAGAATTAGCTATGCTTTTAACTATACTCAAAGTAAACTTAAAGGTGAACCACCCTTTAACTGCATGGTAATAAATCTTAGATTATTTTGTAAGTATATAAGAAGAAATGCAGATACAGATGTATTGGGCAGAGAAGGGGGGCTGTGAACAGTATAAAAGATCTAGAATAAGGCCTTGTTCACATACTACATTAGATCAATATGATTGAATATTAAGCTGGCCATAGATGCAAAGATCCGATCGTACGAATCATCGTACGATCGGACTTTCCCATCTCCCGACCCGCCACTAACCATTCAGATCAAAGTCTTACCAGTCAGATTAGTTAAAAAACAGAGCAGCAATGTTCTGCCCCTGACAGCAATCGTACGATATCTATGTCCAACCAAAGCTGGTGACAGTCTCCCACTGAAAATCGTACGATCTGCAATACACGCAGAGATATTATCGGCAGCCGACAAATTTTCTAACCTGTCCGATCGACCAAACGACCGATCTCCGCCGGACAAAAAATGTCGGGACTCTCCACACCCGGTTCGAAAATCGTACGAATCCTTGATTCGTACGATCAGATCTTTGCGTCTATGGCCAGCTTAACTGAGAGCATCATTGCAGCCTGTTTTTAAACTTGGATGTTTTTAATTTAAATCAATCAAACAAAGTTGTTAAGGAAGAATGAAAGAAAGAAAACTGGAATGTGGCAAGTTGCTATGCACCCCCATCGAATAGCTTTTTTTTTTTTTTCTCCCCTTTAATTAACCAGATACTAAAGGTGGCCATAGATGCAAAGATCCGCTCGTTTGGTGATGTTGCCAAACGAGCGGATCTTTCCCCGATATGCCATAAACAGGCATGGCTATATCGGGGGTAATCTGATTGTTCGGCCGTATGGCCGAAAGATTAGATTACGATGTGCCATGAGCTCCGGCGGGATCTGTCGGGTCAAAATCAAACCTGACCAAACGACCAATCTCCGCCGGACGAAAGATGTCGGCACACGCCACACACGATCCGATAATCGTACCAATCCTCGATTCGTACGATCGGATCTGTTTGTCTATGGCCACCTTAAGGCTATGATTTTGGTCATAGATGGAGGTCTTACACTATAAAACGTAAACTATAAGCTTTCATATAAAACAGCAATCCGATGAATTTTATGAATTTTAAAATGTCTTGCAGATTTGTGTGTTTGTCTTTGTAACACTTCTTATTTGGAGTAAACCTTGAAGTTGCTGTTAAACAGAACAATGAATACAGAAGATTTTAAAGCTGATTGAGTTTGCAGAACATCAAAAGGGCATTTTACTAAAAAGAATGTTGGCTCTTTAAGGCCATTGTTTCACCACCATACAAAGGATGTTAAAAGCATGTCAATATATTTTCATCCTCATCAAGGAATGAAAGGGCCAACAAATTGCAACTGCATTACTTGATACACATTTAGAAATCATATCCGTCTCTCCAGCAACTACAGATATTTATTGAAAGCTAATATTTTTATATTAGAAATGTTGAATAGGTGAACACACAACACACACACTCGCATTCTCTCTCTCGCTCTTTGTACAAAACCTATTACTGGCCCATAGCACTACTCCGCCTTCTCTCATTTGTAAAATAAAAGCCCATAAACAAACATTAGTTAATCTGAGGGTGTGGTACCTTCTTAGATTTCAGAGATATTCCCAACCACTTTTTACACTGTCGTTCTTATTTGGGATACAGACTTAAGGTCCCTATACACGGTCCAATCTGAAGGTGGCCATAGGCGTAGAGATCCACTCGTTTGGCGATGTCGCCAAACGAGCGGATCTCTGCCGAGAAATACCCACATTGAAGTGGGTGATATCGGGCTGATCCAATGGTGGACCCTAGGGCCCAACAATTGGATCATAATGCAGGAGAGCGGGCGGTCGGATCGCGGGACTGCATACACTCAGAGATGCAGCCGTGACCTGATGGGATTTTTTAATCCGCCCGATCGGGAAAGCCCGTCGGATGGCACCACACACAGGCCAAAAAGCTCGGTCGGTCGGCAGCTTTTATCGGCCCGTGTATGGGGGCCTTAAACCACCAACAGATTAATTTATTGGGCAGTGTATGGGGCCCTCCAATGGGCTTCCCCAATCGATATCTGGCCAAAAGTTGTCCATCGGGCAAGTTTAATAATCCCATCAGATCAAGGGCCCCATTGTTTTGTTGATGTGGTAGTCAATACGACCTCCTGTATTTTTAGTATGTGATGCGATTGTTGGGTACTGGAGCCAATGATCGGATCAGCCCGATATCTCCCACCTCAAGGTGGGCATATTGGGGAGAGATCCTCTCCTTTGGTGACCTCACCAAATGAGCGGATCTCATCGGCTATGGCCACCTTTATGGGAGTTTTTAGCAGAATTCAGTTTTGTAAAAAAAAAAAAAAAAAGACACAACCAAGTACAAGCAATTTTTTTTTTTTTTGAATGCTAGAAAAAAGTTGCATGCCATTCATTTTGAATGAGGCTGAAACTTTTTTTTCATAAACTGGGAAAATAAAGTTGCTAGATGTGATTCCCATTGACTTCTGTGTAAACCAGCCTTTACATGTTTTTTTTTTTCCCCCTCCCTGGGCACTTTTGACCTTTTCCTTTAATCAATCCCACTTATTCAAGGGTTTAAAAAAAAAAAAAAGTACCCCTAACATTTTGTTTTATGGTCCTTGTAACTAACCATCCAAATTCCAAAAGGCTTGCTAGTGGTTATCCACATATCCACATACAAGACTACAAGTCATGAGCCTGAATTTATGAACTTTACCTTTTTCATGCCAGCAGTTATATTTAACTGGATGAACAGCAATTACACTAAATAATTCATGACCAAGTGCTGCTTTTCGCATTGATCTTATCTAGCGAGTTCCTTTTCCAAAGATTCCTTTGTAAGTGGCGCTCATTCACATTTACCATTTTAGTAGCTGGATGCCTCTTGAGAGCTGGAAATTGGCTTTCCTGTGTTCGCTAACATTATACATTTCAAGCGAAGGCAAAATGTCATTCCCTGGGAGGTCAGGGCTGCATAAATTCTTTCATGCCCCTGGGGAGCTTCCGTTTTGGAGAATTGTTTTGTGGTATCAGATGGTTTGCTGAATTTTCTAGATTACCCCCCCCACGCACTTTCTTTTGATGCCTCAAATGCATTTGGTTGTGTACAAAACCTTTCACAGTCTACAATTTGTATACACAATAAACCTTTCCTCTCATCAGTGTATTCATTGTTTTAGTTGGGAGAATGGCAGATTTTTGCTCTGTTATTAAAGGACAAGGAAAGGCAAAGAAATAAAATCGCATTTCTACTTTCTTTAATGAAAAAGAAACCTATCTCCAATATACTTTAATTAAAAAATGTGTACAGTTTTTATAAGAAACCAGACTGAATGCACTTCATTTACTGCTGTGGATAGGAATTGTCAGACGGTCCCTAACTGCTGAGCAGGGAAACAATCATACTTATGAACAGCAGGAGGAGCCCACGCCTTACTTACCAACCATGCAGAATTCAAGTAGCTTTGTATATGACAATCCCTAAGCAGCCCAGACCACACTGAGCATGTGCAGGGTCAGGGTCAGGCAAAGATGTTTAACAAAGTTACAAGATGACAGCCCCCTGTGGCCAACTTTGAAAGCATAAATCATTTGTTTGATTAGGCTTTGTGGTGCAGTAAGTTCATGCTTATGTTTAGTATACAAAATACAGCATTTCTAGCCTTATTCTATTTTAGACTTTCCTTGTCCTTTAATATTTGTTTATTATCGTTTTCTAGATTTCTCTTTCAATATTTTTTATTAGCATTTCATAAAACAGATACACAGGCAGCCATATGCAATCAGAGAATAAACATTACAATGATGTAAAGGTCACATGTGCAAAAACAGGTTCAGGATGAGGAGATCATGTACCTGTAACAGGTATAGTCAGATATAGGAAAAACATAAATTGGAGACAGTCGGTACTGTTATCTGTCACATCCCAAGCTATGACCAATCCTGCGTAATGTATATCAAATGTTAAAACAGATGAAACATTATAATCAAAAAAAACAAACAAATATAAAATAAATAAAAAGACAACCCAAACTCTGGCCCCATCGAATCATACATCTAAGTATGAGAAATCCCATATCCACAGAGCTTAAATGCTAAGTAATGCCACATGACCATCTGTCCCATATCTATATTCCAGCCATGGTGTCCACGCCAACACAAACTTACCATGTGAGTCTAAAAGAATACTAGTCAATTTCTCTTGTGACATTATCCAGTCTATTTTTCGTTTAGTTATGTCAATAGATAATTGTTTAGTCCTCCAAGCCCCCGCTATAGTTTTCTTAGCCGCAGTCATAATCGCAGTAAACAATTGGAATTGAATCTTTGAAAGTACCTCAGGTTGTTTACCTAATAGAGCTGTTACTGGACGTTTCGGGATCACCTCATGGAATATAGAATGTAACATGGTGAAGATACGAATCCAAAACCTTTGAGCGCATGGACACTCCCACCAGATGTGGAACATGGAACCCACTTGCCCACAACCCCTAAAACAAGCAGGGTCCGCTGCCGGAGCAAATTTGGCAATACGAGCTGGGACCAAATACCATCTAAGTAAAACTTTGTAATTAACCTCCAATAAAGAAACATTTTTGGAAGATTTCATAGTGTTGAACCAAATTGATTGCCATTCTTCCCTATCCATTTGACATTGGAAGTCCTTCTGCCAGGAGCCAGTGTATACTAAGTTGGAGGGTTCAACATCATCGTAGAAATTGTTATACAACATTGAGATCGCTTTCTTTGCTTGGGGGTATTTCAGACACCATTGTTCAAAGAAAGTAGGTGACTTACTAGCCAACTGGCACTTGTCCCACTGTGAATGAGCAAAGTGCAATAATTGCCTCAAATGAAAATGCTCCGCCAGCGGAACCGAGTACTTACTTATAAGGTCCTGGGGGGTATAAGGTTTTGTTAAGGTATATAGGTGTCCCAAGTTCTGTATATTAGCAAGAGACCACCATGCAAAGGCCGTATTCTGCACACCAGGGTTAAATAAAGGGTTACCCAATAACGGCATGGCAGGGGAATGGGGTGCTTGTAACTTAAATTTTTTACTAACCGAGTCCCACAATTTTAACGTATGACGTAAACAGACGCTCCCTGTAGGTGGACGAAATTTAGGAGGGCACCAAATCAAAGCGGCCGGGGAATATGGAGCAGAATAAGCCTCTTCTAGAGAAACCCAAAGGGGGGTATCAGTATTAGAATGAAGTGCAAGAATCTGGGATATTTGGGCCGCTTTATAATAAAATAACCAGTTAGGGAGACCAAGTCCCCCTCTATTCCTAGGGCACATCAGTATCGACTGGCGAACTCTGGATGGCTTCTGAGCCCAAACAAATCGGAGAATTTTAGCGTTAAAACAGGATAAGTCATCCAAAGAGATTTGTACAGGAAGCGTCCGGAAAAAGTACAAAATTTTTGGCAGAATCGTCATCTTAATCGAATGGATTCTGCCTATCCACGAAATATGGTGGTGTTTCCATTTATCAAGTAGAGCGAACAGAGTTTTAAATAATGGGGGGTAATTATATTTGTACAATGTATCATGCGTAGCCGTCAATTTAACTCCCAAAATCGAAATAAAGTGCGGATGCCAAGTAAATTCAAAGTTAAGCTGCAATAATTTAACAGCTCCAGGGGACAGATTGATATTTAGAGCTTCAGTCTTATTATGATTAACTTGGAGACCCGATATGGCACCAAAAATATCCAACAGTCTAAACAAGTTTGGGAGGGAGGTGAGTGGGTTAGAGATCGCCAGGGTTAAGTCGTCCGCGAATAAGCTAACTTTGTGCTGAACACCAGCTACCTCCACACCTTTTATATCTGTGTTAGCCCCAATCGCTGCAGCCAATGGCTCTATAGCCAAATTAAACAGGATCGGGGAGAGGGGGCATCCCTGGCGTGTTCCCCAGTAGATTGGAAAGACAGGTGAAGCAAATCCCATAATATTGACTATCGCTGACGGATTGTGATATAAGGACTTGACCCAAGTCATAAAATTCCCCCCGAAACCCCATCTCCCTAGTGTCGTTTTCTAGATTTACCAAATCTTCCCCAGCCCCCACATAGCAGCCTAAACCTTTTTTATATTTTTTTTTTTGACTAAACCTAATGAGTACAGTTTGCAACATTTTTTTTATGATTGGTTATGTTCGATGAATGATCTGAGTTTTCTGAGATTTTTGTAGTCAACTTGGGTGTCCTGTTATCTAGTCTTTTTACCGATTCATCACCTTCCTTGACCTAGTTTGACGCAGATCCATTCATGTGTTGGTCAAATCAAACTTTGTACTTTTATGCTCAGACTCTCCCGTTGTCAGTGCAGAAGTGCAAGGTTTTGTCCAGTTCACTATGGTGCATGCTGCAGTACAGATCAGTTAGCCATAATTTCTTAATGGGTCTTTGCATGCAGACTGAATTATGTGAATGATTGATCTATTTGTTTAAGCACACTATTGTCCTATTAAGCTTCCCTGGCAAACAAAAATATTCCCTTTGCCTCCTCACTTCTGCCCCCCCTCCACTCAAGATAAACAATTGAATCAGCGGAGTTTGACTATGCATTTTCATTTGCGTGCCAGTGATTGCATTATATGAGTAGGAGGGTTGAGTTTAATTTGTTGGTTTAGTGATTGCATTGCAGGAGTTTCAGCATATTTGTATCAATGACAGCTTGGTGATTTCATAGTAAACTATGAGAATTGTTTTGTTTGAATTTAAATCATCTATATTCCTGAATTGTCTAATGAAACTTTTCCAAGAGGTGCCAAATGTTATGACTTGATACCCTGAGCTGATGCTACTGTTAGCAAGTGAGTAATCCTCTACTTCTTTCTTGCATGGGTGTGCATGTGCAGTAGAGTTTAAAGCCAGTTTTAAGAGAGTTTAAAAGCAGGCTTTTACACTCTACTGCGCATGTACCAACCACTGGATTTTAAAGGGAGGAAGAGGTTTGCTCTCTTGCAAATACCCCGGGCCCGTGCAGTTTTCTGGGACAGCCGGCTAGGTATCCAGTAAATCATTACAATCCTTGGGGGTGCGCTAACATTTGTCATCACCTTGGATTGTAGCTTCCCTTCTCCTTTAAATATCAAATGTTAACCTTTTATCTAAGGCTTGATCTTTAAAATTTATCTTGTTGAATAAATTAAATATCCTTACCTAAAATTCTAAATCTTTTTTTTTCTTTTCTTATAGGTATGGCATCACAGCTGCAGGTGTTCTCCCCTTCTTCAGTATCGTCCAGTGCCTTTTACAGTGCAAAGAAACTCAAAGTTGAGCCTTCTGGATGGGATGTTACGGGACAGGGTAGCAGCAGCAAGTATTACACCAGAAACCTCCCAGTTGCTCAAGGACACGCAAGTTCATCTCGCCAGGTTGTTGGTTTCAGTCTAGCTGCCTACGAACCCAATCTCCTAATCCCTGCAGCAGCTGCAGAGCACATTGTGGTAACAGCTGCAGACAGCACAGACAGTGGCCCCACGACTTCCTTCCAGAACAGCCAAATCCTAACTCACAGAAGCAACGTTCCTTTGCTGGACCCTTACCAAAAATGTGGACTGAAAAGAAAAAGTGAGGAGGTAGATAGCAACGGTAGCGTGCAAATAATTGATGAACGGCCACCTCTGATGCTGCAAAACAGAACTGTGGTGGGTGCTGCTGCCACGACCACCACCGTAACCACTAAAAGTAGCAGTTCCAGTGGAGAAGGAGACTATCAGCTTGTCCAACATGAAATTCTTTGTTCCATGACAAACAGCTATGAGGTTTTGGAATTTCTGGGAAGAGGAACGTTTGGTCAGGTGGCAAAATGCTGGAAGCGGAGCACCAAGGAGATTGTAGCCATTAAAATTTTAAAGAATCACCCTTCCTATGCTAGGCAAGGACAAATCGAAGTGAGCATCCTGTCTCGCCTGAGCAGTGAAAATGCAGATGAGTACAACTTTGTGCGTTCATATGAGTGCTTCCAGCACAAGAATCACACTTGCCTTGTTTTTGAGATGCTGGAGCAAAATCTTTATGACTTTCTGAAACAGAACAAGTTCAGTCCACTACCACTGAAATATATTCGACCCATCCTTCAGCAGGTAGCCACTGCGTTAATGAAACTAAAAAGCTTGGGCTTAATTCATGCTGATTTGAAACCTGAAAACATTATGCTTTTGGACCCAGTACGTCAACCTTACAGGGTGAAGGTTATAGACTTTGGATCTGCAAGCCACGTATCAAAAGCAGTGTGTTCCACTTACTTGCAGTCTCGTTACTACAGGTAAGATTGTTGATCCTATGAAAGATGGGCCAAAAGTATTTGTACCTGTTTAAAGTTGCTCCTTTGGCGTAGGTGGCTGGTGGAGAATTCATGTTTTGGTGTTTTTGGCCTGCAAGGTCAGATATCCTAACATGCTGTAGCCCTTTATGTGTACATCCTGAACAGGTCTGAATGCAAATATAGCCTGACCCATGAGTGATCAGGCAAACGGTCATCCAGCACTTTAGTAGTAGGTGCTTACTTTTCTAGGGGTGCATGCAGAATGTGTTCACCTTCACATCCTGTTACACGAAATCCGTAGAGAATTGCAGCACTCCCAAAGAATAAAACCGCCTTTATTGCACTTAACATTTGGCACAGCAACGTTTCGGACCTCCTGGTCCTTTTTTCAAGCTGACAGAGTGTTCAGGCCCAGGCAATTGCAATGGAAATTAATGGGAAATCGTTTGCTGCAATGGTGTTAGTTAGGGTTGCCACCTTTTCGCTTTGCTGAAAAGGGGCAGGGGGCTGACCGGGGGTGGGGCTGATGATGTTGGGAGCGGATTGATGATGTTGAGAGGGGGTGTAATAATTATAAGTATTGAGTAATAACAGATTTGCCACCCTTTTGGGGGTGGAAAACAGGCAGGGAGGCTGGGTGGTTGATGCTGGTCGTGGGGGCAGGACCAGTGACATCAGGGGCGGGGTCGTGACGGTGGTGACCTGGCGATCAGCGATTGGCTGATCATGTCATTATTTTCAGTGTCCTGTCCAGATTTCTTATTTGGAAATCCTGACAGGCACTTTTCACCCAGGCAGCCCTTCTGAATACCAGGTTGTTCAGGTGAAATTCAGACAGGCGGCATAAAACATTACAGGTGTTGCTGATAGCAACCAATCAGATCTTTTGGTTTGTTACTGTTGAAATCTATGCTATGAATAACATAACTGGTAATGTTTTACTCTTCTTTTTTTACACAGCATAATAAATAGACAATTTCAGTCTGTTAAAAATAATTTAAGCCCTAGAAGTTGGTTTTGCGCCAATAAAGATTAATTATATCTTTGTTGGGATCCAGTAAAATGTACTGTTTTGTTATCACAGAGAAGAAAATCATTTTTAAAAATGTGAATTATTTGAATATGGGAGATGACCTTCCTTTAATTTGGAGAATTCTGGATTACGGGTATCCAAATAATGGATCCTACACCTCTCCATCTTTAAAATTTAAAATATGTTCTTCCTGTTTGTGACAGTATATACAAACCATTAATGAAGCAATATATTTGAAAATCTATTTTATTAATTATATTTTCTCTATATTCATGCTTTGAGTTACACATTTTTATTAAAGCTTGTGTAAAAAATAAAATGGTAAGTCATTTCCTTTTACACTCTGTCCACCCATAGCACCTGTGAAGTTTTCTGCTCTGCATATGGCTTTCCTATAAAAAGTCTGGTCTACTGAAAGTATACAGTACTGCCAGGAGCACCAAATATTTAAAATGTATTTTTGTTCTGAAAAGTTTTTTGGTAAAGATAACTAGTCCTGTAAAATTAGATCTTTCTCACCAAGCAGCCTATGTTTCATCTTTGTTTTAATTTGTTCTGTATATAGATATAGCTTACCTTTAGAACAGATTACTTAACATTTGCTTTTCAGAGTCTGCAATTTTAATTTTGCCTTTTGGATGATGATTCTTAGCTTACATAATCCTTCTTACCCTGGCTGACCCGAATTTAGCAGTTACATTGCCAGTAGCACAGCAAGCTTTCCTAGCTAAGCTAGAGGCTTGTTTGGAAAGCACTTCTGAACAACTGACAGCATTTGATCTTTAAAACACATGTATTTACATGCATTTTGGATGCATTTTGTATCCCACATGCTACCATCCCCTGTTTCATTCTATGTGTAGGATGCCCTGCATAGTAGCCCTAGAGGTATTGTTAACACTGAATGAGTAGTCAACACTGTTTTGCCATGCTAACTCGTAAAAGATCAACAGCTGTCAATTTAATTAAAGGGGTTTTTATGGGTCATTTGTCATCCCTAAATACCAGTCAACTTTTTTTGCTTTCCTATTGCTCTTTTTTTTCCTGTTGAAATTTTAGAAATATGAAGAGAACCTTTTGTTTAGTTCTGGGCACTTGATCTGTGAGCACAGATGTTTTGCTTCAGACTAGAAAATTGCTTTTGACTTGTGATAAATTTATGTTGATAAAATATGTGAAAATATTTTAGGAACTATACCCAAACAATGAATATGGTTAAAAAGGACATTTTACATACTGAACTTATAGTAACAACCTAAAGTTTCAGCATCTCAATAGCAGCAGTGATCCAGGACTTCAAACTTGTCAGAGGAGGCCACCATCTTGGAAAGCGTCTGAAGATAGGGAGCTACAGGGGCATCTTTATAGGCACAGATCTTCCCTGCTAAAGGGCTGTGGTCTTGCTTGGGCTGATACAGAAGCCCATAATAACATTTGTAGCCTACTTCTTTAGTTAAGCTTTAGTTCTGCTTTAAAGTGTAAACCTCTTCTCCATTCTCTACCACAATTTATCTTCACATTTGAATCTCTAACAAATAAAAGTGCATATACCTTCCCTGTAAATATGCAGTGTATGAGGTACAACTGCACTAATAAAAACCCTTTAGTAATAGGGATGCACTGCTGCATCTGTTGGCATACTCTTACAGTTCCTGTGGCTCAAGTCGTTGTAAGGTAGAACATGTTCAAACAAATAATATCAGCATAAACAAATTGACAGTTCCTGGAGCCCTTCTCAGATGTCGGTCAGAAAGGCAATGTTCTTTGGGCCCATGCACAGGGTCGTGAGCAGTGAGCAGGCTGGCTTTTGTCAAGTTCTATTTGAGTTCTACTTTTGCCATAGACTTCATACTTCACTTTCACTTAAAACATTTTAATCCTTGTTTTCCATTGTACATGAACACCCACAACATCCCTGGAACATGCTCTTCTCATGAATTTTAGGTAATTAAGAGTTGCTGTAGCAACTATCGGTGCAATAAAAAAAAGTTCATGTGTTTACCACTGCTCTGGTGTTGGCAAAAACACTACAATAACAGATGGCTGTTAATAGATAATTTACCAGCTGTATTTATGCTCTACAGTCTCGCTTATCTGTTCTTATATGAAGGACATTTAATTTATTTTTAAGTCATACATATATAGTACTGCTTGAAAGTTTGTGAACCCTTTGGATTTTTTTATATTTCTTTTATAAATGCGTTAGGACATATCACATCATATTTATGTGCAAAGAGTATTTGAACCTTTGCTTTCAGTAAGTTGTGTGCCCTCTTGGGCATTGCTAACTGCAACTAATTGTTTTTGGTAACTGGAGTCCTGTACGACGACTTAGGAATTTATAGTCCATCCATCCTTCAAAAACCACTTCAGCTTGGATGTTGGTGGGCTTCCTTGCATGAATTGCCCTCTTTATGTCTTTCCTAAACATTTCTATAGGGTCAGGATTTTGACCAAGCATTTACAAATATTAACTTTCTTTTAACTATGCAGTGCAGTTTTAGGTTGCAGTGCAGTTTTGGACTCCAGTCCTTAAGAGGGATATAAATGAGCTGGAGAGAATGCAGAGAGGCAAACTAAACTGGTTAGACGGATGGAAGACTTAAATTATGATGGTAGAAGGTTGGGGTTGTTTTCGCTGAGATGATTAGACTTTATAAGTACATTAGAGGACATTCTAGCAGGGGACCTTTTTACCCATAAACAGGATCACCCCACCAGAGGCCAACCCTTCAGACTAGAAGAAAAGAACTTTCATTTGAAGCAGCGTAGGTGGTTCTTCGCAGTGAGGTTGTGGAATGCACTGCCGGTTGATGTTGTGATGGCCTATTGGGTTTATTTAATGCTTATATGATTTTCTAGTAGATTTAAGGTCCAAATAACGGAAAGATTCATTATCCAGGAATGCCCCAGGTACCAAACATTCTGGATTACAGGTCCCATACCTGTACTCTTGTCTTAATCTTTCAGTGTCCGTCGAATGCAAGGTTTAAATCATTAGTCTTTCTATAGTCGTGTAATAGCACACATACTGTAGGTTTTTTTCTGTTATTCCTGTCAGTCCCTGCTCCAGTGGAGCTTTTACTTTTTAATTTCCCTATTACTCACTTGCAAACACACTTTCATTATTTGACAACCTGAAAGCACTTGCAGCGCTCAATGTTCAGAATTATTGTAAATAAGTTAAACCACAATTTTAAGTTTTCCCCCATTTTTTTTATGTGCTCCGAACTATTTATAATGTATTTTAATGGGTGCATTTCCCTGATTTTACATGAAACTTTTGTCCTTATATTCCCAAAAATTGCTGTTTGTCCACTGTGAATGTTATTAGTAAAATAAAGATTCTTAAAATACTAAGCAGATGTATATTTTGCCATGGTTCTGCCTGTATATAGTCCATTCCAATTAGTCTGCCCCTCATACAGTCCTGCATTAATAACTTATTGCTTTAGGTTTTGCATGTAGGGGCCTTGCACATGCCCACATAGTGTAACATTAATGCTACAATGCTCAACCCTTGTTATTAACACCGTATATATTGTACAGGTATGGGATCCATTATCCAGAAAACTCTTAAGTTATGTAAAGGCCATCTCCCATAGACTCCATTTTATCCAAATAATCCAAATTTTTTTAAATGATTTCCTTTTTCTCTGTAATAATAAAAGAGTGAATATTACTTAATCCAAACTGCGGTATATGTAATCCTTGTTGGAAGAAAAAAGTGCTATTGGATTAATTTAAGGTTTACATGATTTTCTAGTTGACTTAAAGCATGAAGATCTGTTATCTGGAAAGCCCCAGGTCCAGAGCACTGTGGATAACCGGTCCTATACCTGTACTTCAACAGACTTCTGTGCTTACCGGTATATCCTTTCAGTACTTGAAGAAAGAGTTGCTTTAACAAATTTCCCTAATTTAAAATTTCTTGCATTTTACATAATTTTTTCCTGGTCCCCTGAAAAATATAAAATGGGGTTCTAATGTTTAGTAAGGCCATCTCCAGGCTCCAAGCATTCCAGATAATAAATCAGATACCCGTGTAAGTGGTTTTTTTTTTTTGCATTAATTCCTAACTTTGTATTTGTTTAAACTTTTTGTACAGAGCTCCTGAGATCATTCTTGGTTTACCATTCTGTGAAGCAATTGATATGTGGTCGTTAGGGTGTGTCATAGCAGAACTTTTTCTTGGATGGCCTCTGTACCCAGGAGCATCAGAATATGATCAGGTAAGTTAATACATTGGTATAATGACCTTTCTGGTGCACTGTTATGTTTGAATTTGTTTTGTTATTAGCATGTAAAATAGCTGAATATAATATTCATTCATTGATTTCCTAAGTGTTTTCTAGTTTTCCTAATTTTTATATACTTGTTACTTTAGCATTAAACTAGAGATGACCAGTAAAAGTTGGTCTCTTAAAGGAGAACTAAAGCTTACCTAAAGAAGCAGAGCTGAAATATTTTACATTATATTTTGGGCTCTACCAGCCAAATGCAGTAAAGATCTGTGCCTCCAAATATACCCCTGTAGCTTCTTCTCTGCTGATTCACTGCACATGCTCTATGCTGCTGTCACTTACTGAGCTTCTTTGGGGCAACTAATCTCCCCGAACTGCTTCCCCGTGCTGGGCGACTAAATATCCCCGAATCTCCAGGTGTGCCTTATCCGTGGCTTTACTCTTCAGTAAAGTTGTCCAGAGAATGTGTCCCAAAGGTTGAAGAGATTGAGGTTTTGTATACTGGTAATTTTTTCACTGTTATGTTGACTGTTTTGTTAGTAGGAGTCCATTATGCAAGGGGGATTATCTGTAGACTAGAAATCTAATTCTGGCCCAATAGTAACTTCAGTTTCAAAGTAGGCAAACAGGGAGTCCTCGAGTTACATACATCCGACTTACATACAACTCATACTTACAGACAGAGGCTATTACAGTAACATACTATGGGTTGCTTGGTCTTTATTAGCATTTAGCTTTAATAAACCATTTGCCCCAATCCCCACGGGCATGTGTTGTCTACTGCAGAGCACAGAAAGGTAAAAATAAATATGCATAGAAAAGGTAAAAATAAATACCTAATATCTTAACACAAACATCTGTCTTGTTGCATTTAATAAGTAAATGTATATGTTTCAACTTACATACAAATTCAACTTAAAGGGGTCACCTTTAAGGTAACTTTTAGTATGTTATAGAATGGACAATTCTAAACAACTTTTCAGTTGGTTTTGATTATTTTTTTATAGTTTTATAATTATTTGCCTTTTCCTTCTGACTCTTTGCAGCTTTCAAATAGGCTTCGCTGACCTCTTATAAAAATCAAATGCTCTGTAAAGCTACACATTTATTGTTATTGTTACTTTTTATTACTCCTCTTTCTATTCAGGCCCTCTCCTATTCATATTCCAGTCGCTTATTCAAATCAGTGCATGGGGTCATTTGAACCCTAGCAACCACATTGCTGAAATTACAAACTGGAGAGCTGCTGAATAAAAAGCTAAATAACCCAAAAACATTAAATAATAAAAAATGAAAACCAATTGCAAATTGCCTCAGAATATCACTCTATACATCATATAAAAAATTATTTCAAAGGTGAACCCCCCCCCCCCCTTTAAGAACAAACCTACAGACCCTATCTCGTACATAACCTGGGGACTGCCTGTAATTAGCACAAGCCTTTTTTGTTGAGCTCCATGTTGAACAAGTGGGTATATACTGGCTGTTTAAGACACTGCTCCGTGTTTCTTAAACTTTTGAACTTTTTTTTTAATCAACTTTCAGTGGTTAACAATAAATAGCTCAAATTCTGGGTGGTTTCCTTTGACTGAGAAGCTGCATGTGTTCTGAGAATCCTATCTGTAATGTGGGTGGGGTGGGTTGATGTTTTTCCTTAACTACGATAAGTTAGATCCAAAATGTGTTTTCCCCCGACAGTGACATCAAGTGATAATTTCTGTTTCTTTGTAAATTTATAATATCAAAACTGCAATGTTTCACTTCAGCTTTCTTTCTAGCACAGTGTTTTTTCCTCTTTGCACTTTGTAAAATAAGATTTTTTTTGTAATTAGAAAAATTAAATGGCAGCAGACCTTCTTGTATAGTACATGATTTGTTGTTTTACTAATAACGCGGACAAAAAACTGCCAGCATAAGGAGTTTATAATCTCTTGGATACAGCAGGACATTTCCAAAGCCCTTTGCCCTTCCTGTGTTTTCATGGTTTACTGTTGTGTAATATTCCTTCCTAGAATGTACCAGCATTCACACACCCTGTTGTTTCACTACTACGGTTCTTTAGTTTTGTCGCTTGTTTTATTTAGTCCATAGACTAGTTTTGATTCTTTTTTCTCTGACAATTATTTATTTCAACATGCAATACCTGCACATTTATGCTTCTGTCCCACTTGCCATTTTTGCCCAAATGTGCTCTGTCTGTAGACTGTGACAACAGAAGCTACAATGCTATTGCTGTCACTTTCTTCAGAAAAAAGTATAGATTCAGGTTTACTTGAATAGAAAACACAACCTGTGATATTAGCCATGTTGGTACTAAATCAAGGTGTAATCTGTTCTAGACATACATGTAAACGTTTTATAATTATATACAAATCTCAAAGACTACTATTTCTCGTTTTGCTGGTTATTTCCATGCACACAGTGGAGAATACTTTATTTAAAATGTACAAATGTGGTCATATTCGAGCAATATGAGTGCGTACCCAACCAATTGGGGGCAAATAACCGCATTTGTCTGGTGTCACAAGTAGATAAAGCAAAGTAGTCTGTTTCACTCTGCAAATTATTACATGAAAAAAGTTATGTTCTGCATTAAATAGAAAGATGCTAAAAAAAAATTATAGCTA